>NW_020954626.1:2778038-3343302 GCF_900497805.2 Vombatus ursinus
GTGTAGTCAAGCACAACAAATTTCCACATTGGAGAAATATATGTATGTGTGTATGTGTGTGTATGTGTAAATACATGTAAATATTTGTATTATGTACATGCATATATGTACATACATACAAGAAATATATGTAAATATGTGTATGTGTCGTTTTACACTCTTAAGTCTTTCATTTCTCTCAGGAGATAGGTAGCATGTTTCATCATTAATCTCCTAAAATCATGGTTGCTTATTACACTGATCAGAGTTCCTAAGTCTTTAAAGTCTTTTGACTTTATATTGTTGTCTTTGTATGAATTGTTCTCTTGGTTTTACTTACTTCACTCTGCATCAATTCATACAAATCTTCTCAGGTTTCTCTGAAACTATTTCCTTCATCATTTCTTACAGCACAATATCATTCAATCACACTTATAATACACTTATTTGTTTAGTCATTCCCTAATTGACGGGTATGACTTCAGTTTCTAATTCTTTACCACTACAAAAAGTGCTATAAATATGTTTGTATGACGGAATACTATTGTGCTATAAGAAATTATGAGCGGGTTGATTTTAGAAAAACATGGAAAGACTTGCATGAAATAATAAACAGTGAAATGAGCAGAACCAAGAGAATGTTGTGTACAATAACAGCAATAATGTTCAAAGAATAACTGTGAACAGCTAAGTTATTTTGAGTATTATAAATATCTAAATCCACCTCCAGAGAAATAACTGATAAATAGAAGTATGCAAAGTATGGTTGTGTGTGTGTGTGTGTGTGTGTGCACACACACGTGTGTAAAATGGTGGCCTTCTCTAGTGTGGGGTAGGGAGGGAGAGAAGGAGACAGTTCAGAATTTAAAATGTAACAAAAATAAATTAAATTAATTTTTAAAAATATTTTCGTACATCCTTAGAATTTGTTTTGTTTGATACTAATCCATACTTAATTTACCCTCCCTCTAATCCCCTCTTCCCCGTTCTCCCCTTCCTCTCCTATTTTCCTATTGTATGAAATGTATTTCTGTTGTCAACTTGTGTGTGTGTGTGTGTGTGTGTATGTGCTCTCCCCTCCTTTGACCAGTTTAGATGAGAGTGAAATTTGGGTGTCAGCTATCTCCCCTATTGCTTCCTCCTTGTTTGGATAGATTTCTATTTATGCACTCAGATTATGTGAGACAATTTTTCCTGACCCTCTTCTCTGTTTTTCACTCCATCCTCTATTTCTCTTCTCCCCTCCCCTTTTCATTTTCTTTTAAAATCATCAAGACATAATGGGGCAGGGAGGGAGGGACAATGAGAGAAAGAAGAAACATTTATTAAACACCTATTATGCTAAGCATTTTACAAATATCTCATTCAGTACTCACAACAATCCTGTGAGATGGGTGTTATCATTATTCCCATTTTATAATTGAAGAAACTGAGGCAGATAGAAGTTAAGTGATCTGCCCCAAGTCACACAGCTAGTAAGTGTCCAAAGCCAGGTTTTAATTCAGATCTTCCTGACTCCAGACCCAGCACTTGGCTTCACCTAACCTTCCCATTCCCAGACCTTATGTCTAATAAGGATCCCTTTATGACCCCTGATGATAGGGTTCAGAGGGGATAGATGTAGAATTCCCCATATTGGAATGTAAGCAGTTTATTCTGGTATCCTTATGATTGTGCAAGTTTACCTTCTTATGTTTCCCTTGACTCTTGTGTTTGCACTTCAAAGTTTCTGTGTTGCTCTGGTCTTTTCATTAGGAATGCTTGGAAATACTCTCATTAAAATTCCATTTTTGCCCCTTTAGGATTATACTTAGTTCTGCTGGATGTTATTCTTGATTGTAACCCTATATTCTTTGCTTTATATCAAATATCATATTCTAATCTCTCTATTCTTTTATAATGGTGGCTGCTAAATCATGAGAGATCTTTAGTGTGGCTCCTCTGTATTTGAATTCTTTCTTTCTGGCTTCTTGTTATATTTTACTTTGACCTGAAAATTCTGGATTTTGACTATGATGTTCCTATGAGTTTTCATATGAGTGTTCTTTGAGGAGGTGAATGATAGATTCTTTATATTTCCACTTTTTCCTCTAGTTCTAAGATATCTGAGCAGTTTTCTTTTATGATTTCTTGAAATATGATCTCCAGGATCTTTTTTTGGTCGTAGAATTCATATAGTCCAATGATTCTTTAATTTTTTTTCTCCTCAATTTGTTTTCCAAGTCAATGGTTTTAACTTTGAAATGCCTTACATTTTCTTCTCTTTTTTTCCCAATCTTTTGACTTTGCTTAATATTTCTTGTTGTCTTATGAAGTCATTAGCTTGTACTTGGTCCATTCTCATTTTCAGGGAGTTTGTTGCTTGGGAAAGGTTTTACACTCCTTGTGTGGCAACCTATTCTGTTCTAATTCTTCTATAATTCTCATTTCTTTTTTATTTTTTCCTCTAATGTTCTACTTTCCATTATAAAAGACATTTTAACTCTTTTTTACACTCTTGCTTTATTTTATCTCTTCCAGGAATTCTAGTTGCATTTGTGCCCAAGCTGTGTTTTTCTCTAAAGCTTTGCTTTGGAGTCATTCTCTTCTGCACCTTGAACGTCAAAATCACATTATGTGGTAGGACTCTTTTTCACTGTTTGTTTTCTCATCCTTCCAGCTACTCCCTGACCTTGACTTTGGTATTAATGCAGGACTCTGCACATTTCTGGGAGTAATGTCTGGGGTGGTCCTATTGCTGCTTTCTTAGGACATTGAGTGCTGTGTTATTTCAGGATCTCAGAAACAGCTCAGTCTGGGAACCTGCAATCTTTTAGTTCTCTCAAAGTGGTCTGATCCAGGGCAAAGTCTAATTGCTGCTTCCCTTGTCTGGGCTCTGCAAGTTGCTGAGTCTGAGCAACAGGCCTGTGCTTGTCTCCTTTGGAGTTTCAGTAGTCTGCTGCTGAATTTAATCTCTCTAAGCCAGCTGGAAAACTCTGCTGTTTCAGAGTGACTGAACTATAAACTTCCCTTTGGTTTGGGTTTCCTGCTCTAGTTATTCCTCTGTAGTCTTCAGACTGAGCTAACAGTTGGAACTGAGACCATGCTTCACCCCTCAGGACAGAGTCACATAGCTACTGTTTGCTTGTGAACATGTTTCTCTCAGTGCACAGCCTATGGTCTACAACTGTTCCTCACTTCCTCCTCAGTCTGCCCCTGGATCTCTGACCCCAAATTGGGTAATTAGCAACAAAGCTGCCAGTTGGCACCTCTTCCTGCATCCAGCATGGGTCTGTGACTTTGTTTTGCCCAGGCATACAGCTTTCTGTCTTCTTTCATTCTCTGGGTACTAGAATCCTCCAACCAGTTACCCCTGGACAGATCCCATCCCCAATGTCCATAGACTTCTCTAATTGCCTTCCTATACAAACCCAAGCTGGAAAAATGACTCACCGTGACTTTTTCTTGGATTTAGTCCAACCGGTATTTAGAATATCACATTTTCTAGACATGTTTGGAGGAGTTTGGGGGGGGGGGGGCAGTGTACAATACATCTTTCTTTTAATCTGCCATCTTGACTCTACCCTGCCTTCCCTGTTATCATTGAAGCCACTGCTACCCTGCTATTCACACAGGCATGCAGCCTAAGAATCATCTTGAACTTTTCACTTGCATTCAATCCCACATATCCAATTCATTGATAATTCTTGTTCTTTCTAACATCATAACATTTCTTGTATATGTTCTTTTCTCTCCGCTTACAAAGCTACCATCCTACCAGAGGCCCTCAAAACCTCATGCCTGGATTGCATTACAATAGCAACCAGTCTCCTGCCTCAAGTGTCTCCACACTACACCCCATCCTCCAATCAGCTGCCAAAGTAATTTTCCCAAAGTGCAATCTGACCCTGTGTCACATGTACACTCCCTCTCAATAAACTCTAATGGTGCTCTGTTGTCTCCAGGATTAAATATAATAATATCCTTTGTCTTGCATTTAAAGGTCTTCACATCTTGGACCCTTCCTACCTTTCCAGTCTTCCTACATTTTATTCCCAGTGTTTAGCACAGTGCCTGGCACATATATCCATCTATCTATCCACCTATCTATCTATCTATCTATCTATCTATCTATCTATCTATCTATCTCTACTCGCTCTACAATCCATCAACATCAGCCTACTTGCTCTTCCTTCTACATGATACTCTTATCTCCCAAATCGGTGCATTTCTGCCAGCTTTCCTCCATACCTGTAATGTTCTCCCTCCCTCTGCCTCCTAGCTTCCCTGACTTCCTTCAAGACTCAGCTCAAATTCCATCTTCTCCACAATTTCTTTTCTCATCCCACCCCTTCCTCCAGTGCTTTCCCTCTGAGATTACCTTCCTTTTTACTATATGTATCTTGTATGTATATATACTATATATAGTATATTATGTCTATGTATATATTTTACAAATACTGTATGCGTGTGTCTATTATATATTGTGTATATACTGTATTTATTGTATTGTGTGTTGGTGTATATATTGTACATATACTGTACATATATGTGTGTATGTATAAATTGTACATATAGGTTGTGTATATTATATTGTATCTATATATTATATATACTGTATATATTGTATGTGTGTATATGTATATGTTGTACATATACTATATGTATTGTTTATGTGTGTCTATGTATCTATTGTATATGTTTGTGTCTATTTATCTTATATGTATATATAGCTCATATTTATATGTTGTCTCCCCCATTCAGATGTCAGTTCCTTGAGGGCAGGGACCCTGTTTTTGCCTTTCTTTGTGTCCCCAGTGCTTAGCCCAGTGCCTGGCATATAGTAAGGGCTTAATAAGTGATTGTTGACTAACTCTTGGGGCATTTATTGGGGAAGGTGGAGGGACACATGGGTGAAAATTGCACAGAATAAACAAGAATAAATGAGTTGATATCAGCATCTTTAGAGGAAGTGCCAATAACAATGAAATGACAGATCCATTGAAGTATATCTTTCCCCTAAAAGAAAGAAATGTGCTAGTAAATGTTCAACAACTAAATCTATAAACAATATATATCCAGGAAATGCTTTTAAGTCTAATCTGTGTTATTAACATTTTCTCCATCAATTTTTTTTATCTAGATAATCAACAAAATCAACAAAAAAAATCAAGCCTGATTTGTGGTATTTGCCAATTTCCAAGGTGTAAATGTTCGCACTGAAAATCTAACAATAGGATCTCAGGAGCTGTTTCAAACTGTCTCCAACACATCCCTAAATAGCACATAGTAGAAAACTGTTCTTAAGCAAAAATATGAAAAGCATTGGAAGATGGGTTTTTTAGGGGAACTGAGGACAAAGGAATGAGGGATGAAATTGTAACTTTCTCTGTGGCTTGTTAGCAACAAGAGATCCATTAAAGGTGGTAGCATTTTTAAATCTAAAGGAGAAATCAGTGACTGGCTATCTGGACATGTTTTTGAGGGAAAAACAAAAATACTGTTAAGGCATGTACTGTGAAGCACCACAACAGGGGAAAGAGATAGCTCCTGGAATGAAGCACTGGCTGCCCCGTCCTACTTATTACTTTGGATTCAAGTAACAATAAAGTTTACAACTAGTCTCTGACCCTGCCTGGCCAAATCACTTAACATATCTGAGCCTCAGTTTACTCACCTGTAAAATGACCAAAAAAAAAAAAAACCCAAAAAACCTGGTATACCTCCCTCAGAGGGTTACAGTGAACAGTGAATGATACAAGTGCTATATAAATGTCAGCTACTCTTCTTTATTAATCAGCCACCCCAGCAGTCCCATCATTATTTTAACAGTATACTACTATACAGTAGAAGAGATATTAACAAAGGCTTATGTAACCACCAGGTGGCATAGGCAAATCCCACTGGGAGACTATGAGTCAGCCACTGAGCCGGGGACCAACTGGAGTTGACTCGTGCCACTCTCTCCCCAGCCCATTCAGACCCTCTTCAAGCCCAGTGTAGATTTCAGGAAAGAAAGGCAAAATCAAGGCTACTTTGTGGTTTATTCACCCTCTTTGGTTTCTGGGTTTACTTTTGTTGTAAGTATCAGGTCCCAAGGATTGTTCCCTTTCTCTCAAATAAAGTATTGTCTCTCTTGGTGATTGATTCCTTGAACCACCCGGCCTGCCACACACACACACACACACACACACACACACACACACGCACACCCACCAGCTAGAAATCTCATTCTGGCAATGTTAATTTGGGATATATAGGGACAAACCCCAGTACTTAGAATCCGCTTCCCTCCCAGGGTTTTGTCTTACTTCAGTTCCCAATCTCACTAACAGCCAAATAAGCAGAAGAGGCACAGATTTGAATGGCCAATCAGATTTTAATACATAGACTTACCGAGAAAAAAATCTAAAACCATGCATTTGGCAGGGGGAGGGGAAATGGCACTTTTCAAAGCAGCTGTGGTCTGATGCCCCAAGTGCAAGGAGGATGGAAGCAAGGAACAGTATGACTAGTTTCTGCTCCAGTTCCCCACCCAGTTCTCCACAAGAGAATGAATAAAGCTAGAGAATAATGAGACTATATGTAGCATTCCTTTAATGCAGGTCAGAGCTTCATTATAAAAAACCTCAATCAGTGTTAAGTGTCACTTATAAATTATCCAAATGTTCAATCATTAGCAAAATGGAGGGTATGATAAAAAAAAATATCAAAGGAAGAATTTTAAAGGTAAATTTAGACTTCAGTCCTATGGTTTATCTTATTACAGGATTTTCAAATTCAATTCAATTCAACAACCATTTTAAAACATCTATTAAGAAGTCAAAACTATACATAGTCATATAAAAATGTTTATTTAGAAATCATTGTTGATTAGAGAAATAAATGCAGGTTAAAACAACTCTGAGATACTATCTCACACCCATCAGATTGGCTAAAATATAGAAGGGGAAAATGACAAATGTTGGAGGGATTGGAAGGAACATGGAAAAATTGGGACACTAATACACTATTGGTGGCCCCAGCTACCCCTGTGATAGGGTCTTAACTGACTTGACTGATTGACTTTAAATTTTGCAAAGCACTTTACATATATTATCTCACTTGAATTTCACAACTCTCTGAAGTAGGTACTATTATTATCCCCATTTTACAGATAAGGAAATTGAAGTTGAGAGAAGTTACTTGCCTAAGGTCACACAGCTTGTGTCCGAGTCTGGATTCAAGCTTTGGTCTTTCTGACTCCAAGTTCGATGCTCTCTCCACTCTGCCAAGTTGCCTCTCATGGGGACCTTTTGTTGTTCTTGTTCAGTCATTTTCAGTTGTGTCCAATTCTTCATGACCCCATTTGGGGTTCCCTTGGCAGAGATACCAGAGTGGTTTGCCATTTCTTTCTCCAGCTCATTTTATAGATGAGGAATTGAGGCAAACAGGGTTAAGTGACTTACCTAGGGTCACACAGCTTATATTTGAACTCAGGAAGATGAGTCTTTCTGACTCCAGGCCCAGAACTCTGTCCACTGAGTAACCTAGCTGCTCTTAGAGTTCATTTAATTAGTCCCCATATTTTACATTTGAAAAACTGAGACAGAGACAATATGACATATCCAAAGTTACAGTCATTTACACATAGAGCCAGGTTCACCAAAGTTTGTATGTCTGGAGAGCCCAAAGAAAGAGAGGAAGAGCAAGTGATTTTTCTAGGGAGGAGATAGTGTCAGACAAAGAGAGAAAATGGGAGACTTGCTAGAGGGGTGGTGAAGTACCCTCTAAGTATTCAGCTACCACAATGAAGGCTGGAGAGGCTATTGCTTCCTTAACCCAATCCCCAGCTCCACAGCCTCTGATCCCAACAGCTCCAATGAAGGGCATCCATAGGCAAAAGAAGAAAGATGGGCACCGCTCTTGGATAACAGCAGCCATCCTTACCTCGTCTGCTGCTGCCATAACTGCAAGAGGGCAGGGGGGGAAGGGGGTCTGGAACTAAACTACTTGGAAGCTACCCAGGACGGAGGCAGGAGAGATTGTAGCTGTCTATATTTGCTGAGAATGACAATGGTGATGGTGCCCCACCCACCCAAGGAGAGCATTGTGCCTATTACGCAATGACACTATAGCTGTGCTAAAAGAATACACTATATGAAACACTACCAGACTACGCACTCCTCACTGTTTCTAACTCACAGGAAAGCAGCAGCATGAAAGCATAGAAAATATAAAACTGATATCTCATCACAGGAAGATTTCTTGACAAAAATAAAAAATGAAAATAAAAGACTACAACCAAAGTAAATTTCCAAGTGGCTCATTTGTTGGCCCAGCAAGGAAAGCCATTTACTACTAATGGTGAGTCAATTCAATCATGTTTGATTGTAGTAGCTAAAGAAATATATTCAGAGAAAATAAATTTATTTAAGACTGTTATCTATTGGGGGGTCAGCTAGGTGACACAGTAGATAGAGCACCAGGCCCAGAGTCAGGAAGATTCATTTTTTCTGAGTTCAAATCCATCCTCAGACACTTACTAGCTGTGTGACTTTGGGCAAGTCAACCCCATTTGCTTCAGTTTCCTTATCTATTATTAAATGGAGCTGGGGAAGGAAGTGGCAAACTACTCTAGTATCTTTGCCAAGAAAACCCCAAATGGGGTCATGAAGAATCTGACTCTACTGAAAATGACTGAACAACAACAACGACATTATCCATTTGACTTAATTAAAATCATATGCTCATGAATTAGTATGAGTATTTGGCAGTACTTATCTGTGTGAAAAGACATTTTCAAAGGTGAAATACTTAAAATCTCATTACAGATCAGCATTAACATATGGACGTTTATAATCAATTTTGATGATAGGGAACACTAACTTTAACCCCAATTAAATGAAATATCCCCGAAAAAGAATTCCAGTTTTCTCATTAATTGCTCTGTATTGCCAAAAAATATTATTGCATTTTGAATTTTTTTCAATAAGAAAGTGTGTTTTCTTTCTTGTTATATAATATACACATAAAATATAATATAATAGACACAATTTTGTTTCTTGACACACAAAATCTAAAATATTTACTATCTGGTGCTTTAGAGAAAAAGTTTGCTGACCCCTGAATTAGAAAGCATTGTAGAAATCTTAGGATCATAAATGTAGAGCTGAAAGGTCTTTAAAAGTCAAGATCATCTCACTCATTTTAGATGGGGGCTTGTATACAACAACATAAGAAGTATAGATCAATAGGTTTTCTATAGAAACCTGAGAATCATCAGCTGTTTTCTGGGGACCCCAAATCACAACTGTAAGTACAAGTTGGGGAAATGGCCCCGGGGTGGTGCTACAATACGTCCAAGTCAACATTTATGACCAAATGCTCATTAGGTCAGGGCAATATAATGAAAATTCTTGAATAGTCTATGGATATGGCTATAGGATACATGTTAGGAATTTCACGTTGAAATCCTATTAAATACAAAAGAATCTAACAGTGTCAGGTTTCAAACTGGGGGAGCCAAGTTCAATATACGACGATTTTTGTCATAAAAGATCTATGCTTCAAAAATATGGTTTCCTAGCTCATAAGAATTTCACAAGCACCAGAGTCCAAATTTGAAGTTTTTAATAAATGGAAAGAATACTAGTATTATGCAAGTAGGTTTTCAACAAGTTTTGAGGATAATTATGTAATAATAATAATAATAATTTGAGGATAACTGTGTAAATATAGTGTTATAAATTATTATTGCCTTCTATCTAACTGAATGGACAGCTAATGGGGTTGTGACTAAATAGGGTTCCTATCTACCTTTGAGGTAGATAGTATGAATATTGTTATCTTCATTTTACACATGAAGAAATTAAATTAAATTCAATAAAGATTTGCCCTCAAATGTCAACCCAGATTTCCTGAATTTTTTAATATTCCTAAAATAATTTCTACTTGCTGCCCGTATTACACACAAAAAAATGGCAAATTCCAAGCTCTAGAGCATGATGGAACCACATTTTCTGCTCCAAATTTTATGACCCAAATTCATCATGCAAAGATTTCCAAGCCAGAAACTTAATCACAATTAATAACCAATAACTAACTTTTATACTGGACTTCAAAATTTACAAAGCTCTTTCCATATAACATCTCATTGGACCTTGACAACAAGTTTGTAAGTTAAACACTGAAGATACTATTATCATCCCCATTGTATAAATAAGGAAACTGAGGCTCAGGGACGGGGGGAGTAACTTGACCATCGTGTCACAGGGGGGTTTGAGCCAAAGCCTTTTGACTCTGTTTGCCACTCTTCCCAGCCTGCCACGCTGCTTCTATTCAATGAGAATTCGGCTCTCCTGACTCTAAGTCCAGAATTCTATCCCTTCTGCCAGATTGCCTCTGAGCATCATCCAGCTCCATTTGTGTGTTTTTCAAATATCCCTTAGTGGGAAAATAAATACCTGGCATGTCTTCTAGAAACCACCAATCTGGAGCAAGAAGGATCCTCAGAGCCCATTCAGCCTAAGCTTCTCATTTTACAGACAAAGAAACTGAGCCCTAGAGGGGTTAAGTCACTTGCCCAAGGTCACACAGTCATTTAAGGTCAGGGGTGAGATTTGAATGGATGTCTCTCTGGGAGCTAGAGCTTTTTCTGCCCTATCACTCAGCCTCTCATCAACTTACTTTCTGCTTCCATCAAATCTACCCATTCATCCGTCAGTTCAGGACAATACAAATGACAATATTAGAAGTAAATATCGCAACAATATCAATGCCATGAAGTAGAAATGAATGTGACCTGAGTGCTCTTCTAGTTCATTTCTAATTGAAAACGCAAGTGAAAACATAAAGAATTTTCACAGAAGCCACTACTCAGTTCCATATCCATGACCTTCTTACATTGTTTTATGTAAATGACGAGAGGTAGCATGGGCATCTGTGTTCTCTGTCTATGCTAAGAAGCAGGACATGTGCCCTGAATAACCTTTGGTCCAAAGTGAATGAGCCAAATTTAGCATGCAAGGATTTCACAGAAATAAATCCCCACAGGAGGCCCGCATTTCAGAAAGCTGTTCTCTGCTTTAGAAAAGGTCTAACATAAAAGCTGTAATAGATCCCAGGTTCCTTTTCACTGATGGAGGGAGATTTCACCATGTAGTTCAACTCTTTCTGTGCTGTGGGAAATACAGAATGGAGCAAATCTTAGCGAAGCTGTTATAAATCAAATGGTTATGATCATTGCCATAATAACGCATCAGCTTAATGTAGTACACATAGGGGTCCTGGAATAGTCCCTGTGTTTTGCCTGTAGTGCACACTGAGAAATGTCAAAGTCAAAGCTGTGGAATGTGATTGAACCACATTTTCTGCTCTAAATGGTACAAGTCAAGTTCAACATGCAGAGATTTCACTGAAGTCCTCTAGGGTAGGAGATCTGCACTTCAAAAATGTGTTATCTGGCTTACAAATAAATCATGTAGAAAAAGGAGAAAATTTGAAACCATTTTAGACAAATTGAGTGATAGGTACCACAAAGCTATGGAACTAGGTGGTCTGGTAATAGCTATAAAGGAAAAGATTTATAGCAACATTTTGTTGAATCACTGTTTGCATTAATCAAATTAATAGGATGCTTACCGGTACAGTGAGAATTCTGAGAAGAGCCTGGGTGTTGGCTGCAGAGAATATTGCAAAAATTTCACACTGAAGATTTTCCCTGTATAAGATAATGTTTTTCAGGGGGGATGGTTCAGAGAGAGACTTGGTGACTTCCCAGACACAGTGCTGAATACATTTTTTGAAGAGGTGAGAAGGGATATAATTGTCTCTGTATAGCACCTACTACTCATTTGTATATTCAGAGTACATTTGAGAGAAATTGAAGAAATCTGATTTGTTAATCATCACATCCAATCAGGACCTTGGACCTTGAATGCCATTCATTGGTTTGAATGAACCTGTTGGTATGGTTAATAAGACAGAGTGAAGTATAGTGTTTCAAATGAGATAATAT
This sequence comes from Vombatus ursinus, assembly GCF_900497805.2. Taxonomy (NCBI): domain Eukaryota; kingdom Metazoa; phylum Chordata; class Mammalia; order Diprotodontia; family Vombatidae; genus Vombatus; species Vombatus ursinus. Next base: position 2,789,995 of record NW_020954626.1, read on the forward strand.
GTGTAAAGTGATGGGCAAATCTTAAAGTGTCATATAAATGTTAATTATTATTATTTTTTAGTTGAGAGTTAATCAAGAAACCATTGTCCAATTGAGTCCCTCCAGGACACTTACTGGGACTGAATAATATAAGGATCACTATCAGAGAAAATGAAATGTTTAAGTTTTGCCCCTTTAGTCTGGGAGTAATAGCATTCAGGCTTCATGAAAGATGTAAGACCATAAATAGATCAGAAGCTTGTAGTGATTAGAAAACTCAAAGCAACCCATTCATGTGTTAAAGTAGTGTAAAAAAATGCTCTGTATAAAGAGTGTATAAGGAAATTCTTCAATCAACATGATGGAATTTTTAAGTGACTGCAGCTGGAAGGATCAGTCATGCCCTCGGTGGCCTTTTTTTGCCATCTCTGGAGTTGGTCAGGATAGAATCGTTCTGACAGTTGCGATAGTCATCTTTAGCAGTTAAGAAGAGTGTCAACTACAGAGGAAGAACCTAGCTCTTGAGAGAAAATTGCTTTTCCCCAGCTCTGTTGTTCCTCTTCCAAAGTATAGCTAAAGAGGATTTCTTTTTCATTGCCCCCTCCTCACTAGCAATGGAGACTTGCAGAGGAGCAACTCACCCATTAAGAGACACTACATCCAGCAGAAAGCAGGCCCAGAAAGTCCGTTTATGGAGCTGAATTGTGCTGCGGAGATAAACAAGCAGAGGGAACTCAGTAAAGTGACCTGCCCAGCAGAGGCCCTATGCCTAGAGGGAGCATGATAAGGATGCCATGAGAAGAGAAAGTACCACTGGCCACCAAAGCCTGTAGTTTCAGAAGTGTGAATTAGTTGCCTTGGTAACAAGTCTTCTCTATAGGTGTGCCTCCCTACTAATGTTCTCTGCGTGAATCTACTCTTCTTGCTAAGGTTCTGTTTATTTGTGGGCAAGTTTAGTGGAGGGAGCATTTACTTGCTACTATTTGTGTTTTCCCATTTCAGTAAATTCCTTTGCTTCGAGCTGATTGTGTCCTCTGGCCAATTACTAAAGGTAAATGGCATGGTGGGGGTTGTTGTTGTTCGATTGTTTCAGTCACATGCAGATCTTCATGACTCCATGTGGGGTTTTCTTGGCACTCAGTGGTTGCCTTGCCATTTCCTTTGCCAGTTCATTTGACAATGAAAAGAGTGAGGCAAATAGGGTTAAGTGAATTGTCCAGGGTCATACAGCTAGTAAGTGTCTGAGGCCTGATTTGAACTCAGGAAGATGAGTCTTCCTGACTCCAAGCCTGGCACTTTATCCACTGTGCCACCTAGCTGCCCCTGGTGGGGGTTAGAGAGCTACAATTTTAGGAGTTTGGATCCAGAGGACTTTGGATGCACAATAGGGATTCCCCTGGAGATGCAACAGGTGAGCTCTGAGATAGGGGCTTGCCCCAGGGAAGTAAGATACATCATGGTTAGGCTTTGAGTAGCTGCTCGGAGTCTGATACTATTATCCAGATATGGAATATTGTGCAAAACTATAACTAGCAATTCTGACCTCTGAGTCAAGACCCACAAAATGCACTTGAGAGTGTCAGGACAAAAGATAACCTTTAATCAGCTTTGTGGTATAAATTAAATTGGGTAAGGAGTAGACTTCAGAACACAAGATCCCACCTTGGGCGGAGAAGAGAAAGACTCCAGAATATCATGACTGCTGCTGGGAAAGATGGGATGGGGCCAGGTCTTAAGGGAAGAAAGAGGTGGAGTTGGGTTGGGGAGAAAACCATCTGGTAGCTTCCTATTGGAACTAATTATTCTTCTAAACTAGATGCTAAGCTCAGTTATTTCTTCTTGATGAGCAAATAAAAATGCTATCACCACCCTCTAATTTCAGCAAAGTCCTGCTGTCCACACCCACCTGAGTTCTCCCAGGCCATCTGGATAATGGATAGAAAAATACTAGAAAGATTTTGACAAAGTAAAGAACTCATTTATGCTTTTAAAAAACCCTATGGAGTAGAGGCATAGAGAGATTTTTAAAGATATTATAAGAAATCATTTTAAAACCAAAAGTAGGCATCAAATGCAAGGGGAATATGTTTGAAGCTCCCTTTTCCAATTATTTTATATACTTTTAGAAATAGTAGTAATAGCAATAAGACAAGATAAAGAGATTAATTGTATAAAAGGAGGCAAAGAGGAGACACAACTATCTCTGTTATTGACGTGATAGTTTATTTAGAAAAACCCTGTGAATCTGCAAAGAAACTAATTAAGAGTGTTAATAGCTTCAGTAAAGTTGCAGGCTACAAATTAAACCCACAAAATCAACATTTTTATATAATAACAATAGACTCCAAGAGGCAGTATTAGAAAAAGAAATCCTATTAAAATGCACAAAATTTTGGGGAGTCAATCTAGCAAGGTACTCTCAATACTGGTATAGATTCAATTACAAAATACTCTTTGAATAAATAAAGAATAACTTAAATAGCTAGGAAAATGTTCAGTGGTCATAACTGGGCTATGCTAATATTTTTTAAAACAACAATGTTACCAAAGTTAATTTAAAGATTTAATACTATACCAATTTAACTATGAAGAGATATTTTGAAAACTCAACAAAATTCATTTGGAGGAACAAAAAATATCTAGAATATCAAGAGAAATAATTGGGGAAAAGGTAACATTGAAGGGGAAAGAGCACTTCCAGACCTCAGATTATATTATAGAGCAGCAATCATCCAAACCATTTGGTTCTGGTTAAAAAATAGAAAAACAGGGCAATGGAACAGATAAAAGGAGAATCATAAATAATGGAATTTAATAACTCAGTGTTTGATAAACCTGATAAATTACTTAGGGAAGAACTCCCTATGTAATAAAAACTTCTGGGAAAACTAGATAACAATGAGGTAGAAATTATGCTTAGACCTATATTGTATACCTTATTCCATAACAAATTTTAAAACAATATGAGATCTGAATATTAAAGATCATACCATTAAAAACTTACGAGAACAGATAGTATTCTTCTCACAGTTATAAATAGATGATTAATTCTTAATTAACCAAGGAAGATGTGGAAATTGAGTGAACCACAATGACTCCATCTTGTGACTCAATTCTGTAACTAGCTCAATTCCCTTTCTATTCAATTATGGGTCTAGTCCAATTTCTGTCTCATGAAAAAACTTTATTCAGTTGTGGAAATTGGGAGAAAACTGTATTTCATTGTTTGAACCTAACTCTGTGTGGCTGGGAAATTGGGCCATCTCTACCTGTTGCTTCTTATTGTTCAGTCATTCAGTTGTGTCTGACTCTTTATGACCCTGTAGTCATAGTACACCAATACTGTCCATGTGGATTTCTTGGCAAAGATACTGGAGTGGTTTGCCATTTCCTTCTCTGATGGATTAAGGCAAACAGAGGCCAGAATCACACAACTAATAAGTGTATGAGGCTAGATTTGAACTCAGGTCTTCCTCACTCCAGGCCCAGTGCTCTATTCACTGAACCTAGTTACTGGTAACTTAGCAACCCTTAAATAAGGACCTATGTTATGCTGACCAGAAACCCAATGAAACCCCAAGAGTGATGAAAGGAGTTTTCTCGCAATGAGACATGTCAAACAACCCATATATCTTACCTGAAAACTGGCCCTATACTGGTCAGTCCCAATGTGGAAAGTCCCTAATCTTTCCTCCAAATAGAAATCAGATTACTTCTTCTTGTATCCTGGTTTATATCCTGTTGTTTTCTTTTAAAGCATAAAAATCTGTCTCCCCTTGTATTCAGGTTCCAGCTGAAGAGGCCTGGTCCCAATTTGTTATACAATTGGTATGCATTGATCAATAAATCTATATACTCAGAAACTCAAAACTTTGTTTCCTCAGTTATTTCCAATTTCACCCATCACAGAGAGAAGCAATTAAAAAAATAGATAATTTAAAGTATATTTAATTGAAACCTTTTACACAAACAAAATTAGTACATCAAGAATAAAAAGGGAAGTAATTCAAATGAGGGAGAGTAAATTTTTGTATCAAATATCTCTGATAAAGGTTTGGTATCCAAAATATATAGACAGTCTATAGAAATACATAAAACCAAAAGCCATTCCCCAATACATAAGTAATTAAAGGATATATACAAATAGTTCTCAAAAGAATTGCTAATTACTGATAACCTTAGGGAAGAATGCTCCAGCAGCAACTAGGTGGCACAGTGGATAGAGCACCAGCCCTGAAGTCAGGAGGACCTCAGTTCAAATCCAGCCTCAAACCAAACACTTGACACTTACTAGCTGTGTGACCCTGGACAAGTCACTTAACCCCAATTGCCTTAAAAAAAAAAAAAAAGAATGCTCCATATCATTAATGAAAAGTAAAGTGCAAACCAAAGTGACTCTGAGGTTTTACTGCACACCCAACAATTTGGCAAAGTAACAAAAAATGGGAATAGTCAATCTAGAGGTGTTGTGGAAAGACAAACACAGTCATGCATTGTTGGTGAAGTTGTGGATTAGTATGGCCATTCTAGAAAACAATTTGGAATTATACAAATAAAGTGGTTAAACTGTCATTACTCAGGGATTCCACCACTAAACATGTACTCCAATTAGGTCACTGACAAAAAGAAGGGCTCCATAAACACCAAAATATTTACAGCAGCACTTTTCACGAAAAGTAGATAACCATTGGTTGGGGAACTGGATAAAGAAACTGTTGTACATGAATGTGAAGGAATATTACTGTGCTATAAGAAATGATGAACATAATGAGTACAGAGAAGCATGGAAAGACTTACATAAACTGAGGCAGAATAGAGTAACTAGCACCAGGAAAACAGTATACCCAATGATTACAACAATATAAATGGAAAGAAAATAAATTAAATGAATAAATAAAATATATATTAATAAATAAATTTTAAACAAATAAAAAAATATAAATATAAATACAAATGGAAAGAAAATAAATAAAAAATTAATAAAATAATAATAAATAAAAAAGAATGTTGAGAAATTAGCAAGAACAACCTTGGCTTCACACTTTCTTCCCCTCCACTTTCTACTTCTGATAAGAGAAGTGAAAAAAATCATTCCTGTGAGCCAATGGGACAGTTTTTAGGATGTAGAAATTTCAGGGGGCAATTCTACTGCAAAATTTTGAATGAAATGTTTGATTAGTTCTCAAGTTGTAATGCCTTTAAAATGTTGACACGAAAAAGAACTAGATTAAACTGAACTGCCAAATATGTTTCCTGAGAGTCCCCCTAACAACAGGATACAGTCAATAGCAATAGGTTAAAAAAAAGAGTACCAAAAAATGGTATAAGAAGACTAGAAAAATAGGCAGGGGCCAAGTTATAAAGGGTAATTACTTGTAGGTAAAAATGAGATCACGGGTTTGACCATCCCTGGGTACAGCTGAAATAACATGGAGAATTCTCAACATTGAAAACAGATTAAGAGAATGAACTGGGAAGTAAGGGTGTTTAAAACCATCATTATCAAGGTAATCAGTAATAAAGTCAAGATTTGAATGCAGGTCTAACTTTAGGTAGTACTCCTGCCAGTTAGCCCCTGGAGTGAGGAACATCTCTAGGAGATATAAATTATCTGGAGGCACTGCCTCCACCTCCAACAAAGCATACAATTAAAAAATATAGAGAGATGTATTTTTTTATATAACATTATTTTCCAAATATACTTTTTCTGCATTTCTATCTAGAGAGCCAATACCTATAACAGATAATTTTTTAAAAAAAGGGAAAGAAAAGTAGTTCATTGAAACTAACACATGCACTGAGTCTGATAATATATGCAATATTCCGTACCCATAGTCTTTCTCTTCTAAAAAAGAAAGGAAGGAAACATGCAATTTCTACATTGCTCTTTTTATTTTTATCAAATATTGAATTTGATTTCACTCCTCAATATGTGAATCATCTTTTTTTTTTAAACACAGAGTATTATTTATAAGCCACAATGGCAAATGCAAAACCTTTGAGAAATCTGTTTTCCATTTTCCTTTGCCAAATGTAAGGTAAGATCATGGAGGGAAATGTCACTTTCTTTATGAGAAATACTGAGCATAGACTGTCTAGAGGGTTTACAGGAAACATTACATAATTATTGCTAATAGCTTAATATTCTTGCACTGATTTTTTGGCTTTGGGTTGAATTGATTGAAGTCTATGAGTAAGGATAATGCCTCTCTGCATCTGACAAAAAGGCCTTAGTGGCTATTTTGAGGGGTACCATTTTCCATATAGTTGATTTCATAAAACTATGGATTTGTCTTTTTTCTGTGTTTTACTCATTTGTGAGGCAAAGAAGTAATTTCTATACTATTATATTTTCAAGTTCATTTTCCTTAACATAAAGTGAGATTGCAAAGAGCATTCAATTTTTTATTATTGGAAATGCCATATAATAGAATTGTTAGGGTGGAGGCAGAAAAAAATCAGCAGTTATTCATAATGCGTTTATCCTCATGCACTTAAGTGATGAATTAGCTAAAGTTTCTTGTGGGATCCTGGATTGTATCCCATAACCTCACACTTTTTTTTTTCTATTAGTAAAGGCTACCATATCTCTAACTGGTGCCACCTTTAGTTTTGGAGCTGCTATCACCTTTCCCTAAATTCCTGGGATCCTCTTCCTCTCTCTCTCAGCTCACCATAGGGGAGATTACTTCTTTCTGCCATCTTCCTCCAAAACATCACACAATCCTTTCAAAAAAAAAAAGGTTTTTGTGTGAAAAGTTGTGTCTGAGAGGAGTGTCCACGCTAAGAAAATGAGTATTTGATCCTTCAAATAGTTCCACACTAATAAAATAAGTATTTGATCTGTCAAATAGTCAAGTATCTTTCTCTGTACTATATGCAAATATACATATGGAAATTATCAACAAAAAGAAAAATTACATCATTAAAAGGCCTCTCAGTTAATCCTAGTCATAAATATAAACATGTTGAGAATTTTACCTTATTCTATATTAATTCCCCTTCTCTGAAGTCTGATCACATCTCTTGTTCAGACTTTGAGCAAGTAAGTCAATCAACAGGAAAGGCAAAAGAATTTCCCCACTTACAAGGAGCTCACAGTCTGGTGGGAATTACAGTCATTTAACTTGGATTGGCATTTCTTCATCTGTTAAATTAAAGGGCTATACTCTTAACTCTGAGGTCACTTCTACCTCTAAATCCTAAAACCTGTCTAAGTCAACCACATCCAGAGTGATCCACCCTTTTATCTTTTGGGCTGGGTACTAGTAGGTTTCTCCTCCGTCTTTCTTTGCCAAAAGAAGTAGAATCCAAAAGGTTCCTCCCTGTTCCTAAGCATCCTTTAGACTAACAACCCCAAACCAAAGGTGAGAGAATCAGTAAAACAGGACCCATAAAGGCCCATGAATAATTCATCCATATCTCAGGGAGTCTTTCAAACTGGCATCCTTCATATTAAGCATCTCTTTCCTTCAAAGGAGGAGTGTCTTAATTCCTATTTATAAGTAATAATAATAATAACAATAGTAGATAATATTCATACAGTACTTAGTACCTGTCTAAGTAAGCAACTAATAAATGCCTATTGATTGATGTACAATTGGTACTTAATAAATGCTTGCTTAATTGAATTGAATGAAGAAAATGCTTCCTTCCAATTAGAAAAAAAGACATGATGGCTAGCCATATGAAGCAATATTCCATGGCACTGTCTTTGCAAAACTATTACACTTGTCCTACATATAACTTGTTTCAGAAACAGTTAAGCCATTTCAAAGTTCTTGATATTCTTATGAAAACTCACTCATATACACATTAAGTAATCATCTTAGCATCAATTATGTTTTTCAATCCAAACAATAGCCTTCCACCTACTGCACAAGCATTTAATGCTCTCACATACTAGTCATAAGCATCCAAGGGTCTGCTTCCAACCAATTATAGCCCAGAAGGTGTGGTAATTCACAAGTATAGTTTTGAGCCCTCATCTCAGCTCACAGCAACCACTTCTTCACAATCGATCATATTTTTTAGCTCAAAACTTTTGAGAAATCTGTTTCCTTGCCAAATGTGTTGCCTTCTCAATAAAGAATTACACATCTGAATTGTAAGGAATAGGATCATTCAATTCATGTATCTGGGCTTCAGTTTCATTATCTATAAAATGATAGTAGATGACCTCGAAGGTCCCTTCTAGCTTTAAATCCTATGAAACATTCAAATGTGATATCAAATGAGGGTCCCAGTTATTACAGCTGATTTCTTTGTGATCTCTTTTGCTGAATCTTCTTCCAGGGCCTACCCCTTAACTAGAGGGACCCCTAAGGCTCTGTTCTAGCCCTCTTCTCTTTTTTTGTTGTTGTTCAGTTATTTTTCAGTCATGTCTGACACTTTGTGACCCATTTGGGATTTTCTAGGCAAAGATACTAGAGTGGTTTGCCATTTCCTTCTCAGCTCATTTTACAGATGAGGAAACTAAGGCAAGCAGGGTTAAGTGACTTGCCTAGGGTCACACAGCTAGTAAATATCTGAGGCCAGATTTGAACTCAGGATGATGAGTCCTCCTGACTCCAGGCCCAGCACTCTATTCACTGTGCCACCTACCTGCTCTTCTTCTCTTCTACCTCTATGCTATTTAATTTGGTGATCTCTTCAGCTACTATGGACTCAACTATCATCTCTATGCTGATGATTCACATCAGCAGATTTATTTGTCCAGTCCTAACTTCTTTCCTGACCTCTAGTCTGTAATCTCCAACCGCCTATTAGACATTTTGAACTGGATGTCTCATAGACTTTTTGTACTATGATTTGTTTTTTATTTCTTTTTTAAAATTTTTTTATTTCATTAAATATTTTCCAATTTTGTGTAAAAAAAATTTTTAACAACCATTTTTTAAAATTTTGAGTTCCAAATTCTCTCTCTGCCTCCCAACCCTCTCCCCAACTTGAGAAGACAAGAAATTTGATATCAATTATACATGTGAAGTCATGCAAAACACATTTCCATATTAGCCATGTTACAAAAGAAAACACAAAATAAAATGATAAAAATAAAGAAAGCAAAAAAAAATATGCTTCAATCTGCATTCAGAGTTCATCAGTTCTCTCTCTGAAAGTGGACAACATTTTTCATCATGGGTCCTTTAGAATTGCCTTCAATCATTATCTTGATCAGAGTAGCTAAGTTTTTCACAGTTGATCATTTTTACACTATTGCTATTACTGTGTACAATGTTCTGGTTCTGCTCACTTCATTTTACATCAGTTTGTATAAGTCTTCCAAGATTTTTCCGAAACCCCTCTGCTCACCATTTCTTATAGCCCAATAATATTTCATCATAGTCATATGCCAGAACTTGTTCAGCCATTCTCCAGTTGATGAGCATCCCCTTAATTTCTGATTCTTTGCCACTACAAAAAGAGCTGCTATAAATATTTTTGCACAGATAGGTCTTTTTCCCTTTTCTTTGATCTCTTTGGTGTATAGACCTACTAATAGTATTGCTGGGTCAATGGCTACATACATTTTTATAGCCCTTTGGGCCTAGTTCCCAATTGTTCTCCAGAACGGTTGGACTAGTTCATAATTCCACCAACAATGCACTACTGTCTCAATTTTTTCACATTCCCTCCAGGACTTGTCATTTTCCTTTTCTGTCATGTTAGACAATCTGATAGGTGTGAGGTGGTATCTCAGAGTTGTTTTAATTTGCATTTCTCTAATCCAGAGTGATTTGTAGCATTTTTTCACATGACTATTGAGACCTTTGATTTCTTCTGAAAACTGCCTTTTCATGTCCTTTGACCATTTATGAACTGGGGAATGGTTATGATTTTTATAAATTTGGCTCAGTTCCCTATATATTTGATAAATGAGACTTTTATCAAAGAAACTTGATGTAAAATTTTCTTCAGTTTCCTATTTTCCTTCTAATCTTGGCTGCATTAGTTTTGTTTGTGCAAAAGGCTTTTTAATTTCATGGAAACAAAATTATCTATTTTATTTCCTGTAATCCTTTCTATGGGAGCAGCTAGGCTTGGAGTTAGGAAGACCTGAGTTCAAATCCTGCTCAGACACTAGCTGTGTGACCCCAGGCAAGTCACTTAACCCTGTTTGCCTCAGTTTCCTCACCTGTAAAATGAGCTGGAGAAGGAAATGGCGAAACACTCCAGTATCCTTGCCAAGAAAACCTCAAGTGAGGTCACAATGAGTTGGACATGACTGAAACAACTGAACAACAACATAATCCTTTCTATCTCATTTGCTTATAAACTCTTCCCCTTTTCCATAGATCTGACAGGTACATTTTTTCCATGTTCCCCTAATTTACTTATGATATCATCCTTTATGTCTAAATCATTTATCCATTTTGACCTTATCTTGGTATATGGTGTGAGATTTTAGTCTACCCCTAGTTTCTACGAAACTGCTTTATGCTTTTCCCAGTAATTTTTGTCAAATGTTGAGTTCTTACCCCTAAAGCTTAGGTCTTTGGGTTTATCAAACACTAGATTACTATGGTCGTTTACTACTATGTATTATGTACCTAACATAGACTTCTTAAACTTAACATATCCAAAACTGAATTCAATATCTTTCCCCCCAAACCTTCCCCCTTCCTAACTTCCTTATTACTATGGAGGGTACTGCCATCCTTCTAGTCACTTAGTCTGGAAACCTTGGTATGATCCTTCTCATTCTCTCACCCTCCCCCAAATACAGTCAGATGCCAAGTCCTGTCATTTCTACCTTTATAACATCTCTCCTATATGTGGTCTTCTTTCTTCTAATACTTTTGTCTATCATCCTGGTACAGGCCCTCAAGATCTCATACTTAGACTATTACAATTGGTGATCCTGTTGCCTCCATGACAAAATATAAAATCCTCTGACTGGCTTTTAAAGTCTTTCTTAACCTGGCCCCTACCAACCTTTCCTATCGTCTCATACCTTACACTATGACCACTCCCTTGAACTCTGTGATCCAGTGACACTAGCATCCTTGCCGCTCATTACACTATTTATTTCATCTTCCAAGTCCAAGCATTTTTCATTGGCTGTCTCTCATGCCTAAAACTCTTTGCCCCCTCATCTCCACCTCTTAGTTTCTCTGGCTTCCTTCAAGTCTCAGCTAAAATTCCACCTTCTATTAACTCTAGTGCCTTTCATCTATTGATTATCTCCCATTTAGACTGTGCATATCTTATTTGTACAAAGTTGTTTGCATATTGTCTCCCCATTAGACTGCAAACTCCTTAAGAGTAAGGACTGTTTCTTGTCTTTCTTTGTATCCTCAGCACTATATGCCTGGCATATAGTAGGTATTTAATAAATGTTTATTTTTTGGTTGACAGTGAACCTGGAATAAAGAGGACTGCAATGTAGCAACAACAAGGGTCTTTAATCAAGGCAAGGGAATTGCCTATATGGCATGGAAGGGGCAAATTTAAATACATTTCAACTGGGAAGAGTGTTCAGGAGAGGCAGCAACAGAGAGGAGTTAAGTTGTTTTGCAAAATAGCCAAAGGCTACGGAGTAATGACATCTGGTCAGAACAGTGGACTCCAGGTGCAGTGAGTTTCCAGAGATATCACAGGACCTGCTCCAACCATGAGGTCAGTGAGGTCAAGGTAGCGCTTTCTGATGGCTCCATTCAACAACAGTAAATAGAGATGCTTACCATAAGAGAAAATTAATCAGGATGCTATATGTTCCAGTACTTGAACTGGTTGCTGTCTATTCTAAAACCATTCTTTATTGGAAAGTAGTTTTAGTGTCCTTGGCTACCCCTCATTTTAAGTTTCTCTATAACCACATATTAGGTTCCTCCTCACCCCCACCCACCCCCACCCCACCCAAATGTCCTGCAACATTTCCAATAGATGTTCCATCCATTTCATGTTGGGCAGGGTATGAATACTTAGCTGTGCCCATGAACCTGCTGGTGAAATTCGGATCAATGCCTAATAGATATACTGCTATTTGGTTTGCTCAGTGTGTCTAGCATTCATAAATAGATTCACCACATTAGTGCAGTAAGTAAAACACTCCGACTGGATTTTAGTGGCAGGAAAAAAGTTGCAGGGGCTGTTTCTTGGGTGAATCTTTCAGCATTTCCATACTTAATGAGGATATTAAATAACTGTCTTTCTCATGGATTGAAACTCACCCACCAAAGGAGGAGGGAGAAAAGAAAAAAAAACTTTGGTCTAGATGGATTTATAAGCAAATTCTACCAAACATTTAAGTGAGTAATTTTATGCTACATAAACTGTTTGCAAAAATAAATGGATAAAAAGACACCTTATCAAATATCTCCTGTGAGACAACTGTATTGCTGATATCCAAACTAGGAATATATAAAATAGAGAAAGAAAATCATAGACCAATATTACTAATGAATGATGATGCATAAATATCAAATAAAATGTTAACAAAGAGGCTACAGAAATATATATTTTTTAAATTATTCATTAGGCCCTTGTTGTATTTATTCTAAAAATGCAAGGATGTTGCAACTGTTGAAAACTATAAATACAATCATATTAGTAACAAAAATATTTTTAAATTGAATGATTTTATCAATTCTATTACTAACAAATATAAAGAAGAGATAGATGTGTCATTTAAGAAAACAAAATGTGTTAAATATCTATGAATTAAGCTACAAAGACATATGCATGAATTATATAAATAAAATCACAAAATAATTTTTACAAAAATAGGTGTCCTAAATAATTAGAAAAATATTCACTGTTCATGGCTTTGCTATGCCAATATAATAAAAGAGAGCTACTGCCTCAATTATTCTACAGATTTACTGCTATACCAAACAAATTACCAAGGAGATACATTATAGAATTAGAAAAAAATAACGTAACTCATGTGAGGTGATGAAAAGTCAAGAATATTAAGGAATATAATAGAAATAAGTAGGAAAGAGGAAGATTTGATGTTACCAGACCTCAATTATGCTACAAATACAGTTTTTTTTTAAACTACCTGGTGCTGGATTAAAAGGGCAGCTAAGAGGTACAGTTGATAGAGTAGAGGGCCTGACGCCAGGAAGTCACTTAACCCTGTTTGCTTCAGTTTCCTTATCTATAAAATGAACTGGAAAAGGAAATGGCAAACCACTTTAGAATCTTTGCTAAGAAAACCCCAAATGGGGTCATGAAGAGTCAGACACAACTGAAAAATGACTAAACAACCACAAACAGAATTTTTTTAAAAAATAGAAAAGTGTATCAGTAGAATGGACTAGATAATCAAGAAAGAAAAAAATGTACACTGTAGTCTAGAAGTAAAAAAAAAAAAAGCCAAGAGCACAAACTATTAGGAAAGAGACAACAACAAGAAATGCTGAGGAAACTGTAAAGTAGTTAGGGAAAGACTAGATTTAGATCAATATCTTACACCATATACCACAATAAATTCCAAATGGATATATAATATAAATATAAAAATTCATCTTATAAAAGAAGAGGAGAATTGAAGGCTATATGTTTCACAGTTGTAGATAGGGGAAGAATTCATAATTAGACATGGGATAGAAGAGTTAATAAAAGTCATAATTTATAATCTTGATTATTTAAAAAAAGTTTTAAACTTTTGCTCAAATAAAAGCAATGCCATTGAAATGAGAAGAAATTATATAGATCCGGAAAATATTCATATTTTATATCTGTGATAAAAGTCTGAAGTCCAAAATCCATAGAGAATTGACACAAATCTGCAAGATTAAGCCATTCCTCAAGAGACAAGTGATTAAATGGTAAAATTCTCATTCTCTTTTGATTCAGAGATTCTATCAGTAAAATGGAAGGAATATTATATGACATGAGAGAAGAACTCAGAGTCAAAAAAAACATACACAATTACTACAATAATGTTAATTTAATCAACATCGAGAGGCAACCAAACTTTGGTCTTTTGTTGCAGTTAGTGTTAATACCATATTGTCCAAGTTAAAAGACACCTTCCACTGTTTTGCTAATAATAATTAAGAAAACTTGCTATTTGGGGGCAGTGTTCTTTATGGGAGGCGGGGGTTGTTTGGGTATTTGTTTAGAAATCTCTGATTTGTCAAAATGTATCAACAAATTTAAAAATAAAAATAGTCTATAGCACTTTGTTGTTTTGACTGAAAAGGCATAAAACAGTGGATCTAGGTAGGACTCTAGCTGGAAAAAGAATCGTGATTCACAGTTGTCTTGGTTACCTGGACATTTTCCTTGTTTGTGTCTGTGTGCTTTGTTGTTCCATGATCAAATTAGATAATGTATTTAGATTATTTATAAAAACTTTAAAGCATTATAGTAATGGTCTGTGGTGATGTTGGCAGTGATGCTGATGTTTATGATGATGATGATGATGATGATGATGCTAATGATCATTTTGTGAACTTCTCTGGGAAGATGGCCAAGAGAACTAATATACTGACTTCTCTGATCTCATACTTTCCTCTTTCCTCTCATACTACCCCTATCATAGTCCCAAGACATGTTTTCTGTGGATATGTTAATTCATTATCCCTGGAGTAGGGCCATAGTTGTACTACAGGAGAGAGTATGATGAATCTATATCTCCGATTCATTGATAGCTATGTCTGCCTAAGGAAGTCTAAAACTACTTTCTCTTCTTTAGGAATGTGCCAGATCAGATCTTTCATGGAAAAAATAAACACAAAAAAAAATTGAGTGTCTTACTTTTTCTCACCATTTTTCAGTGAACCTGAGAAGTCAGTTGCATAGAATCAATTCAATTCAATAAATATTTACATACAAGGCACTACGTTAGGTGCTGGCAATATAATGATGTATAGAACCTTCTCTGCAAGAGTTTACAATCTAGTAGGGCAAAGGACATGTGTACAAATAATTATGTTACAAGGTAAGGTATGGTAGGTATGCAGAAGATGTCTCCAAAAAGTGCTACAAGGAAGCAGAGACTTTTTTTACATGTGAGAAGTGTGGGAGTTGTGGTCTAGGAAAGTTTTGTGAGTGAGATAGCACCTGAGATTGGGCCTTGAAGGGAAAAAATGGAGGAATTTCAACAAAAATTGTGGGACAGGGGTAGTAAGCCCATCACATGCTTGAGAATGGTGCGAACAAAGGCAAAGGCGTAGGTATCAGAGAGAACAGAACAAAAATAGGGGACAGACAGTAGTTCTTTGCAGTAGCAGTTTAATGTAGCTTATTTCTCTGTGGTTTGTACCCTCAATGAGAATTCTGGGGTTTTCAGTAAAATGGCAGGAATATTACACGATATGAGACCAAACTGGATGGGATTACACAGTCTTTTAAGAAGATTGAAAAGGTCTGTCTGGTCAGAGAGTATAATAAGAATGAATAAATGAATGAAAAAGCATTTGTTAAGCACTTACTATGTGACAAGCACTGTGTGAAGCTCTGGGAATACAAATAGAAAAAAATAAGATAAGAGGATAAATTAGAGGTAAGATGTCCCATTAGAAAGATATTACTAGGCAAAAGGATATAAAAGCCTGAATTTGGGTGGTTGCAGGGAAAGTATTTTAAAATGATATTTCTTTAAATTGTCCTTGGCACCCATAAACACCTAGCCTAATCCTTCGTTATAACATGTCAAAGCTAAAGAGACCCTTTTGATAAGAAACAAAGAAAAACGGTGGAGGTAGGACTTGTTTATTGATTGGATATATGGAGTGAGAGAGAGGGAAAAAATTAAGATGGTTCCAAGATAATGAATCTAAATTACTACATAGATGCTGGTCTCATTAACAAAAATTAAGAGGTTGGGAGAGGGCAAGTTTAGAGGGAAAGATAAAAATAATTATTCACATTTATGTAATTCTTGCAGATTTACAAAGCATAAACATAACAACCATTTAAGTCAGGTTGTATGAATATTATTATATTCACTTTACATATAAATAAATTGAGGCATGAAGTAGCTATGGGTTACCCAGGATAACACAATTAGGAAGTGGTCAAGGTTAAAACTTGGCTCTTCTGCCTCCAACTCCAATGCTATTCAACTATACCGCATTGTATCCATAATGAGACCAATTTTGCAAATACAGAGTTTAAAGCATTGGAAGCATATGCAGATGGAGCTATTCAGTCAGTAGCTGAAAATATGGGATTTGAGTTCTGGAGAGAAGCAGTAGGAGAGATTTAGGTTTGGAAGTCATTTGCACAGAGATAATAATTGAAGCTTTGAGAGAGGATAAGATCACCACAAAAGAGGATAAAGATGAAGAGAAGAATGAAGCTCAGAGTCCTGGGGTTTTGATGAAACTTCCAATAGTTGCTTCATGATTTTCCTGGAAAGGTAAAGGGGATAATCTGAAAAAAAGATGCAGACTTGGGGTCAGAAGAGATCTGAGTTTGAATCTGATGAACACTTTATAGACCTTGGGCAAATTCACCTAGCACTTCTGAGTCTCATTTCTTTAAAGGATCAAATGAAATGATATATCGGAAGGGCTTTGCATATCATAAAAGCACTCTATAAATGTTAGCTCTTATTATGATGGAATTGCTGTCTCCTTTAGGTCTACAGATTGGCCCTCCTCTCAATTTAGATTTCCAGAATAGTCTATCAAAACTCACTTTGCTGAGACCATTAAAAAAAAAAGTGGGCCCCTAACTCAGATGAAACAATTGTTTGCTTTTTGATCAATTAGATTTTTAAGGTTGTGGTAGCAATGTCCTCTTCTCAGAACATCTTTTGGCATTCTCTTGCTCCTCACATCAAAGAGGGCTGATGAAAGAACACTCATAGGTTTCCTAATTCAAAAGCTATCACATAATATCTTTAAATATATAAAAAGGAAAGAAAAGCTTTTGAACCAACAACTCAATCCTTAAAAGGACAAGGATTTGGGTTTTCATTTACTCAACAAGTATTTTTCAAGTACCTAGTATGTGCTAAACATTGGAGATACAGAGACAAAAATCAAAGTCCCTGTCCCCAGTGAGCTTACATTCTATTGGAGGAAAACAATATAATATAGAAAGGTAAATATAAAATATGTACATGATAAATACATAGTAATTTCTGGTGTGAGAGCACTAGCAACTGAGAGGATCAGGATAAACCTCATATGGGAGATTGCGCCTGAGTTGAGTCTGGGACAGGGAGTCCTTTCTTTTTCCAGCTTTTATACATAAATATTTATTTCAAAAGGCATAGTCACAAATATACAAACTTACTCCCCCAGTATATGAGAGGACAAAATTCCCTCTTTTTGTACCACCTCAGTCTCTGGGGAGTGAAAGGGCATTAGATTCATAGCGTAACTCAGTTCTCATAGAGTGTGAACTCAGTTTCAGATCCAAAACCTGCCTCAGTTTCAAGTCCCAGATGTTCTGACTTCTCAGAGCTTCCATGCTGACCTGTCTGACTGTACCATCCCACCTACAATCCTAAATCCAAGCTTGTCATGGCTCCAACTCCCTGGTCCTGTGGAAATGACTTCTAAAAGCTGAAACTGAAGAGAACAAACAACACAGAGCAGAAACAAACACTCCCATGATCGTTTCTCTGAACCAAGGTAAAAGAGGGAGAAGCCACGACTTCCCTGCTGTGGGTGAACTGGGATTGTCACCCTCTGTACATAGCAGGAAAGAGTGGCAGAAAAAGAGTGGCAGTCTCTCCAGTTTTAAAGATGAAGGCAGATAATCAAAGGAGACTATACCACTCATGAGGTAGGAGACACAGTGGCCTCCATGTTAGGCAATCTGGATATCTTTCAAAGGCTCCTCAAGGTGCCTCCACATTAGGAGGACTAGGCATGCCCAGACAAGCCCAGGTTACATATTTTCCTCTGTGTGAAACTTATCAGTCCCAGCAAATTATCAAGAGTGAATTTTTTAAAACATAGTCCTTATCCCAAATTCAATTCAGTTCTCTGTGATCTCAGGGGGAGGAAGGGTAATGAGCAATGTCCTTTCACTTGCTTCCTCAGTGCCATGAAATAGTCTCAAATATCGCATGCAAACCCACATGTACAGATAAAAATCACAATAATCTCCAAACATAACATTGTACATATTCACAGAGCAAGGAACATTTCACAAAATTTCCCAAATAAGCCAACAGAGATTCTTAACCATTTTTTGTGTCTGGGACCCCTTTGGTGGTCAGGTGAAGCCCATGGACCTTTCCTCAGAATAACGTTCTATTGCCTACATTCAATATTGAAGGAAATAACAGATTTAAGTTGGAGATCAGTGAAATTAAAGATGTAATTTTCCCCACCCAAGTTCACAAAAACACCTGAAATCTATCTATGGATCCCTTGGAGGTCTATAGACCTAGGTTTAGAGCTCCTGGTGTAAAAGAAAGCTGTTGAGTTAAAAGTCAGTACAACTTGTCATCCTTCTTTTACCAGAGACTAAAACTCTAAAAATCAACCAACTTGACCGTAATCCTGATCATAGTCTGATCTGGGGCTAGTTGAAAGAGTTCTGTTTCTCACAGAACTCCAAAAGGGTGGAGTTATTTTAATCATAATAATCATGGCAAGTAATTTCTAAGACTGGCAACTTGATTTATTCAGGCATCCCATACTAGACACCTGGGAAGAAATATAATAATATAGAAAGTATCTTTTTGCCCCTAACTACTGCACCCTTTCTTCCCATAGAATATTCTCTTTACAACTATTTCCTCTCTTCATGGCTGGCCTCCAAAGGATTCAGGTCCTAGATTCCAGTAGAATTCCTAGGAGGCATGTCCCACAAGGACTTACATATTTGTTCTCTCAGAGAGTCTTCTGGCATTCTCTTGCTACTCATACCAGAGAGGACTACTGAAAGAATACTTATTACTATATGGAAACAAAAATTTGTTTCAGGTTTTGCTTTTGTTAGGTTGAAATTGTGTCATGACACTTTTGCCACTGGAAAAAAATGTATCAGACTACTAAATGCAAAAGTCTTTGTGGTACTGAAATGCAAAAATAATAGAGTCAGGAAAAGGCTTAAAATACAAATCCAATCTTTTCAAAGGCAGGAATTTTCCAAAGGAGAGAAGTTATATCAAATCTTAGGGCTGTGAAAGTGTCTCTTAAGCAGATATTCAGAAGATTGTTGGGGGAAAGAGGGTAAGTGGGTAGGCAAAAGCTAAGAGCTCTTCATAGCTAGAGTCACTTGAATGGACCTAAGAGGCCAGTGTGGACGTTAAAAGATTCGGTGTATGTTCCTCCTTCCATTGCTGGGGATTCTGCAAAGTGGTTTCTCAATAGGGTACTCTGGTAACTCAGATAAATGGGGAATAGGAAAAGATTCCCGAGGCTTGAAGAAGTATGGCATAATGGATAGAGTGCTATACCTGGTGTCAGCTAGACTTGAGTTCAAATTCTACCTCTTAAAATAGCTCGAACTGTGGGAAAAATCAACCTCTCTGAATCTCAGTTTACTCATCTATAAAATGGAGATAGTAAAACCTGCTGGTACGTAATTAACAGGTTTGTTATACACCTCAAATGAGATGTATGTAAAGTACTTTATATGAATAAATATCAGCCATTATTACTAAGAAGTTGGAAATATATCAGCAGTTGATTGAAAAGCACCCACTCCGTTACCCCTCCCCTGTACATTCACTCGAAATGAAGCAGTCCTGGGGTCGGCTGACTCTTTCCTTTCTCGCCCCTAGCCTGGTTGGAGCATGCGCCTCCTCTCCTCACATCCTCCAAGCGCTGAAGCTAAGCACGGACTACGCCCTAGGAAATTGATTCTAGTCTAGGGGAGTTCCGCCAGCTCCGGTTCGCAGAAACTTCAGCACCTCAAGGGGTGGACAGCGCTCTAGCAGTCCTTCTAGACAACCTCAGCATCTTGAAAAGCCCTTTCTTCTCTTCAGCTTCCCCAGCAGGTGCAGAACGGAACAAACAGCCTCCTCTCAGTCTACTCTCCCTCCCTTTCCATTCCTTCTTCCTGTTTTTACTCCTCCTCTCCATTCATAACAAAAGCATTGCTATCAGTGCGGGTGGGTCTCTCTCTGCAGTTCTCTCAGCAACGCCAGTTGCCTGTAGCCCCAACGCCAAGCAGTTTCTGCAGGAAGTAAGAATGGGGCTTCTCCGGATGGGGACAATGATTCATGTGCTGGTGCTTGTCCTCAGCCAAATTTATGCTTTCCCCAAACCAGAGGGCATCCAAGGTAAGTGTACATCCTCCCTTTCCTTTTTTTTTTAAACTATGAGATAAAGCTTTGAAATAAAATCGTTGATGTTTCACTTTCTGTTCAGACCAAACCCATGTATATTAGGCAGAAAACCAGGGGGGAAAAACTCTGTTTTGATATGCACCTAAGCCTGAAATTTTATTCAAATATCTTATTTTGAAAAGAAAAATATACCACCATCCACACACACGCTATTGTTTTGTTTTCTACTTGTGTTGCAACATTTTCCAGATATTTCATCCATGTCATGTTCAGGATAGAGCTTTTAATCTCTTAATTTTACCAATCCAATTATGCTTCTGCTATTTTAGAAAGGCTTTTAAGTCAAGTTTTTAAAATGTATATTGGATTCAGAAAAGAGTATGAATCTAGGAAAATCTGGGAAACACAGATTAGAAAAATTCTGACAATTTTTCTGATTGTACAATTTGTCTCCACTAAAATCTTAAAGAGATGGTTTCCTCTCCCCCATAAATTTTATGAGCATTTAAAGTATTCTTTTTATGAGAGAAATGTAAAATGCTTTTGCTATCCATATTTGAGTTAAAATACATGTGACTTTTCAAAACACCATTAATTATATATAATGTGTGTGTTTATTCTAGACAAATCTCTACACAACAGAGAACTAAGTGTAGAAAGGCCTTTGAAAGAACAGGTAAGTCAAATGAAAAATTATAAACATTACTTTGTGGGGGTTTTTTTCTATTTATCACTATTTCTTGTAATGCATTGTTATCATAGTCATTATAACATCAGGAAGTTTAGGAACTAAGTAGTCCTTAGCACAAATTAAAATGAGATCTCTTGATAACTGAAATTTATTTTTGGCAATCTGTGGATATTTAATGATAGAAGCACACAGAGTTGTACTGAAATAAATGCTAAGGACATAATCTAGCATCTTTTGCATTATATGAACCCAATGTGTAAGTGTGTGAACTTCCCAGGGATTTTTTAAGAGTATAGTAGCATATGTATAAACAATGACTGAAACTTCCTTTTTGTTTGCTTATTTCACAATTAGATTGCTGAAGCTGAAAAGGATCAGATCCTGAAAACAGCCCCTCCAGGTAAAAAATATATATGTATATATGTATGTATGTATGTGTATATATAATCATTTAATTAATGTGAATCCTGATGATCTTAATCTAAAAGATAACAATATTATGCTGGACTTGGGGATTTTCTTCCAGAAAACAAGGCAGGGGAAAGAAATTATTCTTCTGATAACTTGAACCTGCTAAAGGCAATAGGAGAAAAAGAGAAAAAGGAGAAAGAAAGGAAATCAATACAAAACTCACCACATAAGAAATTGATCATGGAAGAGGTAGACTCAACCAAGAATCACAGACTGGTGGATGACTATGATTCTACTAAAAGTGGATTAGAGAATAAATCTCAAGGTATTTAAGAATAAACTCTTTCCTTCCTATTTGCTTTACACCTTACTGCAATTTAACATAACTACAGGATTAAGAAAATTCCATATTTAAGAAAGACCCACTATACACTCATAATCCTATAGTATTTAAACCAAAAATTGTAATAAAGTCAGAATCACTGTGGAAGGCTGCAAGCTATACATACAGCTGCAAGTTCAGATTTCTGTGGCAAGATTATTGATGCTTTGGGGGAAAGAAAACATTTGCAATAGACAGAGCTCTGAATTTTAGGTTTGGAAGACCTGAGTTCAAATCCTGCCTCAGACACTTACTAGTTATGTGGCCCTGGACAAATCACTTAACCTCTCAGTCTCAGTTTCCTCCTCTGGAAAAGGGGAATAATGCCAATAATAGGTAACCATTAATAATAAATAATATTAATTTGTATCAATATGTCACTATTAATCATGTTAATGTACCTATAATGTAAAGTATATTATTAATAAATATTAATAATAAATACTAATAGCACCTACTTCACGAGGTTGTATCAAATGAGATAATATGTAAAGTGTTTTGCAAACCTTAAAGCTCTATGCAATTTTCCATTTGATTTAAACTCTCAATACAAAGTAAAACTATAAAATTAACATCAAAATTAGCAATACAAAAGATGAGAAATTTTACAATAAAAGAAAATGCCCTATGTCCATCATTTCATGTTGTATTATTTCTTCCAGTGCCTCAGGTATGGTAATGGTACATATGTGCGTAGAGGAAGAGATTTGTTTTTCCATTCTCTGTATGGGTGCCTAAGAATGCCTAATGTTCTTCTCTTGTGTCCTTATTCTGGTCCCTGACCACAGGAGAATTAAGCTCATTATTTCTAGTTTGTAAATCTATGACCCACTGCTAAAAGTCAGCTACTAATTAAATTTACTTTTTAATAAAGCAACATAACCTGAAGGGTGGTCTAGATGAGGAAACTATATTTTGCTTTATCCTTAAAACTGAAGGCTAATCTAGAAAATGTAGTTTCTTTTCAAATTTCTTTTCTTAATTTGTGATTCCAAGTACTGGACTTGGAGTCAGTAGACTGCAAATATGTCTACACATAACTGATTCAATCATTTTGATGAAATTGACTGATTCAGGCAAAAGGTTGTTTGACTCAATTGACTAGTCATTTTAACCAGTTGTGCATGAAGACTAGTCACACATTGCATGCCTGAGTTGGCCACTGACTTGTCATATAACTATGGACAATTTAATTTTATATCACTTAACATTTTCTAAGTATATAGAAATAAGCTTAGTTTCAAAGGATTTACCATCTAGTATGATGACAATAGGAGATAGATATGTCTATATAATCTATATAAATAGATATCTATATATCTATATCTATGTATATATAATACATATAACCTGTACCTCTGTATTTATTGATAGATAGATATATTGTAGTTATAAAAATTTACAGTTGGAAGGAACTTTAAGGGGTCATCTAGTCCAAGCATATATGTGTGTTTGTCTCCATCCCTAATCCTTGTTGGATTGGATTTTATATAATCATATCTAAAATCACCTAAATGGGCCTGAGAGGGGACAAGGGACAGTTATATACTAGCGACAGCCTCTAACTCTTCATAATGTTTGAGGAGAATGAATTATGAGAGTGATTCTGATACACTTCCACTGCTGGAGAAGCAATGAAATTTTTTTCAAAGATCTTATTTTGAAGAGGAAAATTTATTACCCTGACCCTGAGGTAATCAAAATGACTAACAAATGACTATAGGACCCTGAAAGACTTGGGGATATGGACATAGTAGCTATATCCTTTTACCATGAAGTCATCATGCAGTGGGTACTTGATAAAACCTAATAAGAGGTGACACTGATTTTTAATTTGAATCTTGTCTCCAACATGTTTTACCAATATGACCTTCGACAAGTCTCTTAACATGATAGGGTTCTCAATTTCCTAAACTATAAGATAAATGGCCTTTTAGTTCTCTTCTAGCTCTTAAGTCATGATTTTTCATCTGCTCTCTTACACTTGTCTTCCCTTTGGGACCATATAACAGAAAGGATAAATTACCACTTTTGCACATATGGATGAATGATCTTATATGTTGCTATTCTGCTCAAAGTTTTGGTCAGAATGTCAAAGGTGGAACCACATATAAGCAGCAGTTCTTCCGTTCACACATCTGTTCCCAGCATTTTTTCTGGCAGGGACCATACTAACAAAATTCTTCCAGTAGCTTTTGTAGCTGCTAATGAAAAGCTCAGGGGAATATTGAAGTGGGAAGGAGAAAAGCTGTTTCTTCCCCTCTGTGCATTGCTAGCATCCTCCCTATTGGAAAAGGAAGAAGTAAGCATACTTAAAAACAAAAATAATCATCCTGCTGACTACAGCTATAGAAAGCAACCTTTCTTCCGTAGATCCTAAGGGAAAGAGAAGAAAGCAAAATATTTTTTCCATTCCCTGATTAAATCTATGCAGGACTTTTCTTCAAATGTTTACAACAAGCCTACAGATAGGACACTTGGGGTTAAGCAAGAGTTAATTTGTGCACCTGTAAAAGGACTAAAAGTTATAGAGGGCTTGGTGAAAGGAGAACCACCACCAAAAAAATTAAGGATACTTTAAATTGTTAAAAGATGTGGTAAGGGGGCAGCTAGGTGATGCACTGGATAGAGCGCTGGTCCTGGAGCCAGAGGCCTGAGTTCAAATCCAGCCTTAGACACTTACTAGTTGTGTGACCCTGGGCAAGTCACTTAACCCCAACTGCCCCCCCCAAAAGAAGATATGGTAAACCTGAGCCATATTAGGTTTATGAAAACAACTCAAAAGACTTTTTCTTAGGGGGTTGTAGTCTATCCATTGCCCTGGTCTACAGTGCTGAACTAAACCATAAATGTGAATCTAATAATTGTACCTGGCTACCTCCTATACTTCTCACCCCATCATTTCTTTGTTTCTTTTGAAGCAGCACAAAGAAGTTGTTTTGCCAGAGGCTAAACAGGTTGCTAGCTCCAGGGAATCCAGAAAAGGAACCAGGAGAGGAATTTCTCCTTTTGTTCTTCTAGAAGATGTGAATGTAAAGAGCAGCATCAGAATAGTAATACTCCAACCTCTTAACTTCATAAGAACATTATGAAAAGTTATTTGGACAGAACTAGCAAGGGAGTAAATTACCGGAGGGTTATTTAGTATCCTGGAACAGAAACTCCATTTCTTAGATTTCAGGCATAAAAACCTGCATGAGATTAGCCTTAGGGTGACATAAAGAGCCAAGTGCCTTATAAGCTTGGTATAGTTCACGTGGCATAGAATGGAAATAAGCGAGTGATGCCTGGCAGATCTCCAGGGAATCTGGTGCAATGCCTCATTGACAGCAACTCTCCCCTTGCTATTAGAGTTCTGTCTCCCCAGCATTGGTCCTAAAGAAATGCAGTCAGATTTTCCCCGGTAAATCCAGGGGTATGTATTTGCATTTCATGCTGCATAAATTTGCATATTAGGAGTTTAACAGTGTAGATTTAGAGCTGGAAGGGACCTTAGAGACCATCTCATCATTTTATAGTTGAGGAGCTTGAGGCCCAGAGAGGTGGTGACTTTTCCAAGGTCACCCACGTAAGTAGTGACAGAGGTAAAATTTGAGTCTAGATCCTCTAACTGCAAAACCAGTGGAAATTTCTTCTACATATGCAAAGCATTAACTTTATTGGGATAGCCAGATCATCTAGTCCAACCCCTTCATTTTAGAGATAAGGAAACTGAGACTTAGAGAGGTGAAATGACTTGTTCAGCATCATACAGGTAGCAAATTGTCGAGCTGGGATACAAACTCTAGTCCTTTTATAGGAACTAATAATCCATGGCTCTTTCCACTACTCCATGCTGCATGTCTTATAGGCTTATAGAGATGCCTTGGGTGCTAAGAGGTTAAGTCACTTGCCAATGGTCACATAGCCAATTTGCGTTTGAATCAAGACTTGACCTCTGGTTTTTCTAGCTCCTAAGGCTGGTCTTCTATCTGCTATACTGCTAATCTCTACAGATTGTAAAAATATTCAACAAAAATAGATGATGAGCAGGTAACCCAATGACGCTTATTCTAGATGATCCAGATGGCCTTCATCAGCTGGATGGAACTCCTTTAACTGCTGAAGACATTGTCCAGAAGATAGCCACCAGAATTTATGAGGAAAATGACAGAGGAGTATTTGATAAAATTGTTTCTAAACTTCTGAATCTTGGTTTGGTGAGTCAACTAAATGTTTAACTTGCTTGAAGTCAGCCACAACAGCAAGCCAAGTGGTTGCTCTTTTATTTTTCATCCCTTTCATTGGAGTAATAGCCTCCACTAGCATTGATCTATTTTCTTACAGGACTCTATCTTTGTTAGGGTTACAAAATCCCCTTGGTTCTGTATGACACTGAGCACTTGTGTGGTCCACGGCTGAAGGAAAGCCTCACAGTGTCTCTCTATGGAAATACTCTAAGGGTACTTGCCGAAAGTGGGACCACAGACTTCAGAGCTAGAAGGGACTTTAGGGATAGTCTAAGCCAGTAGTGTCAAATTCAGCTAGAAGCCCGATGAGTCACATATTGGTTTAGAAAACCAGAAATTGACATTATCTATGTTGTATTGCATTTTTAAAATTTCCCAATTACATTTTAATCTTGTTCAGTCCCCTGGGAGTTATGTGGTTACCTGCAAGTTTGACTTCTCTTATCTCGTCCAACCCCCTCATTTTATGATGAAGAAATTGAGGCCCAGAAAAGTTTACATGATTCCCCACAAGGTCACACAACTAGAAGATGTGGTTTGAACCTAGGGTGTTTTTTAATTCTAATTACACTGCTTTTTATTTTATCTTTTTCTTTAAAAAAATAAATTTCTATTGATATTTTCTCTTTCATACAATACCAGAATATCCCATACATCCCTCCTTCTCCCTTCCCCTCTCCCAGAGAGCCATTTCATATGACAAATAGTATTTTTGAAGAGGAAAAAAAGTCAGTACAACTAATTGCTATGTTGAAAAAGTCCAAAAACATGTGCATTGTGTAACACCCGTGGACCTCCTGCCTCCATGAAGGGGTAGGTTGGGAGTGTCTTACTAAATCTCTTCATTTGAGTCCCACTTGTTCTTTATAATTTTTTATATTTACTTTTGATTTTTGGTGTGTCATTCTTTCCATTTACATTTTAGTTAGTGTGTATGTTATTTTCTTATCTGCTCTTAACTCTGCATCTATTCATATAGATCTTTCCATGGTTCTCTGGATTCATCACACACATCATTTCTTACAGCACAAGAACATTGTGGCACTATATTTTTAATGACTTCACTTCTCTGAAAGTGAATGGGATGGTTTCAGGCCTTCTTGAAACCACACCTCATCCTTCTTATATGCTCTAGTATTTAGAAAATGTGAACCATAGAAAGATAAGGAAACTGAGGCCCAAAATTGATAAATAACTTCAACAAGGACACATGATGACAGAGCCCAATTTTGAGAGCCAGTACTCTTTCTACTGAATGTACCTAGGGCCCACATATTAATCTGGATCTAGCAGATCTAACAGAAATCTAAAAATGTGGTCCTTGTATCACATGCAGTTTGAGTTGCTTTTTTTGCAGGGAATTGAAGTTTATAGTTAGCCACAATACTCTCTGATTCAGCCTCCTTGCATATGTTGACAGAGTTATGGCATGTCAGAGCTGAAAATCTGGAGGAAAGCAGATGGAATGGGGTTACCTGTATATTATACATAACAACTGTAGTGCCCCAGGTGTTTCTCTATAACTCTGTTACAAGTGAATTGCTTAATGATCTGCAGGAGCAGAGAGAATTTTCTTAATGGGAGTTCCCTGCACCAGTGAAACCATAGGTTGAGAACAAAAACATGTTTTAGGGGCAGCTAGATGGTTCAGTGGAGAGCTCTGGCTTTGGAGTCAGAATGGACCTGAGTTAGCATCTGGCCTCAGACACTTGACACTTACTAGCTGTGTGACCCTGAGCAAGTCACTTAACCCTGATTGCTTCACCAAAAAGGAAAAAAATGTTTTTAATGAAATGTCTTATGGTACATTTTATGAATAAAACTTAGGTATTCATGGTTAGAAAGACAGTAAGTTATAGGTCTCCACCATTTACCTCTCTGAGTAGAATTTAATTGGTGAAAATAAATAAAACTTTTTAAAAACATTTTTTCTTATAAATAAGGGTGAGGAAGGGAATAAACATTTATATGGCACCTACTGTGTGCCAAGCACCGTACTAAACACTTTTACAAATATTATTTCATTTGATTCTTTTTTTTTAGGCAATGGGGTTAAGTGACTTGCCCAGGGTCACATAGCTAGTAAGTATCTGATGTGAGATTTGAAATCAGGTTTTTCCTGACTCCAGACCCAGTGCTCTATCCTCTTTGACACCTGCCTGAAGGAGAGGAGGAAGGTAAAAACAAAGGATATGGCAAGGGAGCATGACAAAGGGCTATCAGTGACAAAATTCAGATTTCATTTTGTCAAAAGCTGTATCTGCATTGGGACATTTGACATCATTGAAATACAGTCCTGAAGGCTGAAGGAATGACCTTCAATAGCAAGTCATGACTCACCAGGAAAATAGGAAGAGGATTCTCAGAGGGAATGTCATATGTCCTGAGTCCGATTTTATCTGTGTTTTACACATTACTAAGTGCATGGTGGGTTCGATATATTTATGTTGTAATATTCATATCTATAATCTTGTGAAGGAGAAATTTACTCTGAGAATCAGCACAGTTTTAGCATTATTTCAGGATTAGAATATCTCCCAATTTTACAGGAATATGTAAGTAAAATAGCTGTAAAGTCAGCATCTTCTGCAGCTCCCTCCCAATTCAATCAATGAACAAGGTATTTTTTTTTAATCCCTGCAAAGAGCTGGGGATACCAACACAAAAGTATGCTAGTCCCTGCCCTCATGGAGCTTGCATTCTACAAGTTCACAGATTAATAAATAAACAAAATAAACAAAAAAACAATTAGGGGAGGAGAGTACTAACAAGTGGGAACCAAGATGGTCCCCCCCTTGAAGGAGGGAACATTTTACCCAAGGCTTAAAGAGAGCCAGGGGTTTCAGGTATCAGAAATAAGGAGGGAAGGCATTCCAGGGATGAGGGATAGCCTGAGAAAAGACTAAAGTGGGAGATGGAATATTCCATAGAGAAAATAAAGCTGAGAAGTGGGCCAAGCGAAGTGAAGGATCACATCTGTGGCTAGGCAGAGAAATTAGTGGCACAGACAGATCTGTAGCAGGCCTACTGAGTGGAATTTCTTTATAGAAAGCTCTGCTTTCCTGCCCTGCCATATGGTCTTAAGAATACATCTGACACAACCAGAGGTATTTAAACAGTGAAGTTAGATAAAGCCTAGACATAGCAAAGGGAGGCATCTCTGCTCTGGTTTTAATTGGAGTTAGAGCCCCCTAGGATATCAGCATCTTCTAGAGTTAGAGGATGGTCTGATTCAGACCTAGAAACCCAAAGCTAGTAACATGACAATTTCAGAACAGATTTCTAGTGTTAAATGCTGGAAGGTCCACCTGGGATAATGGCAAAGATACCATACTTGAAGTCAGGAGAGAACTGACTTTGAATCCCACCTTTGATATTCATTATCTATATGAGTATTGAGAAATCACCTACCCTCTAGACCTCAATCTCCTCATCCCTTAAAATGGGAATAATACCCTATACCATATAGGACCTATATATAGTACCTATATATGGTACCTATACCCTGGGACAGCAAGGTGATGCAATGGGTAGAGTGTAGAGTACAGGTCCTGGAGTCAGGAAGACTAATCTTTCCAAGTTCAAATCTGTCCTCAGACACTTACGAGATGTGTGATCCTAGGTAAGTCACTTAACCCTGTTTGCCTCAGTTCCTCCTGAGCTATAAGAAGAAATGACAAACCATTCCAGTGTCTTTGCCAAGAAAACCCCAAATGGGGTCATAGTAAAACATGCTAGGGGTTTTTTTCTTCTTAGCCCTCTGGAAGAGCAGATTGGAAGGGAAAATAAGAGGTGAGATATAGGAGATTTGGTCTCCCCTTTTCACACAAAAAGAGAAGAATAAAATC
Source organism: Vombatus ursinus (assembly GCF_900497805.2). Lineage (NCBI taxonomy): Eukaryota > Metazoa > Chordata > Mammalia > Diprotodontia > Vombatidae > Vombatus > Vombatus ursinus. The sequence continues at coordinate 2,819,693 of NW_020954626.1, forward strand.
TACTATTAAAAAAACCCTGGCTTATTTTGGTGACATTATTTAATCTACTTCATGGAATATTTCTACAATTTGTTCTAATAGCTTTTGCTATGATTCTCCTTTTATGGCTCCTGCAGGGTAGTCATAGCACCTGGAGCAACAGAGGAGATAAAAGGCTCTCTCTCTGCTTCCTGACGCATTCAGGTTTATGCCATGTCCTAGTGATGCCGCCGCAAAACAAAAGCTTCTATAGCTACTAAAAATCAGTGTGCAGAAAAACGAGCTCGGAGGGGAAAGGATAAGAGCATATGGAGTCAGATGTATTCAGATGTAATTCTTGAGTGGAATTCCCTCTAACTCTGCCCCCTCTCTGTCCTGGGCCTCTTGCCCAAAGAGATTTGGAGAACACGAAGGTGGCAGTTTGCTAGCAGGGTAATTCTGCTCTGTTTCAGGAAGCACTCTTCCCTCTTTTTTTCATAAATCTGTAGAGGGCTTTACTCCAGAAATTTTGGGGGATCAGACTTATTATTTGCTGCAATCTTGATATTTCCTTATTAGAATCACAGATTTAGAAATAGAAGAGGCCATCTAGTCTACCCCCTCTCATTTTCCCAATGAGGAGAGTGAGGCCCTCTAGAGCTTAAGTGATTTGAGTAAGCAGCAAAAGTAGGATTTGAACCCATATTCTTTGATTCCCAGTATGATTAACCTCTCTAGACTTCAGTTTCCTCAACTGTAAAATGATGGTGTTATACCAGATGACTTCTAAGACACTTTTCATCACTAAATTTATAATCTTATGATCCTTTTTTTAAGTAGCAATAATATAATGACAACGGTAATATATTATTATGATGATGTAATATGGAGTAATATGGTGCTGGGGTATCTAATGTGCAATTATGCAGGGTTGGGAGGATGCTCCCTCAATCCATGCATAGGTAAACTGGTCTCAAATAGGTCTCATTCTATCCACCCATTCCCTAAGCTGTAGAGTCTCCAAAAGGCATGTGGTATGGTCCTGAGTCAATGGTTACCCATAAGCGATGATTATGCTGCGTTTACAGTGGTTAACCACATACTCTGATGCAGTACACATGATATCACAACAGTGATTATAACAACACTACTTTACCAGCTGCTGCACAATGAGGGTGAGGATACTTAGTGACTGGGGAACATGTGGGAGTAGATCAGTGGGAGGATTTTTCCCTTCTAGACTCAGGATTACCTCTAGATTCACTCTAATTGAAAAGAGAAAAATTAAGATGAATATTTTCATTCTTCCTTTTTGGCTCCATAGCACAGAATCCTAATCAAGATAATACAATCAGGGCCTTTCGCTTGGGTGCCAACATGGCCCTTCCTCTCCATGGTAGAAGTGTTGGTAAGGAAAGGAGAGAGACTACAGGTTCCTGGCAGGTCAATCCCAGAATAAGAAGCAGATGGAGGAAAGAGTCTTTCCAGAGAGATGTGTTTCTCCAGGCCAGGTGTAGTCCCAGACAGAGGGGCTTTTTTGATCACTTTCTTTCCTTAAAGAGGGAGCCTTCTGGGTCCACACTTTTCTGGGAAAGGGACATACTGTGCTATAACTCATTCCCCCATGAAGAGAGAAGATACTTCAGTGGCCTCACAGAACATTTCACAATCTAGGCTCTAGATTTCCAGGTCAGGAAGTGGCTCCCTAAGCTATGATTCATCCTTGGAGGAGGGAGATTTTCAGAGCCCAGGTCTTCTGGGGGACCTAGGAATGAAAAGAGCCTCTTTAGACATAAGTATCCTTGCAAAGAAAAGGCCTTTCGTGGCTTCTGAGGACGTCTATTCCAAGGAGAAAGGTGGATAGATGGCTCAGTGGATAGAGCACTGAGCTTGAAATTAGGAAGATTTGAATTCAAATCCTTCCTCAGACACTTATTAGCTATGGAACTCTGGGCAAGTCACTTTAACTTCTGTCTGCCTTAATTTCTGCAAATGTAAAATGAGAAGGTTGGACTTGATTATCTCTAAGGTCCCTTCCAGCTCTAAATAGGGAGGGCATAATACAACTTCTGGGCAGCCCCAGGAAAAGCCAAGAATTTTCATTTCCACTTTTCTCCTTCAACTGAATTTGCTTCAGAAGCCATTGGTGCTAAGAGAAATTTTAGATACATATGAAAGCAAGCATATGTCCCTGGGATTTTTTTAGTCTTGTATACATTCACAAATGGCTTCTTCCCTTAATATGCTCAAGGATAAAAGACCTTCAAGTTTGTACCCATTGTTGGTATGGCTAAGAAGACTGACCAAAGTTCATTCAGAAAGCCATTTTTTAAACTTTTTAACACCTTGGTAACAGATTACAGAAAGTCAAGCATACACACTGGAAGATGAAGTGGCCGAGGTCTTACAGAAGTTAATCTCTAAGGAAGCCAGAAATAATGAGGAAGAACCTGATTATCCTTCCAGCAGGACAGAGAACTATGCTGAAAACCTCCCAGAGGAAATGGTGAGTGTTTTTAGCAGTACACATTATGAAATAGCATTAAGTTTAAAGATTTAAATAGTGTTTCCCTTTAGGGAATAAATAAAAGCTATCTAAGGAAAGCATGACTGATACAAGTATTATAATGATTTCCCTTTTCAAGAAGTATTATTTCTATTCCATTACCATCTCCAATACTTAACACAGTGCCCGGTATGTATAAGGTGTTTAATAAATGCTTGTTGATTTATTGACCAACTGATTTGTCCACCTTCTCACAGTAAACGTAACTCAAGCATAAAAATGTAATCAATCTTCAACTTATCTCTTTTATTTCACATGTTGAATAGGAGGCCTGATCATCTCACTTAGTTGCATATCCCACCTCCTGTATCTACCCCTCTCTCTCTGGACCCATGCCATCTCTTACAGGACCATTATATCTTCTCCTTGCTAGACTTCTAGTGTTTAGAATATCCTACAGATGGTAATCAAGTTGTCTTCTCTGCACATTTTGTTCAACATCATTCCCCTCTCCTTTATTTTTTTTGACATTTTTATTTAAAGTTTTGAATTCCAAATTCTGTCTTTCCCTCCTTCCTGTACCCCCTCCCTGAGATGGTAAGCAATCAAATATAGGTTACATGTGTGCAATTATATAAAACATTTCCATATTAGTCATTTTATATAAGAAAACTCAAATAAAAGAAATAAAAGAAATAAAGAAATAAAAAGAATAAAAGAAAAAAATGAAAGAAAGTAAAAATAGCAGGCTTCAGTCTGTATTCAAATAATATCAGTTCTTTCTCTCGAAGTGGATAGTATGCTTCATCAGTCCTTTGGGATTGTCTTGGATCATTGTATTGCTAATAACTAAGTCATTCACAACTCTTCATCAAACAATATTGCTGTTACTGTGTACAATGTTCTCCTGGTTCTGTTCACTTCACTATACATCAGTTCATGTAAATCTTGACAGGTTTTTCTGAAATCATCCTTCTCATTTCTTATAGCACAATAATTTTCAATTACAACCACATACCATAGCTTGTTTAGTCATTTCCCAGTTGATAGGCATCCCTTTAATTTCCAATTTTTAGTGGCCTTTAGAAAGATCTGCTACAGAGCTGGGGTTCAAACTCCAATCTGAGTCCAAATTCTGCCCCTTTGCATTGGGCCAGAACGACCTAAAACTAACTTGTAGAAAATATTCGACAGTCTTGCTTAATTGTTCTGTAGAACAACTCATTCATAAAGAGGAAAACTGGTGCTTTGTCTCCCCCTAGAATACCAATTCAATACAATATCTTTTTTAACAAAATATTTTATTTTTTCTCCAATTACATGTAAAAACAATTTTAACATTTGTTTTTTTTTCTCCCTCCCTTCCTCCCTTTCCACACATTGAGAAGGCAAGCAATTTGTTATAGGTTATATATGTGCAGTCATGCAAAACATATTTCCATGTTAGTCATGTTGTGAAAGAAAACACAAAGAAAACACACAGAAAAAAAACAAGAAAAATAAAGTAAAGAAAAAGTATGCTTCAATCTGCATTCAGACTCCATCAGTTCTTTCTCTGGAGATGGATAGTATATAATATCTTTTTTAAAAAAATAAAATTCTTGGTGCAAAATAAAAAAAAGATCTGCTATAAATATGTTTGTATAAATAGATCCTTTTCCCTTTTTTGGATGTCTTTGGGATATAGACTTAGCGGTGGTATTTCTGGATCAAAGGTATTATAGTTTTATAGCCCTTTGGGCATAGTTCCAAATTGCTCTGCAGAATGGTTGGATCAGTTCACAATTCCACCAACAGTACATTAGTGTTCCAGTTTTCCCACATATTCTCCAACATTTATCATTTTCCTGTTTTGTCATGTTGGCCAATCTGAGAGGTGTGAGGTGGTACCTCAGAATTGTTTTAATTTGCATTTCTCTAATCAATAGTGATTTAGAGCATTTTTTATATGCCTAAAGATAGTTTTGATTTCTTCGTCTGAAAACTGCCTGTTCATATCCTTTGACCATTTATCAATTGAAGAATGGCTCTTATTTCTATAAATTTGACTCAATTCTCTATATATTTGAGAAATAAGGCTTTTATCAGAGATACCTGTTGCAAATTTTTTCCCAGTTTTCTTTCCTTATAATTTTGGTTGCATCGGTTTTGTTTGTGTAAAACTTTTTAATTTTATATGATCAAAATTATCCATTTTACATTTTGTACTACTCTCTATATTGTCTTTGGTTCCAAATTCTTCCCTTGTCCATAAGTCTGACAGATAAACTACTCCATGCTCTCTTAATTTGCTTATGGTATCATCCTTTAGGTGTAAATCATGTACCTATTTGGACCTTATCTTGCTATGCAATGTGAAATCTTAGTCTATACCTAGTTTCTGCCATACTATTTTCCAGTTTTCCCAGGAGTTTTTGTCAAATAACATGTTTTTGTTCCAAAAGCTTGGATCTTTGGGTTTATCATATGCTAGATTACTGTGGCCACTTAGTATAGTGTAATTTGTACCTAATCTACTCCACTGATCCACTCTATATCTTAGTCCCAGATTGTTTTGATAATTACCACTTTATAATACAGTTTGAGATCTGGTACAGCTAGACCACCTTTTTTAGCATTTTTTTTCATTGATTCCCTTGATATCCTTCATATGTTGTTCTTCCAGATGAATTTTATTGTTTTTTCTAGCTCTATAAAATAATTTTTTGATAGTTTGATTGGTATGTTCTGAAAAAATAGACCAATTTAAGTAGAATTGTCATTGTTATTATATTGACTCAGCCTACCTATGAGCAATTAATATTTTTCTAATTGTTTAGATCTGACTTTATTTGTGTGGAAAGTGTTTTATAGTTGTGTTCATATAGTTCCGGGGGTTATCTTGGCAAGTAGACTGCCAAATATTTTATAATGTCTTATTTTAAATGGAATTTTTCTTTCTATCTCTTGCTGCTAGACTTTATTTGCAACATATGGAAATGCTGATGATTTGCCTGGGTTTATTTTGTATCTTGCAACTTTGCTAAAACTGTTAATAATTTCAAGTAGATTTTTAGTTGATTCTCTAGGACTTTCTAGGTATAACATAGTGATAGTTTTCTTTCCTCATTGCCTATTCTAATTCCTTGAATTTCTTTTTCTTCCCTTATTGCTATAACTAACATTTCTAGTACAATATTAAATGACAAAGGTGATAATGGGCATCTTTGCTTCACCCTTGATTGTATTGGGAAGGCTTCTAGCTTATCCTCATTACAGATAATGCTTGCTAATAGTTTTAGATAAATATTACTTATCATTTTAAGGTAAGCTCCATTTACTCTTATGCTCTCTAGTGTTTTTAATAAGAATGAGTGCTGTATTTTGTCAGAGGCTTTTTCTGCTTCTATTGAGATAATCACATGATTTCTGCTAGTTTTGTTATTGATATGGTCAATTATGCTGATAGTTTTTCTAATATTGAACCAGCCCTGCATTCCTGGTATAAATCCCACCTGGTCAGAATGTATGATCCTTGTGATATATTGCTATAATCTTTTTGTGAGTATTTTATTTAAAATTTTTGCGTCAGTATTCATTAGGGAAATTGGTCTATAGTTTTCTTCTTCTGTTTTGATTCTTCCTGGTTTAGGTATCAGCACCATATTGCCCCTTTCCTTTAAAATTCTGCTGTAATTTCCCATTGGGATCAGCTCCAAACCCATCACCTCTTCTTTTAAGGTCCTTTACCAGTGTGCCTTGATTGTCTTATTTCCTGAGAAATCCTACAATGTGCTAGTCTGCCTCTCATGATCATAGCAAACATATTTATTGAAAATAAATTTTTCATCTGTTCATCCTACAACTGCCTTTGAGCCTCCCCCAAAACAGTACCATAGGCCTAAATTGTCTCTTCTTTTTCCCTGTAGCTTGCCACCTTCCCCCTATCTTTCAAAGGGCACCTGAAAACCACTCCCAAGGGAGGCATTCTATATTGATCAAAGAAGGTGATAGCCTTCCTGCACTCTGCCCAGGCTGAATGGTTACTCTCACTGTTACTCTCCATGATCTTTCCTTACTCTTCTTTCCTTTTTTTTTATTATGAACTTAATAATTATCAACAAACACAAATATTCAAACATAAAAGGACAAAAAAGAGGATTGTATATAAAACTATGAACTTCTATTTCATACATTTTGTTTTTTAAAAATATGTATTAGAGAGGCATCCATGGTGTGGTGCAGTGGTATAAAATTCAAATAAAAATAGGGTGCTGAATCATATATAAGGGTCCTTGCACGTGCATAGTGATTGAGAAAACCACAAATTCACATATCTATGCTTTATTTTATTTTATTCATTTTGCTAAATATTTCCCAATTGCATTTTAATCTGGTTCTGGAAGCACTACAGGGTGTTGTGGACCACATGTAGACCCCTCTGGCAGAGTGAGTAGAAAACTGACCTCTGAGTCAGGAAGGCCATGGGTTTAAGACCTGTGTCTAGCCCATACTGGCCATGTGAGGCCTGGGCAAATCGCTTCCATTCTCAGGGCTCCCAGACCACTCTCTGGTACTATAAATTGCAGGGCAGCCAATCTGCCTCAGTGGGAATTTCTTATTGTTGTTGTAGTTCAATCATTTCAGTCATGCCCATCTCTTTGTGACCCCATTTAGGGTTTTCTTGGCAGAGATACTAGAGTGGTTTGTCGTTTCCTTCTCACTTTACAGCTCACTTTACAGATGAAGAAACTGAGGCAAACAGGGTTAAATGACTTGTCCAAGGTCACACAGCTAGTGTTTGAGGCCAAATTTGAACTTGGGTCTTCCTGACTCCAGGACTGGAGTCATGGCCCAGACTACATGGATAAAATCATAGACTTAGTTCCTTCCCCCAATATGTGTATATTGATTTTAACAAGGTTATAACAAAATTGCATTTTTGTCCCTTTCTGAACTTTCTTCTTGTTTGTATTTTTGTTTTATTGATGTTCTTTTCCTTTAAAAAAAAAAACAACTTTACTTACTTTGACTTATGTACCTTATATATTGTTTTAATCTGCCCATTCTGTCTATTCTGTTAGATAGGCAGAACATGTCTGAGCCAAAGCAGAATCAGGAAGACCTGCATTTGAATCCTGCCTCAGATACACTTACTAGCTGTGTGACCCTGTCCCAGTCCCTTGGCCTCCCTATGTCCCCATTTCCCCATATGCAAAGTAGGGATAATAATAGCAACTACCTCACAGGGTTGTTAGGAAGATTACATGAGTTAATATGTAAAGAGCTTCACAAACCCTAAAGCACCACATAAATATTAGTTATTATTATTTTTATCATTGTTATTATTGCTACAGTTACGGTGAAAAGGGAGAAACTTTTCCCTCCACAATCAAGGCCCAAATAAAAAGGAAAAACAAGTTGCAATTGCATTTATTCTAACAAAATATATCTGAGGTTTTGTTTTGTTTTGTTTTTTAATGAAATTTCCCACTGCCACTGTAGACTCTAAAACCAACCATTCAAGATGGTCCTACTAATGGAGAAAGTGATGATACAGTACGTAAGACCTGGACCATGCCTAACACCTTGGAAAGAAGAAACAAACTTTATACCGAAGACAATTTTGATGACCTCCAGTATTTTCCAAACTTTTATGCACTACTAAAAAGCATTGACTCAGGTAAATATTCTGAAATATTACCGTATTTGATGGAAATATTGAATCTAAAAATGTTCTGTCTTGCTTTCAGCCTTCTGCAGTCACTTCCTATCAAGTAGCTGATATACTGAGAGCTTGGAGAGAGCACAAGATTTGCCAACATTTAGTCTGTCTTGAACCAGTCAATAAGCATTTATTTAGCTCCTACTAGGTGCCAGGCACTGGGCTAGGTACAGGGGATATAAAGACAAAAATGAAACAGTCTTTGCCCTCATGGACCTTTTAATCTATTAGGTGAGAAAACATGTGCATCAATAAATATATACAAAACAAATGGAAAATAAATGCAAGGTAAATTTTTGAGAGAGAGCACTCGAGTATCAGGAAAGACTTTATGTAGAAGATGATTAACTTTCTCCTGGGTAACTCAGGATCTTGCAACTAATCAGCAAACATTTATAATGGGTCTACTACGTCCTAGGGCAGCTGGCAAATTTGTCCTCAGATATTTCCTAACTGAGTGACCCTGGGCAAGTCACTTAACCCTGTTTGCCTCAGTTTTCTCATCTGTAAAATGAGCTGGAGAAGGAAATGACAAACCACTCCAGTATGTTTGCCAAGAAAACCCCAAATGGGGTCACAAAGAGTTGGGTACAACTGAACAACAGCACTGTCACATACACTGGGCTTCTCAACACATATCAGCTCATTATCAACCTCAGGGATCTTAGAGTGTTAGAGAGAATCAAGAGAAAGGAGATTAGGCTGAATATTCTAGAGCTGTTTTTTAATACCCTATGGTTTCTTTATTGCTTTTCTTACTATGAATGTATAGACTTTATTTATAAATGTTTGATTTTAGCTTGTTTTATTATCATTTGACTTTGTTCTTCTAAATAGGAAGCATACCCTACCCCCTCTCACTAACTCAAACCATTTAATTAAAAGTTCAAATTAGTTGGGTCATCATCAGTCAAGGAATATACTAATATATTACACACAATAATTAAAGACTATTTATTCTATAATAAACTATAATGCTTAGAAGCATTTCCTTTCCCCATAGAGATTTACCCAAATAAACCTCTAGTTCCTTTTCTTTCCCCTTTCACTCTGCCCCCCAATCTCACTGTTAAAACTCATACAGGGGGCAGGTAGGTGGCACAGGAGAGAGTACCGCCCCTGGAATCAAGAGGACCTCAGTTCAAATCTGGTCCCAGACCAGACATTTGACATTTACGAGCTGTGTGACTCTGGGCAAGTCACTTAAACTCAATGGCCTCACCAAAGACAAACAAACAAACAAAAAAACTCATATAGCCTTATTTATCCTTCTGTAAATGTTATATATTTCTTCACCCGAGTGAATCCTATCCAGACTAGGCACATGGAAGAGATTCTCCCCAACATTTCTTAGCATCCTTACTTTTCCCTGTTGAAATATTTAGACTCATTCTGCTGTTTTAAAATGTTTTCTCAGTGCCTTTTGTTTTCATTCCACAGTCATGCCTCTTCTAGGTAACAAACAGGTGAACAAACCCAGTGGACACAGTAACAACTCATTCTGAATATGTGCATGTAACTTCATTTCTGGAGAATACCCCTTCTCCTCCACCTCCAGGTTGAACGGGTGTAGGTGATACCATCCAGACTGAGTCAGACTTGCTACAGTCTCCAGGACTTTGTCATCTTTATTGGCCCATTTCTGAGTCATTGTGTAGCATTAGGAAGCAGATTCCCAGCTGAAAATCCTATCCCTCTTTACCTGGTGAGTCACTACTTGCCACTGAAGGTCATTCCTTCAGCCTCCAAGACTGTGTTTCAATGATTATGAAATGTGCCAATGCAGATGTAGCTATAGACAAAATGATGAGGTTGCTAAAGTTTGTCATTGACAGCCCTTTGCCTTGCTCCTCTGCCATATTCCCTTGCCCTTACTTTATCTCTTATTTGCCCTTGTCTATACATTTTAAAAGTTTTTAAACATTTAATCTATTTTCAACACTTGGTTTGATTCAGAGGTAAATGGTGAAACCCAGTAGTTCACTGACTTTTTTATCTTATCTTCAAATGAGATAATATCTGTAAAGCACTTAGCAGTGTCTGACTCAGAAGATTCTATATAAATGCTTCTTCCTTTCCCCTTCCCCCGCTTCTTACCATGAATGAATAGGCTTTTTTTACAAAACGTAATATAAAATATTTCTTCAAAATACTGTACCACATAGCATATTATACACCTTATATACATTGTGCTGTAATTTCTATTATATTTATCTATAAACGTGTTTTGGTTCCGCCTACTAGATTTTAAGCACATTATACTGGAATGTAAGCTTCTTAAGATCTGGGACTATTTCTTTATTCTTTTCTTTTTTTTTAACTCACCTTCTGGCACAATATATTGTACACAATCAGCAATATTAATTATTAACTAATTAATTAATCGATGTTGTTGAATTAAGCTGAACCATGTCCCACTGGGTTCTAATTCCAGCTCTGCTGCTTATTACCTCTACATTGGGCAAATAGATTAACCTTTTTGACCTCATCTGGAAGACTGGCAATTTGGACTAGATGAGCCATGGTTCTTTGTAGAAGGAAATTATATGATTTTATGTCTTACTTAGTGTTTTGGTCCAAATGTCAGCAATCATTCTCCCTTAGAATGAGATATCTTTGAATGGAAAAATAATATACCCTGAAAAATAACATTGTAGGCCACACTCAAGTTTTATATGACCCAGTTGGGGCGGGGAGGGATATGTGATCAATACCATATTTTTGTACCATATTTTTTTATTTTCCCCAGCACCAACCATAGAGCATTAGATATAGTGGGCATGTAATAAATATGTGTTAAATGAGTAAGTGAATGAATGAATGAGAGAATCTTAAGTGGTCATCAAAAATGAGGGTACATTTTAATTGTTTGTACAATGATTTATATCCTTTTATTTTTTGTGTCCTTTTCATATATATGATTTCTCTCTATAGAGAAAGAGGCTAAAGAGAAAGAAACACTGATTACTATAATGAAGACATTGATTGACTTTGTGAAGATGATGGTTAAATATGGCACAATTTCTCCAGAAGAAGGTGTTTCATACCTTGGTAAGAATGCTATTTGTTATAAGAATAGACTTGAATCTACAAAGCTGGGTGTGTATCAAACACTGTAATAGAGTTAGGTAGATTTGTAGTTAATTCACAATTTTGCCCAAAAGATTGGTCAGAACCATAACCATGACAAACTGTGGTACTTTGTCCTCAGCACAACTATCTGACAGGGGGAAGGTTAGGAGGGGCCAATACTCTTTTCCTTTCTGTAGGCCAGAGATTGTTGGCCCTACACTTCCTGGTTCTTCTCCAGCCCATGCCCCATCCAGGTGTGGTGGGGGGCAGGCAGACTGGAAGATGGTTTAGACATCAGGCTGTGGCCCAGCAGGTACTTGGGAAACATATTGGGAAGAGTGGTCCGCTCCCTCTCCTGGCACAACTACACCATGGTTCCTTCTCCTGGCTCAAATGCTTATTAGCTATATGTCTCTGAGCTACTCATTTAACTTATATTTTTTCTACAAAAGAATTTTTACAATGCTTGTTGTTGTTCCTATTGATGACCCTGGGATATTTAAAACACCATACCATCAAGCCTGAAGACAAGAATATTTGGGGAGGAACAGAATTGCTGTTTTCAAGAGTTTGAAAAGCTGTCATATGAAAGAGGGATTAGACCAGCTCTGTTTGGCCCCTGGGGAAGAACTAGACAGAATTTACAAAGAGACAGATTCTGCTCACTCACTGTAAGGAAAAACTTCCTAAGAGTTGAACTTGTCCAAACAGAGAAGATGATGCCTCAAGAGGCAGCGATTTCTTCATTGCTGGCAGTCTTCAAGCAAAGGCTGCATGGCATCTTTTCAGGGATGTTACAGAAAGGATTTCTGCTCAGGTACACATGAACTGGATCAGATGACCTCTCTCAGGTCCGTTCCAATGGTAAGATTCTGTAATTCTGTGAACTGGAGCTGTTAGAGTTAATCTGACAACAAAAGCAACAGAATATCTATATACAATCAGGCCCCATTTCTCACCCTCCAAGCAATCATAATGTTGGCACCCAAAGACAGGGAGGGCTTCTGCACCCTCCATTCATTCCTGTACATACCTCCTGAGACTCTTGGTGAGAGACGCTCTTCCCTCTGCCACAATGATCTGGCGTGGGCCGCAGGAGCCAATCCTGTTCAGGGCTCTCCACTGTCATGTGTGGCTTCTGATTGCTACAACTATATCATAGCACTGAGAATTAGGTACAGTTACGTGAAGTCTGTGTCCAAGCTAGACATCCATCAGACTTATTGTGACCTGTGCCAACTCGCCTCTACCCATGATAGTAATGTTAAATTTCTATACAGGCTTGTGAAGTATGGTGCTATCATGGCAGTAGATGACTTTTGTGGGGGAGGGGAGGCAACTGGGGTTAAGTCACTTGCCCAGGGTCACATAGCTACTAAATATCTGAGACCAGATTTGAACTCAGGTCTTTCTGACTCTAGGACTGGTGTTCTATCCACTATGCCACATAGCTGCTCCTGGTAGATGATATCTTGATAAGATGCTCCCCGGTGCCAGACTTCTCACCACAGCTAAGGTCACCTACTTGTTCCTAAAAGGAAATTTTCTAGATTCATAGACTTCCATTTCACATCATCTCTCAACTTATTAGCTGTGTGACTCTGGGCAAGTCATTTAACTTCCAGTTTCCTCATCTGTAAAATGGGGATAATAATAGCACCTACCTCTCATGTTTGTTGTGAGAATTAAATGAGATAAGAATCATAAAGTGCTTATCACAGTGTCTGGCACATAGTAAGCACTATACAAATGTTAGCTATTATTTTAAGTAGATTGGCAGGGATATGGGCCTGCGGACAGGACATGGAAGCTAACACACAATGTACATGACCCAGAGTTATTAGAGGTCTTGCCACATTATCAAGCCACAATCTGAATGGAGGTGGGGGAAGATGTCATCCATGACTGTGGTCCAGAAGAGCTGGCTGAATCATAAGGAGGCTTAGTGGACCCTACCCACAAGTCTCCCAGGTTATCAGCATTTTCCAGAAACAGAAAATACCAGCAGCAGCATTAAAAAGACTGAAGCTTTGGTGAATCATGTTGAGTCAGGCAAATGGTTATCTTTTTGGCAGCCCATGAATTTTGACTTCTTAAACACAAATGGACCCTCTTACTGCCTCCTGCTTTAAACTTCTGCCAGGCAATCAGGCTCTCTTCCCATAACTCTGCACTCTGCAGAAACCTGGTATGAACCTAACCCTCCTTTCTGGTTTCCAGTTGTTCTCCTTCCATCTTCAACTCCTTGGCCCCAAGCAGGGATTGCCATTTCCCCTCCCTGATTTATTACCCTACTACAAGTTATGCCAGCCTTGCCCCAGGGGGGTGTAACATAATCTGTTGTGAGAAGAGATACTGGAGAGTTTGCATAGCCCTGAATATGGATATTAGCTAGACTACCATATTAACAGATCAGATGCTCTAGAGTCACAAAGGAACAATCAGGCGACCAGATTTCTTGATGGAATGAGGCAAAAGCCTAGTTACTTGGACAAAGAAGAAAAAGGCAAGAGTGATATAACTGATTCTGTTATTTTGAGGATCTGTGCTCATGTCTTGGTGAGCAATAACAGTTTTAAGTACCAATGAGCATTACTATGAGGCATTATACTCTGATGTTGTGCCCAGCACAGTGCTGAAAAATAAGCAGAATACAAGGAAGAAAAGGACATGGTCTCCTGTTATTTACACTATACAGGTGGAGCTGGATAAGAGTCTTCCTGGGATATTGTCAGAAGGATACCTGAAAAGAATTGGGAGGGAAGTTGGCCTGGAAGATCTCTAAGGTTCTTTTCAACTGTAGAATTACATAATGCTACAAAATACAATCTAGTTCAGACTCGACCGCTTCCCTATCCATTTTTATTAGGTTAAGTTGTTTGTTTGCTTTTTGAAAGATTTTTCAAGCTTTTTAAAATCAAAACTTGGAATTTTTAAATGGGACCTTCTTTTTTCCAGAAAACTTGGATGCAACAATAGCTCTACAAACCAAGAATAAGCTCGACAAAAATGCCACTGACAATAAAAACAGATTCATTTCAGGTATTTTTCTTATTATTTCCTTCATGGCCTTAAAAAGGACCAATATCATTTAGATTAGTGAAAAAGGCCTGTGTTTAATAATAAGCAGTCACTAGACTGTAGTTTTGAAAGACTTGGGATAAGAGGGATAGACCTAAATTGACTACCAGGGAATGCATGCATCTAGGTGACCTCTAAAATCTCTTGCAATTCTAAGATTATATGATCCTATTATTGCAGCATTTATTGCACAGTTATCACCGTATTACCTATTTCCAAGTGGTGTTAGTGGTGATTGTGAATTTTTTTTTCAACTTCCTAGAAAGAATACGCATGTATTTTTATCTATTTTTAGTAGGTTCCACTGATGTCGAACATCAATGAATGACCTCTTTTAGTCTGCCAATTTCCCCCTTTGGTTCCTTATGTAGAATTAAGGGATGAGAAGATAGCGTTCATAGGAATAAAGGCCTGCTAAAAATTCAGGAACATGAAGGTCTGATTCTCTAGGATTGTTCAGTTTGGAATGAATGGCTGTATCTATACAGTAGAGAATTGTACTGTTTTTTCAATTAATTAAAAACATCCAAACTGGATGGTTTTAGTCTCCCAAAATTCACCACAGGCCTGATTTGCCCAGTTTTTGTTGCCTATATTAATTAAACTGAATAGAAAATTGCTAGGTTTCCACTTCATACCATCCCACATAACAACAGACAGTTACCATTTAAGTAGTTAACAACCGCTCTCGAATTGTAGATATAACAGTACCTCTTTGCTTATGGTTCCTTCAGATAAGAGTCATGAAGAAACAGACAGTACAAAGGAGGAAGCAGCTAAAATGGAAAAGGAATATGGAACACAAAAAGATTCCACAAAAGATGGGTCTAACACACACCAAAACAACGAGGAACCAGAAGGTATAGAATCGTCACCCTTGGCTTATGATGAGATGGAGGTATCTGTTTCCCCACACCAGAGAAAGGTTTGACAATTAGTACACAGGAGTCAAAATTTGTATACAAAGGTGATACAATTACCTGGCTATTGGATGTGCTATACTGTTCACATTCTGAAGCCAACGGGCTTGCTCCAATACTCCAGAACCAATTGCCCATACTTTCAAGTCATTATCATGACTTAAATTTATGTGCTGTCTTAAGATTTACCAGATACTTTCCTCACAACAACCTTGTGAGGAAGATAATGCAAATATAATTATACCCATTTTATAGATAAGGAGAATGAAACTTAGGGAGGTTATGGGACGTGCCCCCAAACTCACACAGCTAGGGGCACAGGAATTTAAACATCATTCTCACGCTAAAGCCACTGTGTTTTTTATTATGCCATAGCTAATTAGGTTGCTATGGTCTACGACTTGTGCTTAGTAATAAATCTTGCATAAAAAAAACTCATACAAACTTCTTAAAAAAAAATCAAATGAGAAAAGCTACCCTTGGAAGCTACCCTGGATGTTATGATAACATTATATGTATGTATGTATGTATGTGTATGTATAAACACAGACATGTGTATGTGCACCTATACACATATATGTACATACATCTGTATATGCACACGTGTATGTGCGTGTGCCTGTATATACATACCCATATGTGTACTGTGTGCATATATACACATGCATATTGTGTGTGTACAAATATATGTGAATATATGTACATGTATGTATTTAAATCAGTGCCAGTGGTTTTTTTTTAATTTATTCGATACATTTTGTTTTGACACAACAAATACCCAAACAACCCCTTCCTAAAAAATATATCAGGGTTAGGGGAGAAGGGACGCAGCTGTTTCATCCTTATCATTGTGTAAAGAGTGTGCAGGGCTCTTAATCTCCTACAGCCTCTAGGGGTTGAAATAGAAGGCCAACTATGCTGAGGCTGAGGGAAATGGGTTTCTGGCCACAGAAATTGGGAGAAGAGGAAAGAATAAGGCCCTCCCTCCCCCCACCTTGCTCCATGGCAATAGCCAAAGCAGCCCTGGTGTTGGGAGAGGGGAGGCACACCCTAGCAGAGGACGCTGAAGTAAGAGGGGGAAGGGAACAATCACAACTGCACCTGCAATTATCTCTTCTGTCGCCCCACCCCATCCTGCCCCGCTTTGAAACCCTTTTCCTTTGCTGCCTCTCTTCCTACTGCAATCTTCAACCGGGTCAGCCCCAGCCTTACCTGGGCTCTAACCCTTCTGCCCTGTGTCCACTACAACATCTGGAACCCTCCTCTATTGTTCAAAAAAATTTTTAAATACTCCCTCCGATCCTAGATCTGTTCCTCTCACATTCCTTTCATTTTCTGGTGCTCACCAAACCCTAGCTTTCTCATGAAGACACATCTCTTGGCACTGTCTCCAGGGTTGACTTCTCTAGTACAAAGGATCGGGAAGAAGGATTAACATGATCTTTGCTCCTGCCACTTTCAGATCCTCCCTCTCAGACCCTAGACCTCCCCTTGTTTAAAGAATTTAATTCAGATCCTTATTGCAGTCAGGTATGGGCTTCCAGCTTGCTTTCCCTGCTCTCTGATGAATTAAGTAACTGACTCAGTCTTTTTCTATACTGTAATCCCTGCCTTCTTAAAAAAAAAACAAAAAACCAAAACCCTGACACCCCAGTTCCAATTTCTAATCCTCCTACATTCCTATGACTTCTGACTCCAATCGACAAAGGAGAAGTCCTGTGGTCATAATGTAATTGCATCCCTTCCCCCTCACCAGTCAACTGCATTTACCCCTGGTCCCATAATTTCTACTTAAAGATCTGCCTTTAATTTTGACACTATGATCCAAAGGCTGGTGCTATATTAGACCAGAATTTTTAAATTTCTGAATGTTGGATTTATTTTCATCCTGGTGGAAATTGTATGCATTGTTATTTTGGTTCTGCTTTCTTCCCTCTACATACCTGCATCTTCTTGTGTTTCTCTGAATTCTTCATATTTGTACAGTGCATAAAGTGCTAGGCGTGGAATCAGGATTTTGTTGTTCAGTTGTTTCAGTCATGTCCAACTCTTCATGACTTCTTTTGTGGTTTTCTTGGCAAAGACATTGGAGTGGTTTGCCATTTCCTTCTACAGCTCATTTTACAGGTGAGGAAACTGAGGCAAATAGGATTAAGCGACTTGCCCTGGGTCACCTAGCTAGGAAGTGACTTGAATTCAGGTCTTCCTGACTCCAGGCCCAGAGTTCTGTGCACTCTGATACCTAGCTACCCTAAACTCAGATCATACCTCAGGCGTTTACTAGCTCTGTGACCTTAGCAAAATCATTAAACCTTTCATCTTTTGCTATTTAAAATTAGGAAATTGTACTCAATGGCCCCTAAGGTCCCTTTCAGCTCTATGATCATTCCCCATGGCACAATAATATTCCATTATGTTCATATAGGATATGAACTAGCTGTTCTCTAGTTAACTGGGTACTTATTTGTTTCCAGTTTTTTTTTTCACATGTATTACAAATAATGCTATGGTCAACATTTTTCAAAAATATGAGTTTTCTTCTTTCTGAGAGTTACTTCCTTGGGGCTGTCCCAAAGAATGGTCCCAGAAGTAGGTAATTACTTGGTGAAGTGGATAGAGTACTAGACAATTCATTTAACCTCTCAGCCTCAGTTTCCTCAGTTTTGAAGATATCCTATTCATTTTTAACAAAAGAAAGGTCACTTGTTTTTTGAAAAGGGAGGTTTAAGTTACATTATTGATTACTATTTATTCAGGAGTTGATTACTCAGGGATTGAAGGTCATGAGAAGCCCCATTAGAAGTAGAAAAGGAGATAAAAAGAGTGAAACTCTTTCAATGGAATTTTATTGTTATCAAATTTGTGAAACATTCCATAGAGGCTGAAGGTGTTGGATAAAATGAGGAGGTTTTGTCTTAAAAAATATATATATATATATATATAAAATTTTAAGCTATTTTTGCTATCTCCAGCCAGAACTGGAATCAAAGATTAACATTTGCTGAACGAATAGAATTACATTCCACAAGACAAAGTCACTAAAATATATGCTCCTATATTTATATTTATGGTTAGTTAGTTTACTTTTATGTGGGAAAAAAAATGATCTGTTTTTCTAGTCCGATGATCTGTAATTCCAGCTTTCATTACTGGAAAGGACAGTGGAAACTTTCATTCTGGTGGAGGCCAAAGTTGTCTGAACTTCCTGTCTCTTTCATTCAACAAATGTTTATGAGGTTTTGATGGTTTATGCAGTGATACGATGGGGAATGGGAGGAGAAAATATAGATCTGGCTTAAGGTCTAGGTTAGAGGGAGTCAAACTAGAGAAGAATTCTTACATAATATGAAAACAACTATGGCAGAAACTGGATATGTAAGTGCTCGTTGCTACATTTTCCTCAGGGCAGAAGACGCAGGATAGACCTGTCAAGAGCATCATCAGTCATTGGAAGAAGTGATAGAGTAAGATTGTATCTCTCAGTAAAGATTAAGACAGTGGCCTAATGAAAAACCACTCAGGTTTGAATGCATGCAAGAGAGATAGGAGCTCAGAGAGAGAATGGAAGCAAGAACATCATTAGCAAGGAGACTGTTACAATATAATACAGGTAGAAGATGATCTCCGTCCCTATCCTTTTCATGACTGTGAGGCTAAGGAATGAACCCTTGAATTTCCCAGAGAGCTGTGTCTTAATGTGAGAGTCTGTTTTCCTTTGTCTTTCATCAGCCTATGCTAACTTGTTCAAGTCTGGGACAGATTTGCAATTGCCTCCCGCCCTACCGGACAGGGGAAGAATGGGGAGGGGGGGTGTGGAGGGGAGCCAGTGTGGGGGAAGGAAGGCTCATAATTTCTTATTTTAAGACATAAGTATATTGATTGCTATAAGACGTTTGACATGAATTTGCTGCCCAAGTTTGTATTTTATATCAATACAAACAGTTCAACTAGTTTAATAACTATTTACATTTAGGTTAATTAGTTTCAATGAATAAGTATAACCGTTACAGTCGTTCCCCTTGGAATAGAATGGTCAGGGCTGCTCACCAAATGGAAGAACAGCTCTGACTCACCCTACTGTCCCTATTTAGTTAATGAATTGAATAAAATACATTTTTCCTAGAGTTAGCTCCCATTTTCTAGTTCTCTGGTTTTTTTTTACTTGCATTAATTTCATAAAAATCTTTCCAGATTTTTTTGTATTTCCCATTGGTTTCATGATTTCTGTAAGTGAGCCTTACTCTGTATCATTTTGGAAACTATATCACACTTATTGAGTCATTTAAGTATAGAGATTTCTGTCTTCTGTGTTCATAGTATAGAACAAAGCAATTTTCCCGGGTCAGGAGGAGCAAATTGAGGTCAGAACAAATCTATATGACAAATTAACCGTTCTGATATTGAAAGCCCACATGGCTTCCCAACTAAGATGATACAGGGTTGATTCTCTGGCATGCTTCCCCTTTGCTTCAGCTTGTTTTAAGACCACATACAATTTTATCTTAACTATATTAAAAAAAAAAAAACCAGAGGGAAAATAGAGACTCAGCATGAAGGAGTGACTTCACTCTGTTCTCTCCCGTATCCAATTTGTTGCCAAGTCCTGTCAATTTTACCTTTGTAACATCTCTCCAAAACACCCCTTTCTCTTCTCTGATACTACCACCACCTTGGTGCAGGCCCATGTCACCTCATACCTAGACTTTTGCAATAGACTGCCGGTTGACCTCCCTCACTTGTCTCTCCACATTCCAGTCCATCTTCCACTCAGCTGTTAGATTATTCTTAGTCTAAATTGTCATATTAATCCTAAAGCGAAGATCTGACCATGTGACCACCACCACCACCATCTCCCATTCAATAAACTCCAATGGGTCCCTCACTCCTCCAGGATCAAATATAAAATCCTGTTTAAAGTTCAAAGTTTTTCAATGGCCCCCTCCTACCTTTCCAGTCTTCCTACAACTCACTCCCTTTCCCATACTTTGTGATCCAGTGGCTTCCCTGCACTACCTTGCACAAAACACTCATCTCCAAACTCCAGGTATTTTCCCTGGTTCAGTTTCCTCATACAAATGAAGATAATAATAGCGCCTCCCTCCCAGAATTGTTGTGAAGATAAAATGAGATAATATTTGTAAAGTGCTTTTCAAATCTTAAAGTACTATATAAATACTGTCTATTACTACCGCCTATCCCCCATGCCTAGAATACTCTCCCCCCTCACCTCTGCCTGCTGGCTTCCCTGGTTTCCTTCCAGTCCCAGCTAAAATCCCACCTTCTGGGGCAGCTAGGTGGATAGAACACCGGCCCTGGAGTCAGGAGGACCTGAGTTCAAATGCGGCCTCAGACACTTAACACTTAGTAGCTGTGTGACCTTAGGCAAGTTACTTAACCCCATTGCCTAGTCAAAAAAAAGAAAGAAAGAAAGAAAGAATAAAATCCCACCTTCTATAGAAAGCCTTTCCTAATTCCCCTTAATGCTAGAGCTATCTCTCTATTGATTTATCCATACATATAATTCTAGGTTTGTTTGGCCAAAATGGATGGGATCACCATACTCTTATTTCCTCGAGAAACTTATTTAGCATCCCTTTCATTTCAAATTTTCTTTCAAATTCTTAAAATTTCATTCAAATTTTAGGGTTGTAATGAAGGCCTTGCTATTCATTCCCAATGTATCCTTAAACTGCCTTTACTTATTAGACTCCAGAAATTCAGAATTTTCATTAATATGCCAAGGCCAGAGCTAAGGTTTATTTTGGTTTAAAGAAGCTCTTTTACTCCTTGCCCCCTAGTAGTGAGAGTTAATATTATAAACACAGTGTGGGAGCAGTGTTTAAAATATTTCAGAGAACAAACTGTTTTCAAGTACCCTCAGGGACTTAGAACTATCATTTACATACAAACAACCTAAATGCTAATGACTAATGACTAATGACTAATGACTCATCTCTTCACTAAACAGACTCTCTAAGGACCTTTACTGGGCAAGATTTAATTGGCCTAATTTCTAGAATCAGAATGTTTGGGCTGGAAAGTGGGCTTCGAGGTACATTTAGTTCAACTCACTCATTTCCCTTGGTAGGATGTCCTGTTGGGGAGAGGCTGGTTTTTGCTTTCTCTTTTGTGTCCCCAGTGCCTGGCACGTAGCAGAGGCTTAATGAAATGTCAGTTGAATTGAACTCATTTGATAGATTGAGGAAACTGATCTCCAGAGACACAAATTGACTTTGCCAAGGTCACAAAGCAAGTTTTCATTACATTTTGTTTGGACTTAATAGTGATCACATTCTGCCTAGTGATATATAGATTTTTTTTAATCTCCCTTCCTCTATCCTATTATACTGTAATAAGAACAGCTAGCATCTATATAGCTGGTTCTCAAATCACTTTACAAATATTATTTCAATTAATCCTCACAATGACACTGGGTGGTAGGTGCTATTATTATCCCTATTTTTACAGTTGAGAAAACTGAGGCAGGCAGGTTAAATGACTCGCCCAGAGTCACACAACTTGTAAGCGTCTGAGCCATGAACTGAGGTTTTCCTGACTCCAGGTCCAACACTATTCATTATACCATCACGGTGCCTGTAAACAATTTGATGGCAAAGAATTAGGTGGCATAGTGGATAGAAATGTAGACTTGGAGTCAAAAAAATCTGGCTTCAAATCCCACCTCCAATACTAGCTGCCTGACTCTGAGCAAGTTATTTAATCTCTCCTCTCCTTGATATCCTCATCTATAAAATGAAGGGGTCACACTTGTTGACTTTTTAATTTTTTTCTACCTCTAAACCTATGATCCAGTGGCTATACTACAATTACTACTAATAATAATAATAGCTAACATTTATATAATGCTCTACTATATACCCAGTACTATGCTAAATGCTTTATAATTATAATTTCATTTGATCCTCACAACAACCCTAGGAGGTAGATGCTATTATTATCCCCATTTTACAGATGAGGAAACTTAAGGCTAAGAGAGATTAGGCAATTTACTCAGGGTCACCCAGCTCATAAATATCTGAGGCCAGATTTGAATGTTGGTCTTCCTTCCTCCTGGCACAGCATTCTATCCCCTGTACCACCAAGCAGCCTGTACTGAGAGGCACCAAGCACATAATTAGAAAAAGTACTAGATTCAGAATCAAGAGACTTGCACATGGAAATTTTTTTTTGTTTTCTTATTTTGTATTTAAGCTTGTTTCTTTTTTCTTTTCTTTTTAATATATTTTTATATAAATACATATTTGCATATATTTATTTTTATATATTCATATATAAATATAATTTATATTTTATATTTATTTTATTTTATTTTATTTAAGTTTAAAATAAAAACATTTACAAAAAGAAACCAGAATCAAGAGATTTGTATGTGAATTTCTGCTCTGGCAGCTTACTTATTAGGTGAGCAAATCGTTTAACCTCTCTAAACCTGTTTCCTCACCTATAAAAGATGGATAATGGTCTGCACTATGCAGCTCATATGGTTGGTGTAAGGAAAGTTCTCTGTAAACCACATTTAGATGTATATATTTCATCTTTTACTATTTTACCTTTGCATCCCCAGTGTCCAGTCCAGTGCCTTGCACACAGCAGGCACTGAGGAACTGTTGAGTTGAACTGAGTCAGGTCTCCTGACTCTCACTCTAGCCTCACACTAGTTACAGTGTATAGTTAAAAGTAACCAAGTTATATTTCTTTAAAAAATGTTTTCTAATTTAGACTTTTCATTAATTTGAAGAGTAGAAAAGTAGAGAAGGCACTGGCCAGTCTTGGAATCAGATGACCCAGGTTTGAATCTTGACCGTGTAACTTACTCTCTGTGGGTTCTTGTGGCCAAGTCACTTCTCTCTCAGTCTCAGTTTCCCCAGTCTGCAAATGAGAAAGTTGAACTGGATGACCTATAAGGTCCCTTTCTCCACTAAATTTATTTGAATTAATGAATACTGTTTTTGCTGTACTAAATCTAGTTGACCTTCCCAGCCTCAGATGGCAGACAATGAAAATCAATATATTAATTCCCATGTGAAGTTGAGGAATGAAAATTTCTACATCTTACCTTTAAATTAAGCCTTCTCGCTATCAAGCAGGGTAATGTGGAGTCCAGGAAGCCAAGGTGGGTTGGGATTATCAAAAAATGTACGAGTGTGTTCAGACAATTTAAAGTCAGTGAAGGTAAAAAGGCCATAAAAAATACAGATTTAGCAAGATTCAAGGTGGCAGCATAACACCTCAGCCCTCCACTGATGTCTTCCTCGGCTGTTCTGTTGCATTGTGCCCTCTGGAATTCCTATTCTATTAAAGAAACTCTCCGTTTTTAGTGAGTTCATCTGATATTCTTTCCATCTTCTTGAACTTATGGAACCTGGTTTTCTCCAGAATCTGCAGAAGGTGTGAAATCCTCACCATCCCTTTTCTAATACTGAGTATTCTTCCTACCATGCTTCCTTCCCCCTCCCCTCCTCTCTGACACACTGGACCAAGAGAACCTGACACACTTGCTCCTCACTTTGACTATCCCTTTGTCATGATCACCAGCAACCTCTCCTCTGAGAGTCACTCCATCCATCCATATCCCTCAGTCCAAAGCTTTGCTCTTGTCACCTACCAGTCTCCAAGTCATTCTCTTATTGTTCTCAAGAAGTTTGGTACCTGGATCCCAGTCTGCTCCACACCTCCCCTTGCCCTTATACTGGGAGTTGTCAATATACTCATTGATGTTCCCTCAAATACAGTGGTCTCCCAGCTCAGCCTTTACCCCATCCTGCCACAGAGATGGTGACATTTTATCATAATATAATTATGCTGCCTCCATCATCTTGAACTCTGAAATTCCTCTCTCTTTCTTCTTCTGTCTCTTTATGTCTGTCTCTCTTTGTCTATCTATGTCTATCTCTGTCTCTCTTTTTTTTCCCTCTGTGTCTGTCTTTGTCTTGCTGTCTGTATATGTGTGTATTTCTTGTAACAAATTATCAAATAAATGAAACTTATCCTTGCATTACTCCATCCTTTGAGAGGTGATGAAGTGTCAAAGCACTGAGAGAGATAGAGATAGAGACAGAGACAGAGAAGGAGGAGGAGGAGGGAGAAGAAGTAGAAGGAGAAGGAAGAAGAGGAGAAGGAAGAGAGAAAGAAAGAGGGAGAGAGAGAGAGAGAAGAGAAGACAAAGAGAGAGAGAGAGAGTGAGTAGTCCTATGGGCAAATGCCAACAAAAGATTTCAGACACTGAAGGGGCAGTTAGGTGGTGCAGTGGTTAGAGCACTGACCCTGGAGTCCAGAGGACCTGAATTCAAATCTGGCCTCAGACACTTATTAATTATGTAACCCTGGGCAAGTCACTTAAAAAATATTTCAGACACTGAACCCAGTAAAACTAATTGAAATATACCCTATCATTTTCTATCTCATCTCTCTTTCAAAACCAAACTCTTGGAAAGAGGCATGTATGCTCATTACCTCAACTTCTTCAGATCCCCTCATTTTTCAGCTCCTTACAATCTGGCTTCCAAGCCCACCTCATTACTGAAACTGCCCCTCCAAGGTTGCCAGGGATCTCTTAGCTGCTAAATCTGATGGTATTTTCTTTGTCCTCATCCTACTTGACTCTCTGCTGTTTTTGACACTGTTAATCATTACGTAATGCTTTCTAGGATGCTGCTTTTTCCCTGGGCTCCCATGGAATTTCTTCCTTCTGCTTCCTCCTGCTTGCTATCCAAGCTACAATAAGAGAGACTGAGGCATAGCTCTAAGCCAATGGTACTTTACTAAAGGGTCCATGACCCCTTTAATGAAGTGGACCTCAGATCTTCACAATCTGAGATGCCCCCTCCTTCCAGGGCCCTGTTTTTATAGGATTGGATATCTAAATATTCATGAACAGCTATACCAAATACAGAATAATTCCATTGGTTGACATGTGATACATACGCTAAAATAAGCAAAACAATATATCAGCAGGGTCACAGGTTGGGCAAAGCAGGAAATATGCTTACTGACTAGGTGGTCACAAGATGGATGGGCTTCTCCTAGGTTAGACGGAAGCTATACATACCCTTCAAGAACATATGGGGGCGGCTTTCCATACCATGCCACCACCTATGCTTGGTGTGGTCATGGAATTTGAGCAAAACAGGATGGAGATATCTTTGTCAGCATTCTCATGGTTGCACAAGTGAGCTCCCCAGCTGTTAAACAATAGGGCCCCTCTATTGGAAATCATATTCCTATGTGACTTACATAAAGTATGGATTAATACATTACTTATTCTTGCCCAAATATGCAAAAGAGACATGGCAAAATGCAGAATCTCATTGGCTGATAGACCTTGCTCTTGAGGGCCAAAAACAACGTATTAGCGGGAGGGGTCACAGATTGAGTGAAGCATGCAGCATCTCCACTGACTAAGTGGTCAGAAGATGTTCAACTGCTCATGTTGACAGGAGAGAATGGTCCAGGGCCCCAAAAATAAAATGAAGGACTTTCCACGTAGTTGAGTCACCTTTGCCACACTGGGCTTGGTCACCATGACATGGAAAAACAAGGGTGGAGGGCCTCTAGTTAACTTCCTATGATTAAGCAAGTGATCTTACAATCTGCAGCTTACAGCTCTGGAGCCAAACATACAGAACTTATAATCACTACCCCTACAGAATCATATCAAATTGATTGATACTGATTGGAATGGAGGAGGGATCCTCAGTGAATCAACTTTCTCATTCCCTTGTCTAATCCCTTGTCAGTATGCTTTTCTGAATCATCATTATCTTCTGCCTACTCAGTAAAGGTGCCTTGTAACCCAAGAGCCTGTATTGGGCCCTCTTCTCTGCAAACTTTCTTGGGAAGACTTGCACCCACATCTTGTCTGAGACTATGCTGAGTGCCTTTATGACCATGGGCAAGTCACTTAATCTCTCTAAGTCTCAATTTTTTTTATCTGTAAAATGTGGATAATAATACCTGTGGTACCTATTTCACAAGTTTTTTATGAGGCTTAAATGAGATTATGTATGTAAAGTGATTTACCAACTTTCAAGCACTATATGTGCTTGGCCATGGTGTTGTTATTACGTGTGATCTCATCCCATGGTTTCAATCGCTTTATCATCTCTACCAGATGATCCTCAAATCTATAGATCCTTCTCTGGAATGCCAGTCCTGCACCATCAATTACCTGCTAGAAATCTCTTGAATGTTCTGTAGACTTCTTCGATTCAACACTAATCAATCAATCAACATTTAAGTGCCTACTATTTGCTTGGCTCTGTGCTAAACACTTGGGAAACAAAAAGAGGCAAAAAAAAAAAAACTCCTGCCCTCAAGGAGCTTACAGTCTAATGGGGAGACAATAGGCAAACAAATATATACAAAACAAGTTAGATGCGCGATAAATAGGAAATGATTAACAGAGAAAAAGCACTAGAATTAAGATGGATTGAGGTGACACAGTGGATAGAGCTCTGGGCTTGGAATTAAGAAGACTCCTCTTCGTGAGTTCAAATCTAGTCTGACACTTATCAGCTGTATGACCCTGAGCAAGTCCCTTAACCACATTTGCCTCAGTTTCCTCATCTGTAAAATGAGCTCGAGAAAGAAATGGCAAATCATTCTAGTATCTTTGCCAAGAAAACCTCAGAATGGGGTCATGAAGAGTCAAACGTGACTGAACAACAGCAACAACAACAAAGTCTTCCTGTATAAGATAGGGTTTTAGTCGAGGCTTAAAGGAAGCCATGTCAAAAACAGAACTCATTGTCTTTCCCCCTAAACCTGCGTCTCTTCCAAACTTTCCTATTTTTGTTGTTTCATTGTCCATTGTTCCAGCCATCCGGATTTCTTGGAATCATCCTCAAATATTTGTTCTTTCTTACTCCTCATGTCCAACCAGTTGCCAAATCTTATCTAGTATCTCTCCACAATATCTATTGCATTCATCCCTTCTCCGTCCTCATTCTGCTACTACCATAGTTTAAACCAGAGGTGGGGAGCCTGTGGCCTCGAGGCCACATGTGGCCCTCTAGATCCTCAAGTGTGGCCCCTCAACTGAATCCAAACTTCACAGAACAAATCCCCTTAATAAAAGGATTTGTTCTGTAAAACTTGGACTCAATCAAAAGGCCGCACCCGAGGACCTAGAAGGCCACGTGTGGCCTCAAGGCCACAGGCTCCCCACCCCTAATTTAGATCCTCCCATTTCTCACCTGGACTATTGCAATGTCCCATTTGTTCTCCCTCCTATCAATTTCTCCTCTCTAATCCATCTTCTACACAGCTACCAAATCAATATTCACAAGGTTCAGGTCTGCCAGTGTCACTCTCATGCTCAAAAATCTTCAGTAGCTTCCTATTGCCTATTAGATCAAGAATAGGAAGGTACCTTCAGGACCATCTAGTCCAATTTCTTCATTTTACAGATTAGGAAACTGAGGCCCAGGGAGGTTAGATAACTTGCTCAAGGTCACACAGATAGTATAAGCATCAGAAGGAGAATTTGAACTCAAGTTCTCTGAATCTAGATAGGTGGTTCAGTGGATAGAGAGCTGACCCTGGAGTCAGGAAGACCTGAGTTCAAATCAAGCTTTAGATATTTTAGTAGCTGTATGACCCTGGGCAAGCTGCTTAACTTCTGTTTGCTTTATCTATTGGAGAAGGAAGTGGCAAATCACTCCAGTATCTTTGCCAAGAAAGATTGAATAAAAACACATCTCTGACTCTAGGGCCAGTGCTTTTCCTGCTGCTCCATCCTGCCTTCCATAGTTTTATATCTCACATAGATGCTCAATAAATATTTTTGATAGATTCATTTATTTTTGAGACAGTTGAGGTTAAATGACTTGCCCAGGGTCACTGTAGCTAGTAAGTATCTAAGGCCAGATTTGTACTCAGGTCTTCCTGACTCCAGGGCCTGTGCTCGATCCATTGCCCCACCTAGCCCCAGATCTATTCATTTGAACCAAAGGAGCATTTCAATGAACAAAACATGTTAACTTGTGATGATTTTTTTTTAAATTTTGGTTTGCTTGATTTTTACAGGGAAAACAGAGGCTTATTTGGAAGCCATCAGAAAGAACATTGAATGGCTGAAGAAACATGATAAACAAGGAAATAAAGAAGGTATGGAATTATCATTTTTTAACCTTCTATATACCATTGGGAGAGGGGGATTTATATGTTGTTTCATCTTTGAAAAGAACTCCTGGTATGGAACCTCCGTCCACTGATGCAGATCACCAGCTCATCTCTCACTTATAGTCTTAGAGAGTCTCCAGACCTCAGAGGTTAAGTGACTTGCCCAAGGTCCCACAACTAGTATGTACCAGAGGTAGTACTTTAATTTAAGTCTTCCCAACTAACACTGGCTCTCTAACCTTTATGCTACCTAACTAGGTATGCTTGTTATGTATAAATTCCCCTGATGAGATGAGTTGAATACAGATTTTTTTCTTAGAAACCGGAAGACTCCTAAGATCTACCTAAGGAGGGAAAAGGAAAAAAAATTTCTACTTAGGATGGTCATAATGTCCAAATCCATCTTTTGATCAATAGCGTTTTCTTACAACACAGCTGGGAGGCAGTTGTGGGGTAATGGGAGGGAAAAAACCCACTGGATCTAGAATCAGAAGATGTAGGGTGAATTTCCAGGTATGATGCTGCCTATCAAGTTGACCTTGAGCAAGTGATTTTGCTTTTCTGAGCTTTAGTTTCCTCATCCATAAAATGGGATTAATTATATTTGCCAAACTTACTCTACAGAATTATTGTGATGATCTAAAGAAACATCAGCAAATTGTTTAATGATAATAAAACATGATGTCAGTCAGTTATTATGTGTGCAGAGCTTTGTCCTGGGTGCTGCAGGGATATTTTTTTTAAGTGAGAAGAAAGGAAAAGGTATGGTCCCTGTCTTCAGGGAGCTTACAATTTAATGAGAGAAAAAAGGTCAGATACAAGTGATAGAAACAAATAGACACAGTATTGAAAATGCCTGGAAATCAGTGTTACAGCTGTTTTTTTATTCAGTTGATTTAGTTCTGTCCAACTCTTCATGACCCCATTTGGGAGCTTCTTGGCAAAAAATACTAGAGTAATTTGTTGTTGCCTTCTCCAGCTCATTTTGCAGGTGAAGAAACTAAGGCAGACAGGGTTAAGGGACCTGCCAAGAGTCACACAGCTAGTAAGTGTCTGAGGCTGGATTTGAACTCATGAACATGAGCCTTCCTGACTCCAGGCCTGGCACTCTATCCACTGCTCACCTAGCTGTCCACAGCTATTTTGGGATAGCACAATAGCCATGAGATGTGGAATCTCTAAGGAGCAGCTTAAGTGTATCTAGGTAGTACAGAGATCACTAACTTTAGAACCAAGAGATCTGAGTTCAGATCCTGTCTCTCATGCTTACTCCCTGGGGACCTTGAGATAGTCACTCAACTTTCCCAGACCTTAATTTCCCCATCTGTAAAATGAGGGGTTGGACTATTTGACCTCTGAGATCCCTTCTACATCTGGACTTATGACCCTATGAGGTGTAGTTTAAGTGTGTAAGAGTGTGTGTGTGTGTGTGTGTGTGTGTGTGTGTACCCACTGGGAGGAGCACAATAGAAGAATTATTGCCTTAGTCCTAATTTCTCACCTTTTGCTACCTACCTTCTTGTCCCAAAATATGGAAATGTATACATGCCTGTAGACATGTTTATAGTTTCTTTCCTTGATGCAAAGAGCAAATCAGGATTATTGCACGTTAATAAATCTTAGATCATAAAATTATAGAGATGGAAAGCTATAAACAACACTGGCTTTTGAGAGTCAGAAGACCTGAGTTCAAATCCCACTTCTGATGCTTATTACATGTGTGACATTGGCAAGGTACTAAGTTCCTCGGGGGTTCAGTTTCTTGGTCTACAAAATGAAAGTGTGGGACTGGATGGCCCCGAGTCCCTTCCAGTTCTAAACCTATGATCCAATGAAAGGATGTCTTCTCTGCACTCCTTTTACAGATGTGGAAACTGAGGTCCATAGAAATTCAATGACTTGCCCACAAGTCAGCTTGTTAAGGATTAAGCCAGAACTAGAATCCCTGGTTCCTAATTCCAAGATCGACGCTTCCCAAATGAACCATTCTGGACCCTTGTCTGACACTTACTAGTAGCTGTGTAACTACGGGACAAGTCACTGAACCTCTAAGCCTCAGTTTCCTTGGCTGTAAAATTGGGATAATAATACTTGTGCTGCCTGTCAGCTATGGATATCAAACGAGGGAGTGGATCTCAAAAACAAGATTAAGCTTTGCTAGCTTAAAACTGCACTAAGACTTTTGGAATATTGAGTATAAATTTGAGTTCTTATTATCACCACCAACATATGGAGCTCTAGCACAGTCAACCAGAACTTTGTCCTGGGTGAATCTCATTACCCTTCAAACCTTGATCCTTCAGCGACTGGTTGCTAACGTGTGAAACAAAAAGCTACAGGAAGAATGGTAGTTTGTGAATGCAGACAACGGTTGTCAGAAGGATATCTTTTTACAAGTTTTTCAATCTTATTATTCTGAACTTGACAAACACCAACAAACATGAACATTTCAATATACAAAGAACAGAAAAAAGTATTGCGTACAAAACGAACCAGGAATCTCATTCCATACGGCTCTGTGTGTTTCTAGTATATACTAAATTTAGCACATTCATTTCAAAAGCTGTCCTTCTCATGTGTGTTCCCTCTGAGCCTCCTTCTGTTCTCTTCTGTGCATTTTCTTTTTCTTTTTTTGGCGTTGCTATAACTGGCTTCGCTTTTCTCCCCAGTGTTCTCCTGTGTAGGTGGTGAGATGTCTAGAGAGCTAGGCCTGGAGTCAGGAAGACCTGAATTCAAATGTAACCCCAGGCACCTTCTAGCTATGTGACCCTCTCTCTGTTTACCTCAATGCCCTCAACTATAAAATGGGGATAATTATAGCGTCCGTCTCACAGAGTTGTAAGAATCAAATGAGATATTCATAAAATGATTAACATAGTAGGTGATTAGTAAGTGCCTTCCCTGCCTGCCTGTCAAAAAAAAACCTACCTAGTAATTGGGAATAATAATAATAGTTACCCTCTACCCTTTTTCAAAAATTAAGCTGTCCAAACACAAGTTTATTCTCTTTCTGATTGAAAGGATTCTGAAATTCCGTGCCCTTTCCACTGTACCAAACTGCCTTTCCTATGGTATACTCTCCATAAGTGCCCTTGGTTTAGCTTGATTGTTCATTTCACATCCCTAAACACGCAAGCAACACACCTTCATGGTCATGAAAGGAAGCAAAGCCTTTTGCCTTACTGTAGGCAGGAAGTAAACTGCCCACATCCCAGTGTCTCTC
Organism: Vombatus ursinus; assembly: GCF_900497805.2. Taxonomy (NCBI): domain Eukaryota; kingdom Metazoa; phylum Chordata; class Mammalia; order Diprotodontia; family Vombatidae; genus Vombatus; species Vombatus ursinus. The sequence continues at coordinate 2,851,300 of NW_020954626.1, forward strand.
TCTGCACCTTCAGGTAGTATCTAGCAAAATGGATTTCCTGAGTAGTCAATAACTATGTGTAAGAAAGGGCCTGTAGAAGATATCTGGGACCAAAATAGGCAGAGGACTGGACTTGGCTTTGGGAGACTAGAGTTCAGATCCTGTCACACACTGACTGTGTGACCTTGGACACACAGCTTAACCTCTCAGAGCTTCAGCTGATTCATCTGCAGAATAGGGTTCCGGATGAGAAATTGAAATCCAGGTCTTATCTGATAAACAGCCTAAATTTTGGGAGAGTAGAATTCAGTGAGTTCAGATTTTTAAAAAATAACAATAAATTCTCCCTATTGGGAAATTCCATGGATCCTACCCCACAGGATGGCTGTTTGCAAAACTTAAAGTACGTATTAACATGTTAACATAAATTATTTGTGCTGTCATGCTGGAGAATACCAAAGGAATAGGCTAGGCAGTACATCCCTGACAACTCATAGTTCTGTGCCTTCCATATCTCTAGAGCTGAGGTTACATTTTGGAAAAGAGAAGCTGCTTCTTGGTTCTGAAATCAGTATCTCCCCACCCCCACTCCCTCTCCCCTTTTCTTCTGTCTCCCTCTCCCCCACCTCTTCCTTTCTCTGTTTCTGCTCTTTCTCCTCCCGGTGCCCTCCTCTTCCCTCACCCACACCCTCTCTCTCCATCCTACTCTCCCCACTTGCCTCTCTCACTATCTCTCTACTTCTGCTTCTCCTTGTTATCTTTCCTTCCCTTTCTCTCCCTCTTCCTCTCTCCCTCCCTCTCTTTCTATCCCTCTCCCTCTCTCCTGGTGGTTTTAGAGTTTCATTGGATTTGGTCTAGGTAACTGGGATATTTGGGGTGAGACTTGAAGGAAGATGACTATTGATGTCAGATAAAAAAAATGAGAAGAGCTTATTTATAACTCAATTCAGCTCTCCTCTTCCAGACAACAATTCAATTCAATAAGCATTATTAAGTATTCGCTATATATACAAGGCATGGCGTTGGATGTTATGGATATAACAATGCAAAAATTACACAATCCCTGCCCTGAAGGAGTTTACATTCTACCTGATGGGATACAACTTATTTGTAGCACTTTACATTTAATTTGATCCTCACAACTCTGTGAGGTGAATGCTAGTCTTAACCCCATTATACAGAAAACTGGAGCTCTGAGAGATGAAGTGATTTCATGCCCACAGACCCAGTTGAGTGTCAGAAGTAGAAGTTGAACCTTGGTCTCTATTGAGTCCAAATCCAGCACTCCTTCCGTTACATCCCTGTCTTTATAATGATAATTTACATTTGTATGCCACTCTATAGTACATGACCTGTTTTCACATATAATGTTTTATTTAAATTTTGCTAAATAAAAATATTAACCTGAGATAGGGAGTAGAAATATCATTTTTTTCCATTTTTACAGATTGGGAAACTTGCCTTAAAATTAAGTTACTTGCCCTAATTCACACACACATCTAGTTAGGCCTGGATTCAAGCCCAAATTATTCTGACTCCAAATATAATATTCCTTACAAATCCTGTGCCTATTAATAGTCTAGAACCAAAGGAAACTTTTGTTTATCAGAGTATCTGTTGTATGTAATTTGTTTTAATCAGATCAACAGAGTCCTGTCTCCTAGGACCATCCACTTGCACTTGGAATTAGCTTCATGGTTCTGGTATTCATTATACTGGGTTTTGCTTTGCTCACTTTCCACTAATTTTATTTTCCAGATTATGACCTTTCAAAGATGAGGGACTTCATCAACCAACAGGCTGACATTTATGTGGAGAAAGGCATCCTTGATGATGAAGAAGCGGAGACTATCAAACGTATTTATAGCAGCCTGTAGAAAAGACAAGGAATCTAGGAAGGATGCAAAAGGCTCCTAACTGTAGAGCACTTAGGAAAACATGCTCTAGCTTCAATCAACTTCTAGTCCTGTGATCTGAGTTCTATTCGTTTAAGGATTAATAGAAAATGCTGAATTCACATTGTAATGAATACTTAAAAGTGATGAAAAGTAGCTCTCTTGATATAAAGACTAACAATATATTAGTATCCCTTGATTGACTAAAAAAAACAGTAGCATTTTGTGGAAAACATGTGTAAATTAAAATTTTATATACTGAATCCTTTTCCCTCACTGACATATTATAAAATCAGAGACGTGTTCCTATGGTAAATAAAAATCCTCCGATGAACTGAGTTAAAACTTTTTTCAAGGAAGGATTTCAAATAGGTTCCCACCCCAGGGCATGATGGATACTATAGTATCCCAATGGCAATATGTCCACTGCAAATTGTGGTTCCCACCAGCAGTTCACTTTGGGATGTTAAAATAAATCTATTCTTTTTTTTTTCTTTCAAAGCCTCTCTAACATAACAAGCTATTGAGCCATCTGCTTCTCTAGGTGCTATTTTTAACAGCCTCTGAATTAGACCATGGGCTAGGCTCTTTGGGTGCCACACCAAAGGGATCTGGAAATTGTATGTTTTTGATGGTTCACCTACAAGATTAAGAAATTCATCCCCTAATTTGTAAATTCCATAATAGTGACTTTTGGATCATTGAATTTACTTGAAAGAAGGGATACCTGCGTGCCTCCCAAGAGGCCAAATTAGGTCATTGAGTACACCTTAGAGCAACAAAAAGTCTTAAGCCAAATCAGTAGTTATCTGAATTGGATGTGTTCCTAGAGCTAAAAATGTTTCCCAACAAGGAATACCAAGAGGTTCAGGCAATGAGATAGAAATAAATTGGGTGAAAATCATTCGCCTCATTCTGAACCAAAGCTGACAGATCAGCTTCCCTAGAGGAAGGGAAAGTTAATGAGCTGAAAGTCCTTCCAAAGCATCTTCCTCACTCCCTTTCCACAAACATGCTGCTTCAAATAATCACTCAGAAATGGCCTGAGAACTCCATGAAATGTTATTAGGTTGATGCTCCCATAGTAATCCATGCTTTGAAATTTTATTATTCAATGTAAATTGATTAAATGTAAATGTTTTATATCCATTTTCATTTAAAAATAAAAATATTCTGCTTTATACATTAACTGTCATGGCTTTGAATGGCTTTGCTGACATCTGTCATCACACTCCAATGTGAACTGGATGCCCCAGCCTTTTCCTTCATCTCTCAGTGGAACTCTGCCATCCTCATGAGGCAGACTAATTGGGTCATGAGGAGAGTAGATTGTAAGCTCCCTGAGGGCAGGGACTGTTTTCATTTTTATCTTTGTTACTGTAGCAACTAGCATGATATCTGGCACACAGTAGGTGCTTAATAAATGCTTATTGAATTGAATTGAATGGAATGCCAGGTCAGCAAGAGTGTTTTCAGGAACAGGATGCCTCTGATGCTCCATGTCACCCTCACTCTCAAAGGTACAAAAAGCAAAAAATTAAATTCACTAGCCCTTCAGAAGTTTTTCATTTACCCTACTTGTGTCTGCTCATAAAATGACCCCCCAAAACCCACCTCAAAACAAAAAAACTCAAATGTGTCTACCTTTAGTAGATGGCCAAATGGTTTTCATAACTTCAGAAAGATGTTCAGGTTGTATATTCCCTATCTTCCCCTACTAGGTTTTAAGTTCCTTTAGGCCAGAAATTATTTCCTATTTATATATTGCCTTCCTCAGCATATGTGCATTGTACATAGTAGGTGCATGTAGTGGGTCCACAGCAGGTGTATATACTAAGTGGTTGTTGAATGCGTATATTTTACCTTTCCCTCTCCCCATTCCAACATGCCTTTCCTATATTATTAGGTCATCTTCATTCACATATTCAGCTTAAATCAACTAATTTCAAATGCTTCAAAATTGCAAAGTCCCTCCAACTAAAGCCTCAAATTCACTAAAGCCAGAACAGTCTTTAATATTTAGATAGAAGGATGTTGATAACCACAAAGGGATATTTGTACATACATATGTATATTCTTTCCTTTATCCCACTTCATAGATCTACTCATATCAGCCTCTCCCCCAACCCCACAGGCGCACATCTGAAACCCAACTTTCAATGTACCTAAATGCCCTCAAAAGGAGATCCGTCTTCCCAAAAGTTTTCAATCAGTTTGTCAACGTTGTATCAGCATTGTTTTCCTATGTGCTCACTCTACCCTCAGCAATGCTGAGAAGTCATCTTAATGCTGTGCTGCACGGGTGTATAATATTGAAGGTCTCAGCTCTGCTTGTATTCTTGTAGTTACCTTCAACTTTGGATAGAATGAAGGAGCATTAGCTCAGCAGTCAGAGGGCCTGGGTTCAAATCCTGCCCTTGATACCTGGTGGGACAATGAGCAAGTCACTTAACTTCCCCGGGTCTGTTTTGTCCTCTGGAAAATGATCAGGTTAGATTAGATGGCATCTGAGATTCCTTGTAGCTCAGATCTATGATCCTATGTTTCCTTTCCAGGTTCTTAAAAATATCTGTGAAGGTTTAGCTTATAATGACAATCTGACAGGGTTTGGCGGGGGGGGTCCTATGGGAGGAAGGAGGAGTTGGAATGGCTCATAAAGTGAGATCTACTTTGTGTGTAACTAAGAAATTTATAGAGTTCTGATAAATGAGACAAAAATGGAGGCACCCTACTAGAATCATTGGGGAGAAGGGCAAGAGATACATAAAGATTCCTCCGGAGTTTTGAAAATCATTTAATTAATAGAGTGTACTGTTTTTGTTGTTGTTCGGTCATTTTTCAGTCATGCCCTACTCTTTGTGACCCCATTTGGGGTTTTCTAGGCAAAGATACTGGAGTGGTTTGTCATTTCCTTCTCCAGCTCATTTTACAGATGAGGAACCAAGAAAAAAGGGGTTAAGTGACTTGCCCAGGGTCACACAGCTATTAAGTATCTGAGGCCAGATTTTAATTCATGAAGATGAGTCTTCCTGATTCCATATCTGGCACTATATCTACTATACCACCTAGCTGTCCAGAGCATAGTGTTCGGTGTTATTATTTTGAATCCAAGGAAGGAATTCAAGGCCAACAGGTGCAGGGAGAAATAATGAGTATTTGGGGCAGAGTGGGCACTGGGAGAGTTTCAGTGAAAAGATATAAAGCTATAGATGGTTTCATAAAACGCTGGAACCAAAAAATATCATTGCCTGGTGGCATGAGGGTCTCTTACTGAAACCACATTCAAAAGCCTTCCTGGCTTGATAGCCATGCCGAGGGGCTATTGAGCTGTCAGAGCCTTTAGGACAGCTAGATGATGCAGTAGATGGAGTACCAGGCCTGAAATTGGGAAGATTCATTTACCTGAGTTCAAATCAGACCTCATACACTTACTATCTGTGTGACCCTGGGCAAGTCACTTAACCCTGTTTGTCTCAGTTCCTCATCTGTAAAATGAACTGGAGACAACCACTCCAATATCTTTGCCAAGAAAACCCTAAATGAGGTCATGAGGAGTTGGAGATGACTGAACAACAACAAATCAGAGCCTTTTAGAGCCCAAGGTTACTTGTATACCATGATGAGGTATTCAAGTAGGAATAGAGATGATTGTAACAAAACAACTTTAAAAAGCATTTACATGAGGACATAGTTCTTTCTCTAAGGCCATTTTGATTTCATTGTTTTCTTTCCTAATTGAGTCACTGTCTCTTGCCGGAGGAAGCCCTTCTGCTTCTTTATTTCTCCCTAATTTGGTAAGCCATTTCTCCTTGACAACAGTTTCCTATAATCGTAGATGTCTGTGGAGCAACCAGATAAAACTGGTTTATTAAATAAGGAATATATTACTGTCCTATCTATTAAATTTTCCAAAGATAACTATGTTTTGTACTTACAAAGGGCATTGTTAGGCTAATGATGAATAAATGATAAAACAAATGTTTATTCTATGAATAAACTTTTGAAAGTTATCCCTCATTGTTTTCCTTATCACTTTAACATGCTAAGAATTTCTCACTTTTGAGTCATTTATACATTATATTGTTTTTTTTCTTATTTTTTTGTATCAAGCTGTTAGAACTAGAGAGGTACCTGTTTCTTGGGGCTACAGGTTAAAGTGGGGAAGGAAGATAGTCCCTTCCCCTTACCAGTACAGTTCATGGTTGCCCTTGTACCTTCACCTTTTCTGGACACAGCTAGAAAGAGACTGTCCGAGTCTGGCAATTTTTTAAGTTGTAGCCTGTTCTGGCTACACAGCCAATCAAAAGAGTCTACTCTCACTCATTTGGTAGGGGAACACAGGATGTCTTCTCTCAGAAACAGGGTGCCTCGATGATAGGTGATCTGGGCAAGTACAGATAATCCCTGTTACATTTGTAAAGCACTTAGCACAGTGTCTGCCACATAGGAGGCATTTAATAAATGCTTGGGTCTGTCCTTTCCTTCCCTCCTTCCTTCTCTAAACCTTGCAAACATTGATGAACTTTGGAAATTCATCCACAAAGTCATTGATAATTTTACTCTCAAACCTTTGCCTAAATATCTCAAATTTTCAGTTGTATACAGAACAAATACAGTACATATTTTATTTCCTCTTCTGTTTCATAATTTTCAGTTGTTCAGTTGTTATTCAGTTGCGTCCAACTCTTTGTGACCCCATTTGAGGTTTTTTTGGCAGAGACACTGGAGTGATTTGCCGTTTCCTTGTGCAGCTCATTTTACAGATTAGGAACTGAGGCAAATAAGGTTAAATGACTTGCCCAGGGTCACACAACTAGTAAGGGTCTGAGGCCAGATTTGAACTCAGAAAGAGGAGTCTTCCTGACTCAGGCCTGATGCTCTATCCACTGCATCACCTGTTTCATAATTGCTGAACTCTATAACTGGTGTTCAAATCTGTAAAATGAAGAAGGAAATGACTGAACCACTCCAGGATCTTTGCCAAGAAAACCCCAAATAGGGTCACAAAGAGTGGACATGAAGGAACTACAAACTCTATAATTTGACTCTGTGCTAACTGTATATTTAATGTTCATCTATAAGCAAAAACAAAAAAAATAAAACCACAAGGTATTTTCATTTAATCTAAAATGCAAATGATCTTACTGTGAAATATATATTTTGGTTTGAGTAGCATTGTCTAGGATCATGGATGCAGCTGAGCAAAATAGGTATGTGTGTGCATATAGAATTTCATTGCCTTGAATATTGTCACACATTCAGAGCTAGACGATAACTCACAGGTCACTTTGTCTACCCCCTTCATTTTATAGATGAGGAAATTGAGGCCCTGAGAGGTTATCCAAGGCCCCATAGATAGTAGGTGGCAGAGACTAGGATTTGAACTCGGGTCATCTGACTCCAAAATCCAACACTCTTTCTACATGCTGCCACTCTTTAGGGAGAGAGTCTCCCTGTCATATCTCCTCTTCTGCCCAGTTTCTTCCTGACTACGTGTTGATTTCATAAGCTTTCAACTGTTGCTCCCAGCTCCTTTCTCTCCCCCACCTCCCCCATCATCCATTAATTCTCACTTGATTCCTCTGGGCTTCCTATTTATGTTCTAGGATCTAGATGTGGACTGGACCACAGGATTAGGCTTGACACCCCACCCTCTTTCCCCAAGCAGACTTTTCCCTGGGACTCTGCTAATTAGCTCCAGTCCTAAATGCCTCAAGCCCTCCTTACTAGGCAGGGATCTGAGCTGCACGAGCAATGTCCAGTGGTACAGGAACCATCCAAAAGGGGAAGGAGGCGGAATATTGCCACATATAAAATTCAATCATCTCTAGTAAATAACACTCAAGAAACATGAAAGGGCAGGAGAGGGGAGGCATTAAGGAAGAAATGAAGGAAGAGGAGCCAAAAGTGATTTGATTGGTAGAGGGGACTCCTGGAGAAGAAACTCCCTCTATGCAGGTTGGCATCTCTTTTGTAACAGATAATCTGAAAGATTTGCCTGGATCAATGGTGCCAAACTCAAATAAAAGGGGAGTCACTAATCCATCCATACGGATCCCTGCTGGCCTGCAAATTAACTTACTTTTAAAATGTAATATTATCCATCTTTTATTTTTATTTATTTTGTTAAATATTTCCCAATTACATTTTAATGTGGTTCGAGCTGCACTCTGGAGTGTTGTTGGCCGGAGGGCATTGTGTTTGAGACCTCTAGCCAAGAGCAAGGAGAGGTTAAATAACTTACCCATTGTTATACATCCAATATGGATCAGAGGAGAGACTTGAACCTAAATCTTCCTGGTTCAGAAACCAGCTCTCTACCCAAGATAGCATGCTGCCTCATGAAGAGTAATGCTGACCTTGAGGTACCGATTTAACAAGGAGCTTTGGGGAAATTTTTATTTTTGTTTTGCTTCTATTATCAACACATAACCTAGAAGCATACCTAGAAGAGCTGTAATTGTCACGTTGTTGTTCAGTCATGCCTAACTCTTCATGACTCCATTTGGGGTTTTCTTGGCAAAGAGACTGGAGTGGTTTGCCATTTCCTCCTCCAGCTCATTTTACAGACAGGGAAGCTGAGGCAAACAGGTTTAAGTGACTTGCCCAAAGTCTCACAGCTAGTAAATGTCTGCGGCTAGATCTGAACTCAGATCTTCCTGACTCCAGGCCTGGCGCTCTATCCACTGTGCCACCTACCAACTATTTGTAGTAGTCAAATCACAAAACCTGAAGCACGAGTTGGAAAATTCCAGACAATTGATAAAGATAAAATTGTGCGATATAGTGGAAGGAGTGCTAGACTTGGTAAAAAGGCCTGAATTTGACTCCTGGCTCTGACATACACAAATTGTGTGACCAGGGACAAGCGGATTAACAATCTCTTTTCAACTTCTTTATCTGAGATGAGTCTTTGTAGCAACTGTTTCACAGAGTTGCTGTGTGGAAAGTATGCACTTTATGAACGAGAATTCTCATTATGGGTGTGTTCAACAACATTGATATTCTCTCCTTGGCAACACTATCCACCCATTCCATCTCATTTAAATTGACCTCCTTTAGGAAAGTCATTTTGGTTGAGACAAAAGCAGTGGAGATAAGAAAAATTACATGCAAATATAGCAGAAGAATCAGTGCTAGGAAGGAACTGTAGCAATTAAAACTACAGAGAAACTATCTTATATCTCTGCTAAAAAAAAAAACTTGTTATGGTCATTTAGATGTGTTTAAAGCATCTGTTCTGATAAAGGGGCTTGTTCTTTTCGAAAAATTAGAAGTAGATTTGTATGTGAACTGGAAGCCAATGGGAACCATTACTAAAAGGAGCAGTGAATGTTTGTTAACAGAAGAGCCACTGCCTTGGGTGCAAGAATTCAAGACAAAGGTCATCAATCAATCATCTCTACTCTTGCTAAAGAAAAGTTTCAGGGAAATTGGCATGACCTGAGTGGGGCTGCCATAAATGAAAATGAAAATAATGAGCTCCTCCCAACTCACATGGCAATATGGGCTTAGGCAATTCCACTTGGGGAAAAGCAAAAGCGTTTCGAAAAAGGCCGATTTGAGCTGAGGGGCTTTTTTGACTAAGCTGGTGGGTTGTTATTGCAAGTCTGAATCACAAAAATGCTAAAATAGCTCAGGGCAATATCACTACAGAGTCCAGGGACTTGGGAGTCAGGCCCCTAAGTTACACCGCAAAACAGACTAGATTTATAATCCAATTCGGCAGACTGAAAGGGTTCAAGTTTATATTGTCTGTCCTTAGAAGAATAGATATGAACCATCTGAATTGCTTAAGACTGTACCCCAGTTAGGGAAAACTCTCTAACAATGAGCTAAGAGTTGGAAGCCCAGCCCTGCTCTAGGAAAGGTCAGCCCATATGACTGACTACCCTCTGGATTGTCCCTTTCAGTGAACAGAGGGACATAAGGAAATAATACACACCCTTAGGTTAACCACAAAAGTTTATGAATAGATAGTTCTAAAAAAATCAGTTTATAATAGAAAAATGGAAGATACTTAAACACAGGTGTCAGTCACACCCAGCTGAATGGGTGGGAGGCATAAGAATGGTTCAGTTTGTGACCAGTCATCACAGTTCGGAGTAGTCTACATACCTCTTTGACTCTCCCCCCAATCTTGTTTTCCTTTCCCTAGACTTGAAGGAGAAAATCAGCCATCTTTGACTGCTGTTTAAATTGCCACCCAAACTTCTTTCCATTCAAAGTCCCAACCCTGCTCTCAGGGTTTCTCCTCTCCATGGCTTCTGCAGCTAAATTAATCCTTATGACTGACGGGGGAAACCCTATGCCTTCTGTGTGTGTATATTCTCTTCTTTTTCATGGGCTCTCCTTTATTCTCATCTTAGTACCCAAAGCATGTGATATTTCCTTGCCTCAGTAGATCATCAGAAAAATTCCAATTCCAGAAATTTGTGGGAGTCTAAGCCATTCTTCCCCACTCTAAAAAAGTAGAGGTCAGCAGATAAAAAGTGTTGTAAGTACCTGCCTAACAGTGAAGAATAAATAGGTGCTCAGCAGGAGCCAAAAGAAGACGACAGCAGCTCTGAGAAGAACCAATAGATGACAGCTCAGTAAAGAGCACATCCCAGCAGATAAAAGCAGCTTTTCAAGGGAGCAACGTGCATCAGCTTTGGAAGTAGAAGGGTGTTCTTCTGGGATGCAGTCCAATGAGCATGAGTTGTCTGAGCCATTCATTTACTCATTCAAGTATTTATTAAACATCTATTAGGTGCCACCGAGGATACAAAGACAAAAAAAAAATGAGCATTCCTGCCCTCAAGGAGTTTACATTCTGTTGAGTATATTGATAATCAAATACAAAATATATACCAAATAATTGTGAGGAAGAGGGCTCTAGCAACTGAGGAGTGCAGGATAGGCCTTTTGTAAGAAGTGGCAATTGAGACAAGCTTTGAAGAAGGCTAGGACTTCCATCAGGTAGAGGCAAGTAGGTAGTACATTTCAAGCATGAGGGACAGTCAGAGCAAAGACGTGGAGATGCGGAATGGACTGTTGTGTACAGAGAACAGCAAATAGGTCAGTTGGGATGGAATATAGACTATGTAAAGGTTAGTAATGTGCAATTTAAGCTTGGAAATATAAGCTGCAGCTAGATTGTGAAGATACTAAATACCAAACAATGAAGCTTGTCTTGTATTCTAGAAGAAAGAGGGAGTCACTATTTAGCATGTTCTCAATTTGCTTCCCAGAATGGTTACTAATGGCCCTCAAAGGATGGGCCTTAGTACATACTGATTCAGCTAGGACTGCCAAGAATTCTAGGGAACTCACACTTGCAATGAATGTCCAGGTATGTCTCCCTATTCTCCCATAGTATGCTCAGCAAAAAATACTATTCCCTGAGCAAATAAAATTTTGAGAACCACTGGGTTAAACAAATTTGCAGCTTCACCAACAGTATATTAGTGTGCCTAGGAAAAGGCGGAATTCTGAAGAAAAAGCAACTAAAACTCTCGGGGAAATTACTTTAGTAGATAAAATGAGAGGCTGAGATTGAAGTACTTCCAACTAAAATGAAAAAGGCTGCAAGAAACCTGTGACTTTAAGTCCAAAGACTACCTATATAAGCTTGAAGGTGTAGTTTTTGCATTCTATTGGTGAGAAGATTTAAAATTTCTCTCTTTAAATACAGTAAGTTATGACCAAACAAGAGATAGAGGGCATTACAGGATGTAAAATGGATAATTTTCATGACATTAAATTTAGAAGTTTTTGTACAAACAAAACCAAGATTAGAAGGAATGCAGAAAACTGGGGAAATTTTTTACAGCAAGTTTCTCTGATAATGAATGGCCTTATTTCTCAAATATATAAAGAACTGAGTCAAATTTATAAGAATACAAATCATTCCCCAATTGATAAATGGTCAAAAGATATGAACAGGCAGTTTTCAGATGGAGAAATCAAAGCTATCTATAATTATATGAAAAACTGCTCTAAATCACTATTGATTAAAGAAATGCAAATTAAAACAACTCTGAGGTACCAGCTCACACATATCAGATTGGCTAATATAACAGAAAAGGAAAATGACAAATGTTGGAGGGGATGTGGGAAAATTGGGACACCAATGCACCATTGGTGGAGTTTCAAACTGATCCAATTATTCTGGAAAGTAATTTGGAACCATGCCCAAAAGGCTATAAAACCGTGCATACCCTTCGACCCAGCAATATTGCTACTAGGTCTGTATCCCTAAGAGATTTTTTAAAAAAGGAAAAGGACTTATATGTACAAAAATATTTATAAAAGTTCTTTTCTAGTGGCAAACAATTAGAAATTGAGGAGATGCCCATTAATTGAGGAATGACTGAGTTGTGGTATATGATTTTGATGGAATACTCTTGTGCTATAAGAAATGATGAACAGGAGGCTTTCAAAAAAATATGGAAAGACTTAAATGAACTGATTCAAAGTGAAGTGAGCAGAACCAGGAGAACATTGTACATACTAACAGCAATATTGTACAACGATCAACTGTGAATGACTTAGCCATTCTCAGAGAAACAACGATCTAAGACAGTTCCAAAAGACTTGTGATAAAAAATACTGTCCACCTCCGGAGAAAGAACTGATGGAGTCTAAATGCAAATTGAAGCATACTTTCTAAAATTTTATTTTTCTTGAGGTTTTTTTTTTGGTCTATTTTCTTTCACAACATGACTAATATGGAAATAAGTTTTGCATGACTGCACATATATAACCTATATCAAATTGCTTGTTTTCTCAATAAGAGGGGAGGGAAGGGAGGGAGAAAGATAATTTGGAACTCAATTTTTTAATGTTAAAAGTCATTTTACATGCAATTGGAAAAAATAAAATATTGTTTAAAAATAAATACAGTAAGAAGGGTAAGATTCATATCTATTAAATGTTCATGAGAAGGGTAATTGATTGTATGTCAGTGTTTGTTTAAATCTTGCTAAATGTTAGCATATTGTTATGTTTTGTTATTTTAAAAATAGAAAAACCACAACTGACTAGGAAAATAACCTATATTTTTCATGATTTGGTTAATTACACCTATAGCATGCAAGACTATCTGGGTCAGGAGCTCCTATCAGAAGCAGCATTGCCCATGTGGTGGCAGTTTACCTGAATTGAAGGAACAGTGGCTAGGAAAAAGTACATCCCCTCTGAGTATACAAGTCCCCAAAGTGGCAGCACACACAACAGTCAACCAGTTGAAGTTTGAAAAGAAAGCAATAGCAATGGAGGAGGAAACAGTCTGGTAAATAGAAAGAAATGGCATAGGAAGATCTCCCATCCCATCTAAAGAGCTTGTGATGAATGCTGGGTAGCAGGTGAGCAAAGCAGAAGCAGAGATAGACATAGCCAGCCTCAGGCTAAAGATGAAGAAAAAAGACAGCTCAGAGAACTCCAAATGATGGGTTAGTAAAACTTGAGGAAAAGCTGAGATGAAAGAAGACAGAGGGATGGGAAAGAGAGCCCCCAACAGATACCGAACCATGGCCCAGACACCAAGTACCAAGAGAATATACAGGAGGGAAGCTGGAGAGGTAGAGGATTCCTGTAGGTAAATTATGCTTTGGTCCATTCTGTTGAGAAAGATAAAAACACATTTGAAGGACAAACAGAAAAGGGGAAGTTGACTATTAAACTCACTACAACTCTTCCACACTTAGTAGGAGACAGAAAACTATATTTACCTGGTTTCCTTGGAAATTGTCCCTCCCACCCCCCCATACTGGAGGCAGGGGAAAAGAGGTAGATGTTTAGTACCTGCAGATCCAGGCTCCCAGCAACTGCTCCTCTTTTTACCTCTGAGCCTCCACTTTCTTCATGTGGTTCTTCCTGCCTGGAATACCCTCCCTCCCTTCTTCAATTCTTACAAATGCTCTGAAGCCCAACTGGAACCCTAACTCCTCCTCATCTACCCGTTCTTCCCTGATCACCCTGACTAGTTAAAGATCTCTCACATACCTCACTGACCACTTTGTTTTGCAACTATCTGATGCACTTATGTCATATTGTGTATTATGCTGATCTGGGTTTCCATCTCCTCTTCCTAGCTGGTAAGCTGCATCAGGGTAGGGATAGTCTTACCTAAACAATGTATCCTGTCCAGCACTGAGAACAGTTTCTGCGTCAAACGTTATTTAGCAAATATTGTATTTGTTGGATGAAATGAAATGAATGAAAGAATGATTGACTCGCTGTAGTCCCCAGAAAACAAGAGTCCAGGTGGAAAGACAAACCTCTTTCCCCTTCTTTTTTTCTCTTTTCCCTCTTACTCCCTTTTTTTCTTTCTCCTTCCTTTGTTTCTCTCCACTTTTCATCTATTGCTTTTCCTGCTTTCAACTCGTTGGAGCAAGATGGCCCTCCTAGGATAAGCTCCTTACTTCTGAACTCATCACTTTGCTGCTAATTCAAGCCTTGATGGACACCATCTTCCTCATCCTCCTCTGCCATCTGACTGAAAGACAGGAAGCAAGCACCAAACTCCTCCCAAAGCCTTCCTTTATAGAAGGCAGAAACTGGACTCTCATCTTATTCTACTTTGCATCTGCTGCTTTGACTGGTTTCAGCCTCCGGGAACAAGATACTCTCTGCTGTCTCCCATCCCCCCTCACCTTTTTCCCACCTCTCCTTTCCCGTCTCTTTTCTGTGTTAGCTCTCCCTACAGATTATAAACTCCTTCAAGACAGGGATTGTGTTTCTTTTTATTAATTGCACCCCCAGTGATTAACTCAATGCCTGGTACATGGTAGGCACTTAATAAATGTTTATTGGAATTTATTAGAATTGTTGCCATTTTTCTTTCCTCTTCTTCCTGGCTCTCCTTTCTCATTTGATCTTCCTTCTTCTTTCCATCTTTTTTTTCCTCTTCTTCTTTCTTCTCTTTTCAATCTTCTTTTGTTCCTGTCTATTTGTTCCCCAACCCACCCCTTCTTTTTCTGTCCAGACCACTCACACAAGTTCCCACAAACCTTGACTTGTCACAACAGGGAAGAAATACAGTGTTTTCAGTACCAGGATTACTGTCACTTCATGCCAACAGCAGGGATATGCTGGAGCCAGCTCTATTGGAGAGCCAATGTTTAATTTTCAGTGTGAGCACTTACATCTTAGAAATTGGCAAACACTACAAATCAGGACTTGATTTATTGTTTTATTGATTGTTTAGACTTAAGAAAGTGATGGAGAAAATGTTAATAATGCATATTAAACTTTAAAAATGTATCCTGTATATATTTTCCCCCAGACAGCCAGTTGTTAAACATTTGCCAGGATAGTACTGGCTAATGGTGATTATGGTACAATTGGTAAGACCAGTGGTTCTGGAGTCAAAGGCTATGGTTTTAAATCCTGCCTCTACTTACCAATTCTGTGATCTACTTCCCCCCTCCCTTTTTTTCAATCTATAAAATGAGAGATTATTGGACTAGATGATCTGTGACATCAGTTGTGGGATCATAGGTGCAGAACTAGAAGAAGACCTAAGAGATCACTTCCAGATCAATGATCCATCTGAACTACTATCAACCTCTTTAATTTACAGACGAGCAAATAGGCCTAGGAAGTAAAATTACTAGCCTAAGGTCACACAGTTAGTAAAACGCAAAACTGTGATTTGAACCCAGGTTCTCAGACTCCACATCCAGCACTCTTTGCAACATGTCACTTGGGGATACTGTACCTCTCCTGGAATTTGTATCCAAAAGAACACAATAGTTCCTAATAATTTTTACCGTGTTAAGGTAAATAGCCCTTTTGGCTCCAAAGAAGTTAGTCAATAAATATTTATTAAGTGCCTATTATGTGCCAAGCACTATGTTAAGTGCTGGAGATGCAAAAAAAAGGCAAAAGACAGTTCCTGCCCTCAAGGAGCTCACAGTCTAATAGGAGACACAACATGCAAACAATTATGTGCCAACGTAAGTTGGAGATAATTTCAAAGGGAAGGCACTAGAATTGAGAGGGATCAGGAAGGGCTTCCTGTAGAAAGAGTGATTTTAGCTGAGACTTGAAGGAAGCCAGGAAGCCAGATAAAGAGGGAGAGCATTCCAGGCATGGGGGATGGCCAGAGAAAATGCCCAGAGTTGGGAGATAATAGTGTCTTGTACAAGAAACAGCGAGGAGGGCACTGTCATTGATGGAGACTAGGGACATGCATCACTGCATATAATGTTAGACTTTACTGATATGTTGGTTAATTTTACTGGACTGTTTGTTTTCTTCTTTTTTGTTCTTTGTTTTAATGAATGGCCTTCTGGGTAAGGAAGTGGGAAAGATATACTGAGGAATTATGGTGATGCAACAACACAGGTCATCTTTGTTAACATGCAACAGTCTGCTTCTATCCACTGTGCATTGTTGTATTGTCCCTCAGGCCACCTGCCACACTGACTCTTCTGAGATTATGATGGTCCATGACTTGCAGCCATGTAGTGGCACCAAGAGAATACTAGGGTTAAAAAATATGGGTTTTTGTGTCTCCAAAGAATTTCAAATTGTTAAGAATGTTGCACTTCCTCCAAATGTAACCAAAACTGATTTCCTCCTATTCGATTCTAAGTTAAGAAATCTGGAGCAATTGCCCAAGTTATGGGTACTAATTCAATGGGCTCTGCCCATCCAATTGCTTGTCATGGTCTGAGCAATATGGATCCTTCATCCATTTAAATTTTCCAGTGTGCAAGACTTAGCTGATCTCTATTGAGGAGCAATGGATCTCACTGTACCTGAGCTAATATGCACTCAGGTGACATGAAAATTCTAAAGTTACTGGTATTCTAATTTATTTGCTTATCAATTATTCTCTAGTGACATACTGCAGATCTGTGAAAAATAGACAAATTACAAGAGAAAAAGGTGTAAAAATTAAACTTAATTAAAGCTATAATTGAAATAAAAGCTGATTAGCACATGACAGAAGCACCACTGTACAGGGAAAAGAGTATTGGTCTTAAAATCCAAAGATCTGTGTTCAGACCTAACACTGGGCAAGATATTTATCTTCTCTGAAGCTTGGTTTCCTTATCTGTAAAACAGAGATAAAAATACAAGCACTGTCTACCTCTCAAGGAAGGTGCTTTGTAAATTTTTAAGTGCGTATATACACAATCTGTTGCCAAGTCCTGTTGATTTTACCTGCATAACATCTCTTGCATATGCCCCCTTCTCTCCTCTGACACCACTACCATCCTGGTACTGGTCCTCATCACCTCAACACCTGGCCTGCTGATTGGTCTCAATGCCTCAAGTCTCTCCCCACTATAGTCCTCTACTCAACTGTCAAAGTGATCTTACTAAAGAACAGAATGACTACTCCATACTCTAGTGGCCCCCCTTACCTCCAGGATCAAATATAAAATCCCCCGTTTGGGGCTCAAAACACCACCACCTTTCAGTCTTCTCACACTTTACTCATCCCAACTCTGGGGTCCAATAACACTGGCCTCCTTGCTCCTCCTCCCATGAGACAAACCATCTCCTGACTCTGGGCACTTTCACTGGCTGTCCCCTACACCTGGAATGCTCTCCCTTCTCATGGCTTCCTTGGCTTCCTTCAAGTCCCAGATAAAATTCTCCCTTCTAGGAGATGCCTCTCTTGATTCCTTAATACTAGTGCTTTCCCTCTGTTGATTAGCTCCCATTTATCCTGTCTGTCTCTTGTCTCTACATCGTTATTTGCATGTTGTGTCTTCCATTATATTGGGAACTATTTGAGAGCAGACTGTCTTTTGTCTTTCTTTGTATCCCCAGCACTTAGAACAGTGCCTGGCATGTAATAGGTGTTTAATAAATGTCAAGTGACTGACTGACTACATAAATGTGGAAACTTTCCACTAATGCAGATGACTAATGAGAAGTGACTTCCTAATCGGGTTAGTATGTGTCAGAGGTAGGATTTGAACCCAGATCTTTTCTGATTAGAAGACCACCTTTCTATCCACTATGTCAAATTGCATTACATTTCAAAATATTATTATCAATAAGCCTATTGTTATTCCTTTGTTTAAAAAAATAAAAGATTTAAGTATGTAAACATAGTTTATTTTCTCAGACTTTTTCAGTTTATTTTTCAAAATAGAGGAATAAATTTGGTTCTTCATAATAATACAGCATATGTAATACATACCTAAATATATGTATCTATATATATATATATATTTCATATCAGATATTATAAACACACAGCAAATTCAGTCTCACTAAAAGGGCAATTATTCTCTATTAGATTTTCCAAAGATAAATTATGTTTTTGCCTTGACAGTTTAAATCGGGAAGTGTTCAATGCTTTATTTTAAGTATTTACAAAAGTCAGCCTAAAGATCAAGCCATCCTACAAAAGAGTGAGCTCAGGGATATAAGTTTACTTATCATGCCATAATGAGGATATCAAGTTATAGAAGGCAGAAAAGGACAAATAATTTCAGTGCCATTACACTTGTGAAATTACCAGTGCTTAACTTTATATGGGAATCCAAAAGATAGCCTTCTGAATCTTCAGTAGTCCTCTTTAAAATCCAAATGTTTCTTCTTCAAAGTCTGGTCTACTAATCATTTAACTGTGGTAGAGGGATGTTGCATAAGGACTATCATCATCTCTGAGGGTAAAAAATACAGACACAGACAATTGGAAAAGCTACAAAACTACTTGCTAGTCATTTCATGAACATCTGAAGACAAATATTTGAAAACAAGTATCTATGACCCTGGACAAGTCACTTCATCCTGTTTGCCTCAGTTTCCTTATCTGTAAAATAAGCTGAAGAAGGAAATGGCAAACTATCCCAGTATCTTTGCCAAGAAAATTCCAAATGGAGTAACGAAGAGTTGGATGCTAAAAATGACTGAAAAACATCTATACCTATCTCAATATCTATTTTCTGAGGAAAAGCAGGGGATCCTCAATCTAGGCATGCTGTATCTTTCTAGAAAGTTGTAGTGAACTGCAAATATTTGTTTTGTGAATCTTATTTTTCCATTAATGCCCTAAATTTTCTGAAATATTCCCACTCCTGCATTTATTCCTAGAATGAAAAATGGTATTTCACTACCAGCCTCTAGAGAACTGCTTTCCTAAAAAGTGTTAGTACTTACCACAGAATAGCAAACTCTTCTGAGCACTGAGCACTTTACAGAATTTTAGAAAGAGAAGAAACCTCAGAGATCACCTACTCCATCCCCTCAAAAGACTAGGGTCAGAGACATTAGGTAGGTGATTTGGCCCAAGAGTCACATGGCTAATCAATGGCAGAACTGGAACTAGAATCAGGGTCTCCTGAATTGAGATTGAGTGATGTATCTCCATTTCGGATCATAGATTTAAAACTGGAAGGGACCTTAGAGGTCAGCAACATAGTCAAATCCTTATTTCACATATGAGGAAACTGAGGCCCAGAGTGAACAAGTGGCTGGTCTACTTTCTTGCCTGACTCCTGGCACCAGCATATTGGCAGGCATGGTGCTCCTGGAAAAAAAAGGCCCTGATTTATTTATACACAACATTTTATATACAACAATTAAAAATAAAGAGCAAAGCAAGTAGATAGGAAAGGCTTAAACTGGATGCAGTGATGTGATTTAGAATTCATATGTGAATGTGCTTCTTACACTCAAGGAGTTTTAAATTTTAAAGAGGAAAAGGTAAGATTTAAATAAGCAAGGGCATTTGATTATTCTTTGGCCATGGAAACTCCGACATTAGAAAGAGTATTGTTACCTGCTATCTTTTAGTTTTCTGGCTGCCTGTGTTGACAACTTGATCTGCAAATCTAGTCTCTGCAGAAAATCTTTGGCAGATACTTCTTCAGGCCGACTGGACTGGATATCAGAGTCCTGGGGAACAGGAGAGACGTCCTTTTCTTGGGCTTCCACTATCTGTTCTTCCTGAGAAACATGGCTGCTATCCACCGTTTCATTTTCAGGAGACTCAAGTGAATTAAGTCCATTGAATAAAGGTTTTTCTGATGTAATAGGGATATTCAGAATTTTCTTCAGAAAAATACAATCATTGGTAAATAGCTTATTGGCCCTTTTTATTTGCTCCATCTAGAATATATAAAAAAAGGAAATAGCAAGTTACATACATTTAAATTCAGGAAAGTTAGTATTTTCAACAAAGTAGATATAAAGGGGAAAATTATTTGCAATAATTACTCTAAATCTGTATTTCCAGTCTGTTTTCCAACAACCTAAGGTTTTGCCAATTATCTCATGTCATGAAATTCTCAAAGTAAAATTACTTTCATTTTTTAAAAATTTCATTTACTCATATATCCTCTACCATCTGTGTTTGCATTAATGGGGTAGAAATTAAGTAATTAAGGTACACATTATATATTCTTTGGGAGGGGTGGGAAGAAAGGAAAAAATAAAAAATAATAGTCTTTAGGAGGAATTAGTCAAAAACAAAAACAACATAAAGCAAGCAGAAGCTTTAAATCACACTTCTGCAAGTACTTTAATTTAGAGCCGTACAGCCGAAGTTTCAGCTTTCCTACAGGTCACTCCTGTCCATGCCTCCCTGCTACACTTTCTGATCCCTTGTATTCATACCACTCAGTATGATTTCAAGGTAGGACCACTGACTTTGGAGCCAAAAGCCCCGAGTTCAAAACTAATTCTACTATTCATTCAGCAAGCAAGCCCCTTTCCTGCCTCCTTTTGTGTATTGTCTCCCCCTCCTCCATTAGATTGTGAGCTCCATGAGGTCAGGAACTGTCTTTTTATTGATTGTAACCCAGCACTTAATACAGTAAGCACTTAAGAAGTGTTTATTGGATTGGATTACTGTTAGTTCTCTCTTTCTATAAACAGACCGTTCCCCAGATCTCTACACAAAGATGCAAATTTGTAATGCAAATTTGCCCCTCCCCACTCACTCCACTTATCCTATATAACAAAGGCACACACAAAATAATACCTTTATGCAAGTCATAAAATGTACTAAAATGCAGACATATTGAATACTGCACCATGATAATAAACAGAATTATGAAACGAAAGGCAATGTTAAAGATAAAGCATGGAAAGTGCTGTATAGTAAAATTAAGATAGGGGTGCAGTATGTTGTCCCTTCCCCACTTACTGCACCTAGCCTTTATCACTGGTAGTTGGCCATGCAACTTTTTTTTATGGAGCTGTGGAGGAATGTTTGGACAGTGGCTCTCCATTTTTCCTCGGATATCTGACGAAAGCAAGCCATATTATTCTCAACTAGTCTTCGAACTTTTAAAAATCTTGAAGTATTTGCATCCATCTTTTCAATACAAGAAAAAAAATTTCACCCAAATGATGAAATGCTTCTGCCTCTGTTTTGTTGTGAATCTTTTTGGTTTGACCTTGGTTCCAAAGCTTCCTTTTCTTCTGGATTTTCTTACATGATTATAATTTGCTTTCTAAGATCTCATTGTCTTAACATTAGGTTAATTGGAAATATCTATTTTCTGGCACTGCAAAGTCCTGAAGCACCTTCTGAGTCAGAGAAATATTTAAATAGCATGTTAGGTATATTTTGATTCCCTAATAATCAGTAATTTGCATATTATATAAATAATAACTCTCAACTGACCAGAATATGCCATTTTCTAACCAAATTAATTCAACAAGCATTTATTAAGTGCCAACTACATGCCAGGCAAAATATACCTGCCCCATATCAAATCTGTTGCCAAGGCCTGTTGATTTCGCCTTTGCACCATCTTGCAAATGTGTCCCCTCCTCTCCTCCGACACTGTCACCACTCTGGTGCAGATTCTCATCACCTCAAGCCTGGAATATTGTAGAAGCCTGCTGGTGGGTCACCAACATATCACCCCTTACTCAATAAACTTCAGTGGCTCCCAATCACCACCAGGATCAAATACAAAATCTTCTGTTTGACATTCAAAGCCTTTCATAACCTAGCCAGTGTTACTAGAATACAGAGTTCTTGAAGTGGAGAAATGGGAAAAAAGGCTAGATTGTTAGGTGGGATCCAAATTGTGGGAGGCCAGAAATGCCAGACTATTTGAGCGTACAATACAAGGATGATGGTGCCCTTGACAGAAGTAGGGACATTTGGAGGAAAGATGGATTTAGGGAGGAAGATAAGTTCTGGTTTGGTCATACTAAGTTTGAGATGGTCATGGAAGAAAGATCCATTCAGTGGTGATGTAGGACTACAAATCAAGGCAGGGCTTAGGGCTTGATTTAGAGATTTGGCACTCATTTCCATAGACATGATAGCTCAACCTATGAGAAGCAATTAGATCACGGAGATGGTACAGATAGAGAAAAGGGTCCAGGATAGACCAATAGCGGATAGCAGTCCTGAGGCAGCAGGAAATAGATGATGATCTGTCAAAGATGGCTGAGAACAATCAAAAAGTTAAAAAGTATATCTTGCTAAAGAATGTCTATAATGCAAATAATACTTGGTGGGGTTTTTTGTTTGTTTGGTTGGGGGGGGAGGGTTTTGCTTTGTTTTGATTTGTTTTTTTGGCGATTAGTCTCCTGATCTCACCCAAGCTAGAAGTGCAGCAGCCATTTATGGGCCCATTCCCACTACTGATCAGCATGGAAGTTTTGGCCTGCTGTGTTTCTGGCCTATGCTAGTATGTCGCTCCCTAAGCAGCTTGATAGCTCTGCCCACTTTCTTCCCAGCCCCCCACATTAGTGTGAGACTTAGTTCCCACACTGGGCTCTTAGCCCTACAACAGCTCAGAATTCCTGAACTCTAGTGATCTGCCAACTTCCCCCAGTAGCAGGGATTACAGGCATGTACCATCATGACTGGCCAATTGATAGTTATTTAATGGACATTTTAAGGGCTTTTATTAAGATGAAACATTCACTCAACAGTATGATTTGTAAATGTAGCATCACAAAGTTATCTCCAATATTTTTGCATCATGTACATATGCAAACCAAATCTAGCATCTATGAGAATGAAGATTAAACAAGTCTATACAAGACATATTGGGACTTCTCACAAAAAATAATAAAAAGACCAATATTATCCTCCATAAAGGAAAGAGTGTTAGACCTGGAATCAAAAGATCTGGGTTCAAATTTCAATTCTAGGTGGCACAGTGGATAGAGCACCAGCCCTGGAGTCAGGAGGACCTGAGTTCAAATCTGGCCTCAGACACATGATACTTCCTACCTGTGTAACTGTGGGCAAGTCACTTAACCCCAACTTCCTCACTAAAAAAAAAAAATCCAACTCTATCAGTTACTCCTTTGGGCAAATCACTTTTCTTCTACAAGAGGAAGACATCTCAATTTCCTCCTCTATAAAATGAGAGAGGTGATCTAGATGATGTCCAAGGTTCCTTTTAGTTCTAAAATCCCATTATATAAATTAAATAGTTCACAAGGTAACTAAATGAATGCTTGTGAGGGTTCGTTTTGTTCCTCCTAAAGTAAAAGACAAAATGTTAAAAATAAATAATTTTTTAAAAGCAAAGGACAGTGAGGAATAGCAGTTTTATTAAGAGAGAAACACAAGAAATCAAGAAAGTTTCTAAAAAGGGGGAGGGGGAGAGAATCTTACATATACTCAATACATCATACATACCCACCTAAATAAGATCCTGAACAGTCTTAGCTGTGCTACCTATGAGTTGATTTACTAAGGACTGTTGATTCACTGATTGCTGGGAAGAACCCTTACTACATGCTAAGTACGGTAAGAAAAAAAAAAAAGTATGGTCCAATTATGCACAAATGGTGAAGCAGAATAAGTATCATCAATGATAATTTAAAAGTAACTTATCATTAATAAGGAGCTCATTCAGTAATATGTTCTCATGTAAACTTTTTTTTTAAAAAAATAAGGATCTATGTACTCTTTAAGGAATTTTTAATGAAAAGACATTTGAGTCATTGGCCAGGTTTCCCATGCTAGATCTGGACTTATCCTCAAACTTAATTGTTTATTTTAGACAGATAGATCGATAAACAGATAGATTGCATATACATATACATACACTCATATTTAAGGCACAGGGGCATGGGAGAGGAGAGGAAGTTCAGAAGATACAAAGAAGGCCCTACTCTAAAGGAATTTATAGTCAAATAGAGAAGGTAAGGCAGGGAACACCGAAACGAAACTGTATTACAATATAGAAAGTGAAAGTGTAGCAAGATTTAGAGAAAGTGCTAAAAAAAAGTGCTAAAAAGAAAGTGCTAGAGAAAGTTCAGAGAAGGAACGGATTAACTTCTGGCTGGTACTCTCTCTTCCTTTTCTTTCTACACTCTGGATTTTTCCTCCCTGTTTTCCAACAAGAAAAAAAACTGTCTTTTCTAACAATTCAGTAGCTGCCTAGATAGAGTCAATTTCCTCCCAAGGCTTGAATCTCAGCTGAGAGGAAGGGCTCTGCCCCCAACAAGGAACAATGCCTGATGTTGCTTTCATCATTAACAATCAATCAATGTGTATTCAGACACTACTACTCGACCCCTATTCTCCTAGGAAAACAATCTAAGTGAGGTAAAAACTCTTAAACCTCTTTCCTTTTCCCTAAATAGGTACCCATTTACAAATGCATTTTAGGAATAATGTCTGAACCTGATAACTGATGTCATTAGGGCTTTACAAGGTGTCAGTCAAGAAGCATTTATTAAGTACCTGCAACTGCCAGGCACTGTACATAAACCAAAATCTTTTACTACTGGATATACAAAAAAAAAAAAAAAAAAAGACAAGAAGCAGCCCCTCCTCTCAAGGAATTTACAGTCTAATAGTGGAGACAAAATGCAAACAACTTTGTACAAACAAGACATGTATATGATAAACTGAGGTAAGCTCAGAGGGAAGTCACTAGAATTAAGGGGGATCAGACTGTAGAAGATGGTGTTATACAATGAAGTTTCCAGGTTTTCAGACCCACAGAGGTAACAATTTCCCCCAAATGTACCTATGCCCTTCTTGTCATTATGAGAACTTTTGACATGAAGATTACACTGAGTAATCTACAGAGTACTTATCTTCCTCCCTGGTCTGTCTGGAGGCAGAGAAATGTCTGATTCGAGGTTGGCTCAGAGGCTTGGCATGGGCTCTTAATTTCTGCCCCAGTTTCTTATTTGTTTTACTTTCACTTAGTGTACTTCTGATTACTGGGCCTCAGTAAGAATAAGTGACTCAGAATAAATGAGTGCAGCTAGAAGAGGAGGAAGTGTCTACTGGGAAAAGAAGTCTGTACATCAAATATTTTTGATAAAGAACTCTGATTCCAGAACAACATTTTGTTGACACAAATACATAAGACCTTGAGCCTCGAGAGATAAGCAATCAGTGCTTTGAACACCCTCCAAGAACGGCAATTAACAACCATAAGAAAGATCGCTCCAAATCACTAATATAGGTAGTGAAAATTAAAACAAACCTGAGTTTCTATCTCACACCCATCAAATTGACAAAGATGATAAAAGATAGAAGTTTAAAATGTAAAAGCCTATGTGTACCCGAATGAGAGATAGAATGGTCTAATGAAGAGAGGAATTGACTCGGAGTCAGGAAGACCTGGGCTCAAGGCACTTAGACTAGCTATGTGACCCTGGGCACAAGTCACAAACTTTCATCCCAAACTATATGATGGAGTGCTAGGCTTTAAAGGCCTTCACTGGATGTTAGCTGGAAAGAACTAGGTGGCACAATGGATAGAGCACTGGACTGGAGTCAGGAAGATATGAATTCAAATCTAGCCTTAGACATTTACTAGTTGTGTGACCCTGGGTAAGTCATTTAACCTCCCTCAGCCTCAGTTTCCTCATCTGTAAAACAGGGGTAATAAAGCATCTATCTCCTAGGGTTGTTGTGAGGATCAAATGAAATATTTGTAAAGTGCTTAGCATAGCACCTGGTGCTTAATAAATGCTGATTTTCCTTCCTAGCTGTGTAAATAGAGACAGATCCAACTCATCTGAGTTGCAGACCTACATCAGTGGTGAAAGATGCCTATTACTATCACAGGTGTGTCCCCCACCATAGTTGATTTATTAGTAAATTCTTATTTAACAACTAAAGAGACAAGTTCAGATTTCATTTTTTAGGTGGTGCGCACACACATACACATCATATATCTATACTATATACATTTTATGTAATGTTTATATGTATACACATATAAACACTGATATATAGTCTTTTTGTTCCATCAAGAAAAAGGGACTGTCCATCTTCTCAAGTCATCATAGTGTCTCTTCAAAATAGCAGTTAAAATTACCATTTCCACAACATCCCATTCATCTTTTAAAGTTACAGTAACAGTATCTGTAGCCTCTGTGAGAGATCCTAGTAAAATGGATATTACATTTCTCCCCATGGCCAACAATTTTCAGTTGGAGGTTTACCAAATCCACATTAATATTATATGCAGTACATATAACATAATGGAAAGCACCACGTGACAGGCTCCTTTAAGGAAGGAGAAAAACAATAAAACACTAGTTATAGTAATCATAGTTAAATAGTACCGTATATATACAGCAAAAAATCTCAAAGCAGCTCTGGATATAATTCATTAACAAGAATTAGCTCTGAATCCATGAGCAACCCCTTCTCTTGTTTGTTCTACAACATCATCACTTAGTTTAGTTAGTAAGTAAATGGTTCTAGTTCTTTTATGAACTGTGGACCCGTGTGTGTGTGTGTGTGTGTGTGTGTGTGTGTGTGTGAACTTGTTGATAGTGAAGTCTGAATATCAATATCTCTAAACTTCATAGATAATCTTTTTTCCCTAGATATCCCTACAAATAAAATTTTATATAGGAAAAGGAATAGGTCTCTGTTTGGGTACTGATCTCCCTCTCAGGTCCCCCCAACACTGGCTGAACTGGGGTTTTCTTCAGGCTTACCCAACTTTGGTGAGTTTCTGTATATAGTGTCTTCCTCACTATAAGCATTCCTTTGTGAGCTATTGTTTAACTCAGACAATATGGATATAAATGGTGGATAGTCTCTCCCAAAAATCTTAGCTAGCTCGTTATTACTTTTGTATTACTCCTCATGAAGTCCAATTAGCTCTCCTATGGGCAATAGATTGTTTCTGTAAATTGTTTTTATAGAACCTTCATTCTCTGGTGTTATTCTACACTGGTAAGTTGCCCAGTCTCTCAACAACTTGAAAAGGAGTAGATTTCTGAACATTTGCTAATTTGTAAGTTACTTGTCCAGCCATCCTTTCTTCCCAGGACTTTGTCACCATGGCCCCATCTCCAGTTTTGCAATTCCTTTTTATGTACTGTCTTCCCTTCTTAGAATGAATTCCTAGAGATCAAGAACTGTCTTTCTTTTTACTTAAAGTTGTATCCCCAGCGCTTAGAACAGTGTCTGGCACGTAATAAGAGCTTAATAAATGCTGGTTGGTCAATTTGACCTGACTGAGATTTCTCAAAAAAAAAAAAACCTTGTCACCTGGCTGGGTCCTTTAAAAATTAATACAGATATCATTCATACCTTGTTGATTTTTTTCCCCCAGAATCCCTCTGAGCTAAGGTCATAGCTAGTTGGTAAGCTTTCTTCAACTTCTCTCTCAACCACAAAATGTACTGATTGTAACTGCATGCTTTTTATCCTTTGAGATTCCAAAGCTCAAGTCAATAGGTAGGTGTGATTCATTCCCAAACATTAGTAAATATTGTGTAAAGCCTGTGGTATCATTTCTGGTGGAGTTGTACACATGCACTAAAAAAATGCCACACATGAGCTCTACTGAGATTTTTGCTCAGACTACAGGGTTCCCAATATATTCATCAGTTTTCAAACGAATATGTTGTGAGTCACCTGATTTCTTAATGCCTGTTAAAGCTAACATTTCTTTAAGTAACCTGCTTTCAAATCTCTACCTTGGGCAGAATGAATCCAGGAAGTGAAACCAGAAAAGGAAAAATATTTCTCCCACAATAATCTAGCAAACATGGAAGCATTTTGGTTTCTGGTTGGATGTGCCTGTGCATATACAGTGAATGTATCAGTTGCTAATATAACATACAAAACTGCTACACATGTGGGCTTAGGTCTCAGACTTTTTAATAGCTAGCATTTTAATATTTATTTTCCTAGCCACAGGTATTTTCCTATAATCATAGATGTAAAGTGACTGATAATGCTGCTAGTGACTTTTGACATTAGCTAATCTGTTTATTAATTGTTTATTACTGTGTAGACTATATATTTATGAAATAGTTTAATATGATTAGTTGTTAAATATTAGTTTATTATTACACTATTTTAAAGATGGATATTTATATGTTTAACACATATTATAATATTTTTAGGCTGGAAACTTCCTTATTTTGGAAGTGGACCCAGAGAATAAAAATAAGGGCATGATAAGAATATTGAAAGAAAAAAAAAAGAATATTGAGAAGAAGGTCAAAGAATTGTAAAATTACAAGGTAATTTAAAGTAATGTCAGGGTTGGGGAGTTCATTCTGTCAGCATCTTATAAACCAGCCAATCAACTGGATAATTTTAAAACACCTTACACCTTAACAGTAAGGAACAGTACCTGAAAGTTAATTTCTACATTCTTTTCTAAGGAAGAAGAGTTGGTCATAGGCGAGATCTGAAGGTGGGTACCCTACGGCACAAAAATATCATTTACACGTGTTCAAAAAACACAGGCTAATTCCCCTTGGTTGTACAAAGGAAAAATACCTGTATGTCAGGCAAGGGCTGGGTCCTCTTAGGTACATAGAGAAGTCTCACCTGGGAGCAGACCTAAGATAAAATACCTTTCTTCAAACAGCAAAGATAAGCCCAAGATAGAAACTTTCTCAGGAAAGTATTCTTGCCCTCCTGAAGAATATTCTTAAAGGTCTTGACTAGTTTTGGGACAGATCTCCAATAAGACTGGTAGGCTTTTTTTTTTGTTTGTTTGTTTAGACTGGTAGGTTTCTGATAGGAACAAGATGAATTGTTCAATAGAAAGCCTTGAAAAGTCCTACACCAAATTTATCCCCTCAATTGGATTTAAGTTCCTTAAGGACAAATCTATTTTCATTTTTGTCTTTGTATCTCCAGTGCCAAGCATGTTTAAAATCCAAAGTTTTTTTTTTTTACAACTAAATTATCTTAAGAAGAAAAGTGAACTACCACTAAGAAAAAAAAACCCTTCAAGTATTTACTGAGATCACATTTCCCTTTCCAGTTTAGAATATAAACAGTGTCTTCCCAGATACAGACTCCCCCTCTAAGAAACAGAAAGTAGAAAAACCTTGGTCTGCACTTAGGAGCTAATTGTGGAATCTGTTGTAACCTGGTTTGTTTTTTTGTTTGTTTGTTTGTTTGTTTTTGTTTGTTTTTTGTTTTTTCTTACTGTAGTTCCAAGTGATCTTAGGTGTGTAATATGAGCTTTGAGAAAGCTAATGTAAGGAGGGCATCTTTGAAGTCAAAAAGAAAACACAGAGCCAGATTTGTAACACAAGAGAATTGCAAAAGAGCTATGAAGATTAATAGGACCTAAGCAGAGAAACTGGGGATAAGAGAACTTATAATAAGCAAGGAACACATTAATTGACCAGGAGGTAAATCAGTTAAGGAAACATTTCAGAGCAAGAAATAGCTGAAGGTGGCTGACTTCAGATAGTGTGTCTAAGATAAAGATTCAAACAGTCAGACTCCAGTTTAGGGGGATTTCTGTTTGGGAAATATTCCCACCTAGGATATCCATAGAGTTATTGCTCTAGCTGCCTACAACCCAGCCCAGCCTAAAATCAAGGGTAAGGCCTGGAAAAAAGTAGACTGTAAGCTCCTCGAGGGCAGATATTACTTCATTTTTGCCCCTGCATTGTATCCCCAGTGTGAGCCTATTATTGCCTTGCACATAGTAGGCCTTAAATGGTTATTGACTTGAAAACACACACACACACACACACACACACACACACACACGAAAAGACTGTTTTCCTTGATGATTAGAGAAGCAGTGAGAAACAGGGCTCTGATTTAGATTGGGGACAAAACCAAGGATGGAATTTGGGAGTGATGCAGAGAAAAAAATTACATTGTACTAAGCTAAATCAAGCAGGATAAATAACCTATGTACTATGCCTACTTACATCATATAGTATTAGTATTATTATTATAATATCCCAAGATTTCCTCACATTGCAGTAAAGTAATTCTGTACTCTAAATAGCTCTCTTGTGTGTCATCAGAACAATCCATAACAGAGAAATAAATACTAAGGGCTATTCCCAAGGGCTTGATCTTTAAAGGAAAAAACTATGTCTTAATGGTGGTGCAGTTATCAATAGTGGAATTCCAGAGAACCTTCCACTGGAACAGCAGTTCTCAAATTTTTTGGTTTAAGGACCCCTTTACACTTTTAAAAATTATTAAGGACCCTCCCCCAAGAGCTTTCTGTTTATCTGGGCTATATCTATTGATATTTACCATATTCTGAATTAAAATATCTTATTATTATTGCAAAAATAATATTGACCTTGCAGACCCCCTCAAAGGGTCTTGTTTCTGGACCATCCAGTGCGGTAGAGTATGTCTTGGCTGTTTTTTATTTTTTATTTTTTTTTTTTCATTAACAGCACCCTTTGGAATTCTCCAAGGTGCATAGGTCTGCACCTGGTTAATAACGCCAATGAATTTCTCAGCCTTCATTGTGGTCACGCACAACCAAAGAAAGCCCATTCTACAAACTGATTTTCAACACACAGAAATTTAGGATAACCTAACAACTTTCTTAACTTCCTCTGGCCCTGACCTCAAAACCAGCCCTGGGGAATCCAGATAGCATAACTGAACATTGTGGCACTTCACAGAGAACTCCCTACAGGTACAATAATGAGTTCATTTGATTATCAGGTATCCTTACAGCATGTTAGATACACAGTACACTAGGATGTGTTTAAATGATAGAAAGAAAAGATTGGTAAATATATACCCATATAACTATGCAAGACAGATTATTCTGTCTCTGTTCTTTGTTTTGTCAAAGAAGAGATAGTCTCATTTTACCAGTGAAGTATAGATAAGATCATCTACTCTTTCCTTCTCATGCTTCTAAGGTATTTCAGGATAGAACACTGAAAAAGGATCCACAAAGTTTTGGGAAGAAAAAAAGAGTCCTTCACCAACGATGGAAACTCGAACTATAAAAAAAAAATTTCTTAACCTAAAAATATATTTCCTGAAATCTCCCTCTATTCTTTCCAAGGTCGTAAGGTAATATGCTCAAGACATCCAGAAGGTGATAAATTTATAATAAACACATCTATCCCTAAGCTCACCTGGACCACAGCTCTTGGCTGCTGCTTAGCAACAGGTGTCTGTCACATTCACAGCTGCTAGTGAGTCCAGGGCTGTAATTTCACATCTAAATTAAGAAGCACAGTCTATTGAACCAAATTACCCGAAGGGACAATTGTGCCACCACTGACTCACTGCCACACCCTGCTTCTATTTTAATAATTTTTAAAAAGTACACACACAATAACAATCTAAATTCTTTTCTCAACAGTCTTCTTTGCCCTGGCTCTGCTTTAGAGGAAAACACAGCAGTGCAACCTCCGCACCTGAAAATCACGTTCAAGTGGTCCCCATTCTCACCACTTACATCCCCGCTTACATTGGACAGGAGGGCATGGACCATGTTTTCAGCGTGGCACCCCACATGCATGGGCACTCGGACAACTACTATTCAATGATTACGTTCAGGGCCTTGGCTCATTCATCACCCCCGGCTGCTCCAACCAGCTAAAATAACCTTTGTAATCACAAGCTCGGTAACCTGGCCATTGTGGTTTCTTCCCTGCCCCTTGGTCCCCCTTACCCCCGCCTCCCATTCTGGAGCTCCCTGCTCCTCGGATCCCGGGCACGCCAGGCCAGGGAGCAGGGGTCCTCCCCACCCGGCCCTGCCCCCCCCCCCGGCCCCCAGATCCCAGTCCTCGGCTCCCTGCTGTCACCCACCGTGACTCCGTACTTGAGCGCGATGCCCTGTAGCGTGTCCCCGGCGCACACCCGGTGCTGTACTTGGCGCTCGCAGACGACGGCGGCCAGGGGCGCCCGTACGCTGGCAGTGCTGCCGTACGAGCGGGTCTTAGTGCGGGCCAGGCTCAGGGACAGTTCGGCCTCCTCGGACTCCGAGCCCGATCGGGAGCGTGGCGGAGGCGGCGAGGGCGCCGGAGCCAGGGCCGGCTGCCTGGCCGCGCGGGGTCCACCTTCCCGCAGGGACAGTGCGGGCGAGAAGTCCGCCATGGCTCGGGCCGAGGCCAGGGACGCCTATTCAGGAACCTCGCTCCGTTAAGGGGCGGCGCCTCGTGCCCCTCTCTTCACCGGGGCCACGGGAGGAGGCGACGGGGTCCAAGGCTCAGCGGAGGCATGGCCGGGACATCTCCCCGGGCCCTCCTCAGCGGCTCTCCGAGCACGGCAGCAAGCTGGTACCTGCAAGGAGAGGAGAGAGCAACGGCGGGGCAGCTCGCCGCGGAGCGTGGCTGTCACTGACCCCAGGGAGGGGCAAGTACCCGGCCTGACTGCCTGGCTGCTGCACGCACGGCAAAGGCACCACCCCCGCCGGGGAAAATGGAGCTGTTGTGCTTTAGAAAAGGGGGGTGGGGTGGGGTGGGGTGGGGTGGGGTGGGGGTGGAGGTCGTCTTTGGCAACGACTGTGG
Source organism: Vombatus ursinus (assembly GCF_900497805.2). Taxonomy (NCBI): domain Eukaryota; kingdom Metazoa; phylum Chordata; class Mammalia; order Diprotodontia; family Vombatidae; genus Vombatus; species Vombatus ursinus. The sequence continues at coordinate 2,883,807 of NW_020954626.1, forward strand.
CCTCTGGAAGATGGAGAAGCCTACCTAGGAGTTTAAGCCTTCGGGAAAACGCTACCTAATGGCAGGAACCTTTTGCCTGTGACAGCGGCCCTGCAAAGCCTTGGCTACAGAGCTCGTATTATCAACTCGGCTCAGGCTACTGCCTGAGAACTTTGCTATTCCTCCCTTCTTGATTGTCTGGCCCACAGAATACCGTGTCGGACATTCACTTCCCTACCCCTCCAAAGGCCTTCCAGTTTCCCCACCCTGTCTGAGTGCAGATGACCTCTAACTTTGCTTCACAATGTACATTATGAACAACTGGATTCCAGCAGCTTCTCAAACTCACTCCAACTTAACTCCAGCATTTGGTCACATCTTCTCAGTATCCACTGCCTTAAAGACATTTTACCTGGCCTTATGACACTTGTAGCAAATGCCAGGAAGACCAGGGTTTTGAAGGTGCCAGCTAACTGGCCTCTTACTTGGGTACCAGGACTTTTTTTTTTGTCCTAATTTGCCTCAATACACCATCTAGCATTTTTTTTTTCTGATTCCATTAAACTAAACAGTTGGAATGTAATTTCGACATATATTGGCAGCATGAAGTTGTGGAAAGAATGATGAGTTTAGAGTCAAAGGCCCTGAGCTCTACCACTTATTAGCTTTGTGACCAAGGGAGAGATTTCTGAGCCTTAGGCTTCTTATCTGAAAAATTGGGACTAACTTCTACCCTGGATATTTAGGTGGTGCAGTGGATAAATTATGGGGCCTAGAGTCATAAGATTTTTATCTATCTGAGTTCAAATCCAGGCTTCAGACACTAGCTGTGTGACCCTGGACACAACCCTTTTTGCCTCAGTTTCCTCATCTGTAAAATGAGCTGGAGAGGAAAATGGCAAACCACTCCAGTATCTGCCAAGAAAACCCCAAATGGGGTAACAAGTTAGGCATGACTGAAAAACACAACTTTTACCCTATACTTTTTCACAGCATGTTCCATCGGGCCTCTCTAGACCTCTGCACTAGCTGTCCCCAATGCCTGGAATGTACTCCTACATCACCTCTGCTTCTTTAGAATCCTTTACTGTTTAGTCTTGTCTGACTCTTCATGACCCAGTTTGAGGGTTGTTGTTGTTTTGGCAAAGATACTGGAGTGGTTTGCCATTTCCTTCTCCAGCTGGCTTTACAGATGAGGAAACTGAGGCAAACAGGGTTAAGTGACATATAGAGGGTCACACAGCTAGTAAGCCTCTGAGGATGGATTTGAACTCAGGTCTTCCTGACTCTAGATCAGGCACTCTATTGTGTCAACCAGCTGCCTTAGTTTCTTTCAAATCTCAGCTCAAGCACCACCTTCTACATTAGCCTCATCCTGATCTTGCCAGCTACCAGTACCTACCCCTCTTCCTCCAATGATTTTATAATCTATTTTATATCTATCCACTTAGGTACATGCATGTTATCCCTCCAAGCTAGACTGTAACCTCCTTCAGGGGAGGAGTCTTCACTTTTGTCTTTGTATCCCTAATTCCCTTTGTAAGGTTGATTGATTTATTACCTGATTACTGTTAGACAACTCAAGTGAGATAATGTTTTCAAAGTGCTTTAGAAAACATTTGTTACCAAGTCTGTTAATTCAAGGCCTTATTTTTATAATGAGAGATTTGGGTTTAATGAACGCAAATGAACAGATCTTTATCTGTTCCAGCTCTAAATCCCACAACAGCAAAAAGTACTATGCAAATAAATTTGAGCCTTAATAGTAAGCATGGAAATGTGATTTCATAGATATGAGAAATCCTTTCAAATGTTACAGCTATTATCATTTTGCCTCATTTCCCTTACCCCCCTTTTTCAGCGTCCCTTTCCTCACCCCTCAAATCATGTCAGTCCAAAGGTCCTTATTAGGGTGGCTAGGTGGCACAGTGGATAAAGTTCTGGCCTTAGAGTCAGAAGGCCCTGAGTTCAAATCTGAACTCAGACACTTAATACTAGCTGTGCAATCCTGGGCAAGTCACTTAGCCATGATTGCCTCACCAAACAAAAACAAAGTTCTCATTAACTTACCTGGTGACCAAATTTTTTTAAAAATAAGTCTGACTAAGGTCTTTTATTTATTTTATCTTATTTATTTATTTTTTATAGGAAGTTATCATGTAGTGTACGGAGATCTGGCCTTGGAGCCTGGAATACCTGAGTTCAAGTGCTATCTCTGATGCAAATGAGATCTATGACCCTGAGCAAGTCATTTACAATCTCAGTGTTCTAGGCAATTCGCTAACATTATAAATTGCAGAAAAGATGCAGACCCAAATTTTTAGGAGTTTTCTCACCCAGGACTTCCATATGTCAGTGAAATCACAGATCTAGTCTCTATCTTTATAGTTTTTACAACATAATCATTTCCAGATATTCTGTGAAAGAGCCCTCCCTTGTTACAAAGAAAAACAATTAAAACCAATTGAGGGTCTGTTCAGGCTTCCTTGCCTAGAGCATCCCACCACTCTACCAAAAGGAAGGAGACTGATCAAATCCAATATCCCTCTTTCTGTAGTTCTTTGAGATATCTTTATTCTTGCTGACCTTGACCACTCTCCAGTCCATCTAGGTAGCATTGTAGATAGATCATTAGGCCTGGGATTAGGAAGATCTGAGTTCAAATCCAGACTCAGAAACGTATTACTGTAATTGAGTGATACGAGGCGAATCATTTACTCTCCATCTACCTCAATTTTCTCAACTATAACATGGGAATCATAATAGCACCTACCTTCCAGGGTTGTTATGAGGATCAAATGAGATAATATTTGTACTTAGCACATGCCTGGCATACCAGAGTAGGTGATTAATAAGTGCTTTTTCTGGGGCAGCTAGATGGCCAGTAGGTAGAGCACTGGTCCTAGATTCAGGAAGACCTCAGTTCAAATCTGGCCTCAGACACTTGACACTTACTAGCTGTGTGACCCTCAGCAAGTCACTTTACCCCATTCATTGCCTTGCCAAAAAAAAAAGTGATTGTTCTCTTTCTTACCCCCCTCATTTTTATAATATTTTTGAGCACCCACTGTGTGCAGATTGTTGTACACTCAGACTCTAATGTCAATGTCCTCTTGCATCTTGGACAGTCCTCTATGGCCAGATAGAAGTAAATAGTAATAGTTAGAGATTTAAGTTTGACCTAGTTAGAACTGATGATGACTTATCAGGCAAGTGCCTGCTGATTATTTCCAGTTTATCCCATATACGATTTGTGTGTACATCATTGTTTTCATGTTGTCTCTACCATTAAACTTCAAGCTCCTTAAGAAGTAACACTTTCAAAAATAAAAAAATTTTAAAAATTAAAAAAACAAAAAAAATTAAAAACATAAAAAAAAGAAGTGACAGTTTCTTTTGCCTTTCTTTGTATCCCGAGTGCTTAGAAGGTAAAATGATATGACTTAAAGAAAATTCCTTCTGCACCAAAAATCTTCCCCATACTGCCTATTTCCACCAATTAAAGATTTATTTGGATTAATAAACAGATGCTTCATGGAAGACTGAGGAGGGAGCCTATCAGTTATTGATACTTTGGTGTAGATTTATTAATCATATGTTACCTAATATTTAGCTGAAATGCACAGAAGAAATGGAAGTTTTGATGAATGGGCAGACAGAAATCAATCATTTTGGAGCAAGAAGTACCTAAGGAGGGACATATCTGAGTTGAGTGCCACAAGGGAGACTTTGGAAGGCTATAGGGCAGTAAAGAATCCTAGGATAATAGATGCAAAGCTGGAAGGGACCTTAGGGATTAATTCTAGACCAACTCTCTTCTTTCCCTAAAATGCTGCTCTATAACCCATCATTGACAGATGAAAAAACAGAAGCCCGTATTGGTCAAGTAACTTGCCCACAGTCACCAAGGTAGTTAAATGGCAAAGCAGAAATATGAACCAGATTTGTTTGTTGACTACTGTGGAACAAGGGAGGGAGTAGTCTATAGGTACAAATGAGGAAGGAGTGAAGAAAGAAAGATGCAGGTGTCACCCTCAAGCTAGCTATCTTGTGATTAACTGTTAACTCTCAAACAGCCCTTAAAATTTCCCCCTTTCATCTCTTTAGAGTATTGTCACTATGGCTCTATTTATACCCATCTGAATGTGTTAATACTTAATTGGTATCCATGAGATTGGGTGCTTGGTAGAAAATGTCCGAGTTGCTTCCGAGGAGTTATGCTTATGTAGTCTCTAGGCTTCCTGTGAGTTTTGTAGGCTTCTAACCATTCCTTTCTGTTCCTCCCCCAATAAAGTACCCACAGTTTGTAGTAGTTAGTTCCCTTTTCTAATATTGAGTAACTTTCTCCTTTTTTTTCCTTCTCCAGCCAAAATTTCAAAATTAATCATGCCACAACTGGCATTATACAATGTTTCACCTATGAATACCTGATGCACTGATTCCTTTTTTTCCTACTTAGAACCCTGCCAGGATATTTTCTTTCCTTTCAGGTTGCAAACAGTTAATTTTAGAAAGCAATCATCTGTGGGAATTTCTGTTCACACTGGATTGCATAACTTATAAGATCACTTTCAGTTCTCAGATTCTATGACTCATCCAAAGACTTGACTTCACATTTTCATCCTAAAATTAGGTTTTCTACCAACTTATAGGTAGAGAATTTTAAACCCCAAATATTACTGAGTCTAAGTTTCCTATTAAGAATTCTGCTATCCAAGCAGTAAAGTATAAGCAGTAGAGTAAAATCTGCAGGCAGAATTAATTAAGGAAATTACCTTTAAAAAAAAAACAACCTTTTAATCAAACAGAAGTGTAGTGGGTAAGCAGGCCTGGCATACAGAAGACCAGGGCTCAAATCCTGCCTCTTACTAATGTAGACTATGACCCAGGAATGCCTGAATTCATTTCCAGCCTCAGATATTTGCTAGCTGTGTGAATCTGGGTAAGTCACTTGACTACTGTCTGCCTTGGTTTCCTCAACTGTAAAATAGGGATAACAAAAATGAAATGATATTTATAAAGCAATATAAATGCTAGTTATTATTATTCATGCACCTATGAAACCACAGGTCCAGTAAGAAAAGTCAAAGACAACTATATAAACATCTAAGCTTAAACATTAAAAATGTATTACAACATGAGCTGTTAAACTTAGTTTTAAAGATAAATAAAATCTAAAAACCTGAAATGTTTTTTTCTTCTTTTTAAAAAATTTTATTTATTTGTTTTTAGTTTTCAACATTCATCCTGTAAGATTTTGAATTCTAAATTTTCTTCCCCTTCCTCCACTCCCCTCTCCCCAAAATGACTTCCAATCTGCTATAGGCTATACATGTACAATCATATTAAACATATTTCCACATCAGTCATGAAAAACTAGAATTCTTTACTCCTTCCCTTATTCTATCATCCCTTCTCCTCTATCCTAAGTTAGTACATGACCTGTTATTGCCCTCTGACCATACAAAGTTCCCCTTGTGGTGTCCAACTCAGGCCCATCCTCCTCAATTTACCATTTGTGTGATTTTGGGCAAGTTGTTTAACCTCACCTCAGTTTCTATAAAATAAGATGATTGGATGAGATTATCCCTCTGACTCTTAGCCATGAGAAGTGAATCTATATTTTTCTCCCTAAATTTTTCAACTACCATTAATTCCTTACCCTAACCTTCCTTGATTAGGATTTTCCTTTAAAAAAAAAAATCACCCTCCTTAGCTTGGTGTCAACATTTTCTCAGGATTTTATATAGTTCAAGGTCCCCCAAAGCCATTCTGGTGCTTACAGTGACCTTAGCTTAGGGAATCATTCCTATGACTTCTTTCATCTCCTGCTTCAGAAATAATGATCCACTGTTTTCAGCCCCACTAAGATATCTTTAACTCTAATCCTAATCTAGGATATTTTGCTGCTAAGAGCATTAAAACCCCAGTATCTATTTTGCTTTTCTATTCTACTCTTTTTAGTTCCCCCCCCCCAACAGCTTTTTCTAGTTTGAGATGCTGATTTGATCTTCCTGTGCTGGTACTGATTGAATACCCAATTGCTACTGGAAACAAACATAAGAACTGCCTCAGTTACAGGGACCATATGCCTACTCTCCATATGCCTTATAACTCTCACATTTACCTCTTAATGACCACTCAAAAGACACTAACCTAACAACCTAGAAACCAAATTGCTGCAGAATTCCTATTATACAAATTATGCTTACAACTGTCCTTGTTGTTCATTCTTCATTTTGGAAGAGGACCAATGACATTATGAGGATGATGTCTTGACTTGCAGGTGAATTGGATTTAAGTGAAGCAGTGTTGTGGAAAGTCATCAGCCTCATTCTGTCTTCCAGAGCCATCAAAGTCCAGTGGCAAGACAAAAATCAAGGTGATTGGTGATGGTGTAGGATGCAGATGCAATTGGATAGGTAACCAGTCCATTAATTTAGTCAGCCAGAACTTATGTATTGTGAATTGACACTGCAGACGAACTTTGGGCTCAGTCTAGAATTGAATAGGAGAGGAACAGCCTAGATGGCATTTGGGAAATTTCCAAGCACTTTTAATGATCCTAAACTGCTCCTTGACCCAAAACTTGACACTAATGTACTCCCACTGAAGGTTCTCACATAGAAGGTGGTGTTTGAGCTGAACTTTAAAGGAAGCTAGGGACTCTGGGAGGCAGGCGTAAGGAAGAGGAGCATTCCAGGATTCAGTTCAACAAGTCCCTACTATAGCCGGGCTTGATGGTTTCTGAGGTCCCTTCCAGCTCTAAATATCTGAACCTGTGTGCAAGGCACCATGCTGGGTACTAGGGTTATAAAGACAAAATTAACAAGTCTAAAGAACTGTGAGTGGTCCCCAAACGGTAATAGGGAAGGAAACAAGCTACTATGTGCCAGACTGTCACAACAACCCAGCAAGATTGGCACTAATAGTATTCTCATTTCGAAGGTGAAGAAACTGAGGCAAACAGGGATTAAGTGGTTTGCTTAGGGTCTCACCACTAGTGAATAAATGTCTATGGTCACATTCGAACTCAGGTCTTCCTGACTCCAGGTCCAAAGACCTCTCTCCTGCAATAGTAACTGTCTGCAAGAAAAATATATCATGATGGGCGTAAAAATACTAAAGTATTCTGCCAATAATGATTTGGGTTCAAGAATTGATATAAAAACACCTTCAAGGAAATGTAGCATCAGAAGAAGTAAGTGACAATGATTAGGTATCAAGAGAGTAAGGAATAAATATAGGTCTACAAGTAAGTATGCAAGTACTTACTGGGTGCTAAGGGCAAGTACCCAGAGAATGTTAAAATAGTCAAAGAAAGGGCTCTAACAGCCCTTGAACAGATTCTCTCTAGAGGATTTATGAAAGGCTATAGGCAAGAATTGCACAGGATGAAAAGATACAGAAGGGAAAATCCATATCAAACATTTCATAGATCCCTTATATAGAACAGAACATTTAAAATAGCAATTTAAAGTTTTTGTTGATAATCTTTTGTTTTTATGTCACCTTTATAAATTTCTTCCATCCTCTCTCCAGAGAGCCATTCCTTATAACAAAGAATAAAAGAAAGGGGAGAAAAAAGTATTTTAGCAAAACTACCACATTTGCCGAATCTGACACTTTACACAATATTCTATACCAAAGGCCCACTATCTGCGAAGAAAGAAAGGCATAGCATTTTTTCCTTTCTTCTTCAGGGCCAGGCTTGATTGTTATGATTACATGTGGTGGAATAACAAATTTAAACAGAAATTTTGAACAGAATTTTTAAAACCGCTGCTAGTGGATAAATGCATACAGGACACAGTTTTCAAAAGAAGAAATGCAAACTATTAACAATGATATGAAAAATGGTCCAAATTAAGTAATAATAAGAGAAAAATGAAAATATCCCTGAAGCTTTACCTTGTGCCCAACAAATTGGCAAAGATGATAAAAAAAATAGAAATGGGCAATGTTGGAAGGATTGTGAAAAGACAAGGACTTTTTGTTTTAACCCCAAACAATAAGAATAAATAGTTTAGCAAAACAAATTCCTATGTTGGCCATGACTAAATATGCATGTCTCATTCTGATTAAGTCCCTCATCTCTCTAGCAATAGGTAGATAACATAATTTACCTTCCTTCTAGATTGGAGGTTCTTAGTCTTGTCTGTGTCATGAATGCAACCCTTTGGCAGTCTGGTGAAACCCCATGGACCCTTTCTCAGAATAATGGTTTTAAATGCATGAAATAAAACACACAGGATTACAAAGGAAACAAATTTTGATGAAAGACAGTTGTCAAAATACTTTTAGCATCTCAATCTCATGGATCCCCTGAAAACTATTCGTGGATCCCAGGTTAAGAACTCCTATTATAGAGTTTGTAGCCTGACCTCATTGGATCCCTTTTATCATCCTTTTTTCACCAAAAAGGTGCTGATTGATTGGAACAAATCCACAAAACAAATACTCACAATTACAAACTGATATTTATATGGTGGTTCAAAGTGTTGAAGAGTTTTACGTACATTTATCTCATTTGAACTTCACAAAAACCCTATGATGTGGCAGCTACAGGTATTATGATAATTTTACAGATAACGAAACTGAGTCACAGCTACTAAGTGTCAGAGGTGGTTTTCAAAGCCATATATGTGTGTACATTATATATATATATGTATGTATATATATATGTATGTAAGTATGTGTGTATATTTAACTAGAGGTGGATAGAGCGATTGCCTATCAGGAAGACCTGCGTTTAAATTCACCCTCAGACTACTAGCTATGTGATCCTAGGCAAGTCCCTTCTGCTTGCCTCAGTTGCCTCAGTTGTAAAATGGGGAGAAATAATAGCACCAACCAAGCAGGGTTGTTGTGAGGATCAAATGAGATAATATTTGTGCCCAGCATATAGTAGTCCTATATAAATGCATATTCCCTTCCCTTTCCTCCACTATTTATATTTCAGTAGATAAAAGTACTACGAGGTGGCATAGTATAGTGGGAAGAGCACCAAACTTAGATCTGGAACACCTAGTTCAATTCCCCAGCACTATTAAAGTGAGCCTTGGGACCAATCACTTAACCTTTTTACTTTAATTTCTTTTCTATAAAATGAAAGGACTTGACCACATAACTTGGAGTCAAGAAAATGTGGGTTCAAATCCCATCTCAGACACTCACTAGATGTTTGACATGGGCCTAGTTACTTAATTTCTTAGTTTCTTAATTAGAAGAAACTTTCTTAACTTCGTTTCTTAGTTACTTAATGTCTTAGTTTCTTCATCTGTAAAGTAAAAAGATTAGGCTTGGGGGGAGAGCGGGAGAACCTTCGACGTTGAGACTACTACTACTACTAGGTCCTTGGGTGCAGCTTTTTGACTGAGTCCAAGTTTTACAGAACAAATCCTTTTATTGAAGGTATTTGCTCTGTGCAGTTTGGATTCAGTCAAGGGCCACACCTGAGGACATAGAGGTCCACATGTGGCCTCAAGGCCGCAAGTTCCCACCCCTGTTAGACTCAATGGTCCCTTCCCTTCATTTTTTAAAAATATATTCAAAATACTTTATTTCAAAAACATGAGAAAATATCAACTACATATTCAGACACAGTAACAAGGGCATACAGTATTATATAGGTATTTGTTTTATATTGCTGTTGTTTAGTCATTTCAGTCATGTCTGACTGACCCCTTTTGGGGGGATTTTCTTGGCAAAGATACTGGAGTGCTTTGCCATTTCCTTCTCCAGTTCATTTTACAGATAAGGAAACTGAGGCAAACCATGTTAAGTGATATGCCCAGGATCACATAGTTAGTAAGTGTCTAAAGCTGGATTTGAACTCAGAAAGATGAGTCTTCCTAACTCCAAGCCAGATCTGCCATAATTTTCAGATACATGATCTCTGAGAGAGTGAAGTAGGGGTAGGTGAAGAGTGGAGGGGGATAAAAAAAAAGGTCTCAGAAATAAAAAGGTTCTCTTCATCCATGGTGACATAATGATGTGGGCCAAGTCACTTAATTTCTCTTATTTTCCTCATCTATAAAAAGGAGGAGGTTGGACTCAATTGCCTCTAAAGTCCCTTCCTTAGGGAATCTAAGTCTATGATTTTATGACAACAAATTATACACTCCCAGGTAATTCAGTTTAACAATAATTCAGATGACCTCAAGGCAGCAACTACCATCCTACTCCCAACCCAATCTGCCAGGCCAAGCTAAATACAATCTGATTTCAGCCTTCCCCTAACTGTCCCTCTTATTTCTTCCTTTGGCTCTTCTTCTCCAACTCTCAGCCCAACCAACAATTCCCCTACACCAGGAACAGTACCCATTCCAGCCAGTGCCACCAAATGATGACATTTGGGACCTAGACTGGCTGGAATCAGACACTCCATTTTACGATGCCTTCCTTTGGGGTTGGGGTGGGAAAAGTTGTGACTCACTCATCTCGATTTCTTCACTGTTTTGAAAAACCTCCACCCCCATTATTCATATAGCTCTGGGATCCATTTCAGCTCTTCCCTGAAGTCCAAAAAATTGATGTCTCTACAGCCTAATGTTGACATTTGCGACTCGGACTAGAATAGGACACACCGTTTCATAATACCTTCCGTTGGGATGGGAAAGGTTGTGACTCATTCATCTCGATTTCTTCACAGCTTTGAAAAACCTCCACCCCCCCCCCCAATCCACAGACCCTGCTATTCCCAAAGGGGTCAATTTCAGCTTTCTTGAAATCCAAAAGGTGATAATGTGTCTACAACTTTCCAGTACATTTTGGTTATGTTATTTTAACATCTATTTCCTGAAGTTGGGGGGAGGGGGAGGGAAGGTGAGGGAGACACAAACAGATAGAAGAGAGTGAAAGGCAAGAGAAGAGATAATTTATGCCTTGGGGTCCCGCCTCCGATCCTGCATCTCACATCCTTTGATCCTGGACTACGATTCCCGGCGTGCTCCGCTCTCCAAGCCTGGATCGAGGTCGCGCAGCCGCCTCCAGGCTAATTGACTAGCCTGTTGATAGCCCTGCTTAGCATTTTCCCCAGCCAGCCTCCCCACCTTTTCCCACCTAGCTCCTGCCTCGGGCGAGAAAGGGCGACGAGCGGACAGGCGGGCGGACGCCCTGACATGCTGAGAGCCCGCTCCCAGATGGAAGCACTGATGGGTAAGGCAGCCCTCCGCTTCTCCCGGGATGGGTGGGGACTCGGCCGAGCTTTATCTCCGCTGGGTTGCCGGGAGAGGCGCTGTTCCAGGCGCTGTTGCTCGACATGTCCCCGGGACCGCAGCAGCGGCGGCGGCTGCACCGCACCCTTCTTCCCTCCCTCCCTCCCTGTCGGGGCCACCCGCAGCCCGGGTTGGAAGATGCTCTCAATGCAGAGCTGGGGCGGCCGGGTGATGGGTGTCCCGCTGGGTGGTGGCCTCTTTGCTTTGCCCCCACCCCGGTCCTCGAGAATGAGTGCTGCGCGGTGCCACCCTGCCCTGGGAGGGACTGTGCATCCAGCTCCCTAGGGAGAGCACTGATCCGCTACTGGAGAGCGCGAGGTCCTTGGGGTTCGGGTCCCACGCTTCGCCCCCTGCATTGCTACAGTTCCTGGGCCCCGGGATTAGCTGCAGTCTAGGAGACGCCCGAGTTGGATCCCCCCCTCCCGCGTGTCCTCCGCAGTGCTGGAGGGCTGGGCTGGGGCTTCTGAACGCTCTGCTTTGTTCAGACTTCATCCACCGTACGTGTTCAGTAAATGTGGGGGGCTTTAGACATCTCCATGGCTCGTGAAAACGGGGGCTGAAACCCAGTAAACAGGGCCATTTAAAATAGCAGTAACAGCTCCATAAATTGAGCTGTCATTCTTAGGGAAATTTCAGCATCCACGAAGGATGCCTGAAAGCTGCTTACTGAGTGTCTTTGCCGCCCTTAATATAGTCTGATTGAAGTAAAAGTATTGTGCTGTCCCTCCCATCTCTAGATTTTCCCTGTTGGTCCATAAGAATGAAGGCTGAGGAAGGCAAGAGATAGCTGTTGTACTTAAATATGACGGAGAAAGGAGAGAAATACTGCCAAAAGTGTAGACCAGCAATTTGGAGCACTTTACTGCTAGCAAGGCTAAAGTCTGGCCCTGCCCAAACTCCTTAGCCCACCATCTTGTGCCCATTACATGTTTTTCATTACTGTTTTTTTCCCCCTGAATCAAGATTCTCATTCAGAGAACTGGAGAGGTGAGAGAGGTTTTTTTGTAATCATGGATCAGAGAGGTGTATCACCTGAGGAATGGACAGATGGACACCATCTAAGTGGGGTTTTTGTTTGTTTGTTTGTTTGTTTTTTGGTAATTGTTGCTGCTGGTTGTTGTTTAAAACAAATAGCTTTCCTCAGTCTGTACAGTTCAGATTTTATTCGACACTGTTTTTCCCTGTCCAGGTATGAACAAAGTATACTGCTTCACTTACTGATGTAACCTTATCAAGTTATAAGCTTCATTTGTCTCCTTTAAATTGTCTTTGTAAGTTGGTATCTTATGTTATCTTTATTTGGTGGAAGTAAAGTAATAGGAGAGTGATAGGGTATCAGCACCAGGAAGAAAGGTGCCAGGGGCGGAGCATGGCCAAGGTAATAAGGTGTCAGGAAAATGGAAACTAGATTCTAGATGTGGAGGGGACTTTAGTGATTATCTTAAGGTTCTTAACCTGAGTTCTATAAACTTGATTTTTAGAAATATATTTTGACAACTGTTTCAATATAGTTAATTTCCTTTGCAATCCTACATAATTTCTATTATGCATTCAAAAACATTATTCTGAGAAGTCCATAGGCTTCATGAGACTACAAAGGGGTCTATAACATGAAGAAAAGTCAAGAATTGTCTACTAGATCAACCCCTGTATTTTGCAGATTAAGGATTCTTAGTACTAGAGAACTGAAGTGACTTGCCTCCCTATAAAATGTAAACTTTTTGAGAAGAGGGACAATCTCATTTTTGTTTTTGTATAGCACCTAGTAAGTACTTAGTAAATGGTTTTCACTTGATTGATTGATTGATTGACTGCCCAAGGTCAGCCACACAGCTAGTAAGTAAAAAACTCAAATCTAGGTTTCCTGAATCTAAGTCATATGCTCTTCCCACTATACTGCATTGCTTTTGCTCTATCCTTTTCATTTTACATATGAAGAAATGGAGGCTCCCAGAGGTTAAGTGACTTGCCCAGGATCATACAGCTAATAAGCATCTAATGGAATATTTTAACTCAGCTCTTCTTGATGTTGACCTCATTGCTTTATCCAACAGGACACTTAGATGCTGCTTGAAGAGAATTCCTATTCACCAAATCAGCAAATAAGTATTATCATAGGCCATTTCTTGGAACAGGCATGAAAATAGCTCCTTACTGTGGAACAAAAGGTTATTTACCTTAATTGGATTTAAACTAGATACACAGACATGTATATTTGCATAAATCTCTAACCACCACATACATGTTTATGTTTACGTGTATATCTGGGAATATCTAGCATGTACCATTCACCCCTAGAAAGATTGAATAGAATGGAGAGAATTGACCTTGAATCCAGAAAAACCTAGGTTCAAATCCTGGCTTTGACACATAATGCCTTATATCATAACTTCTCAGGTTCCCAGGCAACTCTGTAAGACCAGAAATTGCAAAACAGTTGCTGAGCTGCACTCGTAGAAGGAATTTTATCACCAGGAATTCCCCATCCCAATGAAATCACAGTTCTGGACCAAAAAAGGGATATACAGACTTGTAAATATGTCTGTAACTCTGTCAGTATTAGTGGACATTAGTAGAGGTGATAGCCAGCAAATTGGCAAAGATAACAAAAGATGGGAATAATCAACGGAAGGGTTATGGAAAGAGAAGTGTGCTAATGTATTGTTGGAGCTGTGAAGTGGAGCAACCATTATGGAAAGCAATTTGAAATTACAGTCATTATTAAGTACTAAAATGTGCTGCCCCAGAGCTTTTACTGCTAGGCACGTACTCCAAGGAGGTCAGTGACCAAAAAAGAGGGGAGAAGGGTTAAAAGGATATATATGTGTGTATGCATATGTATATGCACAAATATGTGTATATTTATATATGTACACACACATATACATACACATATATATGCCAACATATTATAGCAGCACTTCTGTAGTAGCTAACAACTCGAAATAAAGTAGAAGCTCTTTGATTGGAGAATGGCTAAAAATTGGGTACATGAGTATAATGAAATGTTACTGTGCTGTAAGGAACTATGAATATGATAAATATAGAGAAACATGAAAAGATGTATCAATTGAGACAAAGGGAAGTAAAACTAGGAAAACAATATTATTAACAAAGACAACAACAGTGTAAATAGAAAGAATAACAAAACAATCAAAACTGAACAGTAGGAAATTATAATGACCAAATTTGACCCCAAAGGAAAGACATCAGAAGATATTTCCCCCAGTCTTTTGCAGAAGTACAGGCTCATGAGTGTGGGATATTCTTTATAATGTCAAATTTTTTAGTTATGTTATTTAGTTTTGTAAAACTTTTTTTCTTCCTTTTTTTATCTTTTATTATAAAAGATAGTTCCATTGGCGGAGTGAGGGAGGGAATATAGTAGGAAATATAAGTGATATAAAAGTAAAATAATATAAAATTTTTAAATAGAAGGAGTATATTTGGGTATGTATATCTTTTATGCTTCCCATTGTTTATAGAATAAAATCCAAATTTCTTGAAATGGTATCCTAAGCCTTCCCTATCCTGGCCCCAAGCCACATTTTTAGCCTAATTTTTCCCTTTCCTTTTTATGAGCATTTTAAAGTCTGCATGTTTTTCATGCAAATATTACTTTTCAGATAAAAGTTTTTCCATAGGAACACACTTCTAAAATTTTAATTGGATATATAGTTCAAATTTCATGAAATTTTTTATTATGCATAATTTATCCTTAAAAATTATAACTTTACAAAAAAAATCACTGAAGATTACATCATGATTATTTCTTAGTTTCCTTTTTTTGCATACTTATAAATAAAGTGCACATATGAAATTGGAGTCAGTATATGCCTACTATTTTGCATCCTTTTTCTGACTCAACATTAATTCTTAGCCACTTTTTCCATGTATAGTATTGTCCATAAGCTTGTCATTTTTAATAGCTATGATATAGCATTACAAGATATTAAAATACCATCTTTTTTTTGATAAGTCCATTATAGAATTACAAAACAAAGTGCTATATGATGCCTATGGGGAATACCAATATAAGTGGGGGAAGGCTGGAACTGAGTAAAGATCAGGAAAGACTTCATGGAAAAAGTAGGATCTGAGTTGGGCTTTAAAGAACAGTTAGGAATTCTGTATGTAAAGACCGGTAAGGAAAGGCATTCTAAGGATAAAAAACAGTATGAGCAAAGACATAGAGGACTGAGAATAGAATATGTGCTGTGTAGGGAGGGGAGAATGAGAGGACACATAAGTCCATTTTGACTCTAGCACAGAGTTTGGGAAAGTGAGTAACATGACATAAGGCTAGAAAGGTGTTGTGGTACCAGATTATAGAGGGCCCTGAACAATAGACAGAAAAGCTTTAGACCTCTGTTTGTTAGTCAGTGCAGAAAATACTAAAGATTTCTGAGTAGAGGAATGGCATGAACAAATTTATATCTAAGAAAAATCAGTCTGTACCAGTATGTGGGATAGAGTTGGGAAGACCTATATAAGGAGGCTGTTATATCAATAAGTGGCAACAGGGGCTTGCCTAAACTAGGGTGATCGCTGTGGGAGTAGATAGGAGGGGGTGGAATCAAGAGATGTAGAAATATAATCCACAGGATAGACTAACTGATTAGATGTGATTGGTGAGGAAAAAGGGCTCCGGTGAAATGAACTTGGGAGTGGCCATGTTGAATCAGTCAATCAACAAACATTTATTAAGTTCTTGGCTAGGCACTGTGAGAAGGGCTGGAAATACAAAGAAAAGGCATAAACAGGTCCCTGCCCTCAAAGACCTTATGTTCTTATGGGGTAGAGAGGTACACAAATAGGTACAGACAATGTAGATAGAAGGTAACAGAAGAGAAGACATTTGTAGAAGGGAGTACCAGGACACTGAAGGTAGCACTGGAGCCAAGTTTTGAAGGAACCTGTGGATTCTAAGAGTCAAAGGTGAAAAAGGAGAGGATATCCTAGGCCTGGCGGACAGTCCAAGTACAAGGGCACTGATAAAGGAGATCAGGGATAGCAAATAGGCCATATAGCCCAAGCAGAGGGAGATGAGTAGTGTGTGAGAAGAGTAGATAGATTGGTGGGGGCAGCTGGTTTGTCATTTCCTTCTCTAGAGTATTTTACAGATGAGGAACTGAGGTACACAGGGTTAAGTGACTTTCACAGGGTCACACAGGTAGTAAGTGTCTGAGGCAGGATTTGAACTTATGAAGATGAGTCTTCCTGATTCTAAGCCCTGTACTCTATCCACTGCGACACCTAGCTGCCCTTTAAAAACTCCCTGAAAATTACTTGTTCAATTCATGTCAATTCTGGAATGATTTGCCATTTCCTTATCCAGTAGGTTAAGACAAATAAAGGTTATGTGACCTACCCAGGGTCACATAGCTGGTATGTGTGCGAGGTCACATTTGAATTCAGGTTTTCCTGACTCCAGGCCCAGTGCTCTATCCACTGAGCCACCTAGCTGCCTCTTTAAATTTACTAAAATCTGAATATTTATTTAGCTTTGCTATATTGTAGGCATTTCATTAGTTCATCTGGATTGCCTTTCTTAAATTAGTTAAGTATTTCATTCAAATAGAAGAGGCGAAGATTTATACTGTTAGCCTCTAGGGTGAGAGGGAGTCAGAAACAACCAGGAAATGAATTCTAAAGAGCTGAACCATGTCTGGTTTCAAGAAGAGAAAGTGTTAAGGCAAGTGCTTCGGTGGGTATCAGTGCTGGTAGACGATTGTTACGTCATCCATCTTTTGTGAGGTTCACAGTTAGGTGTGGGAGAGAGTTATCACATTAACAACAAGGTAAGGCTCTAGGGTGCTTATAGATATTCAGCTGGGGTGGTCTAGTATGTCTTGCTACTTTTCTCAGTGTTTTATGTGGCCTATGCCCTGGGAAAGGCAGCCAGGGGCTCCCATACATAGTATATTTATTCCTCTAGGTGTCTGCATATGGGTCTGAGGTCAGGTCCTGTGATATGTCCAGAACTTAGACACAAAATATACCAAAGAGGAGAGCTGAATGATGTTCATGTGTCCTGTAGATTCTGCTTGGAGATACAAATCTTATCCATCATATGCCCAGTAGCAGGCATCCTAATCTATACACAGCAATTGCCGTTCCAATCCAATTCTAGAGAAGTTAAATCTAATAATTCCTGGACAACATGCTTTAAGTGGGGATCAATGTTTACACACGAGATATATTCCTGAAAATTTATATGTGGAGTTTTTAAAAAGCAATAATTTTTTTTAACATCAAGTAAATACTTCTATGGCACAAAGATTTATATTCTCTTTAGATGAAATAATCACTTCTTGATTTATCTATAAGATAAAGGAATTGGATTAGATAATCTTTAAATGCCCTTCCGGATCCTGTTTCTGTTCGGTAAGTTGAGATCTTCGAATAGTGGATCTTCAGAAAAAATGGCACACCTCTGTTTCTTTGTCACTTTATTTTTCTTTATCTCACCTCTATTCTTGGATTCTTTGCTCCTAACCACAGGCATACCCAATAGTCAACAGTCAAATGAGGCAATTTAGCTGAGATGCTGATGTCAAAAGAACAGTTTTTCTTTTAGACACCAGAACTTGTGATATAACAATTTGCTTGGGGATTGCTCTGCAAAGAAACTTAGCAATTACTTATAAAATTCTTAGGTTCTCTTCTCCTCCTTCAGTCTTTTTTTACTATTTTCCTCATTCTCTTGTCATCCTGTTCTACCTTATCTCCTTTGTCCCCCATTGAGGTTCTCCTAACCCATCATCTTTAATGAATCCTATTTTTCGTCCTTTTCATCATTCCCTCCCTGAATGATGACACAGGCTTCTTTTGACAATATTAAAATTTCCTCACTATTCTTTAAATGGTTTTCTATTACAAGTCAGTATTCTCCAAGAATAGGTTCAACAACAAATTCAGCAATCGTACTTTAAGCATTTCCTTTGTCCAAGGCACTCTGTGGACCCTGGAGGAGACAAAAGTTGAAATCAGAGACCAATCTAGGCCCCCCAGAAATTTGCAATCTCAGTTAATGGAATCAAACTATTGTTTTCTAGAACAGCTGCAATAAGTAGGGTCTGCTAGGGTAGCTAGGTGGCACAGTGGATAGAGCCTGAAGTCAGGAAGATTCATGCCTCAGATACTTACTAGCTATGTGGAAGGCCATCTCCAGTCATCCTAATCTATATCTTGCCACTGGACCAGTCTGGAGGAGAAAGTCAGGCTGGTGACTTTGCACAGCCCTGCCTCACTTAAAATCCAATTCACTTGCATGTCGTGGTATCACTTCCCTGATGTCATGGTCCTCTTTGAGAATGAAGGACAAACAGCCTTTGTGAGTAGTGGTAGGAGCTGCCCTACGGGACCCAACCGGAACTGGCCAGTTGATCAACACAGCTTCTTTCTTTCTTTTTTTCTTTTTTTCCTTCCCTCCTTCCTTTCTTTCTTTTTCTTTTTCTTTCTTTATTTCTTTCTTTTTTCCCTTTCCTTCCCTTCCCTCTGTTCACATAGGGTATCATACCCTTACCTGCAGGTGCTCTGCCCAAAGGAATGTAAATTTTGATGGCTGAAACCTAGTAAGATATCTTAGGGTTTACGAGCTAGATTGCTTTCTTAAGCACCATACCTTAAACCCAAAGCACTCTGGCTGTCTTTGATTGGACAACAATAGGTCCCAGGCCAAGCCCTATTTGGTCATTGTTTGGGCCTGATTGGCTCAGAGTGAATTAAATAGCAATTGTTTCTGTTTTGGCCAGAAACCCTGAAGGTCTTCCCTTCCCAGATTAAATTTTTTTTTTAACTAGGTAAAAGAGGCCATTCTTTGCCTCATTTCTTACCTAGCCTTAATCACTGATTGGGCGTGGCCTCAGTCAAACTGAGACCAGCTAAAAACCTTAGCTTTAAAAGGCATCAGGGGTGGTCTCCAGTCATCCTGATGTATACCTAGCTACTGGATCCAGAGAGCTGTGGAGGAGAAAGTAAGGCTGGTGACTTTGCACTTAAATCCAGTTCACTTGCATTTCATGGTATCCCCTCCCTGATGTCATGGTCCTCTCGAGAACAAAGGATAAATATCAACAACAAACTGTGTGACCCTGGGCAAGTCACTTAACCCTCTTTGCCTTAGTTTCCTCATCTGTAAAATGCTGGAGAAGGAAATGGCAAACTACTCCAGTATCTTTACCAAGAGAACTCAAATGGAGTCACAAAGAGTCCAACACAATTTAACAACACCCACCATAACTGAGCACTACTTGGTGGCCTGATTTACCAAAGTGAGTAGGTTATTTTTTGTTTCTTTCTAATTCATAGACTTTTGAAGATCAGAAAGGTGGCCTAAGTGTCCAGACCCTGAATAAGAAGCCATGGCCCTGCCTTTCCAAAAAGAACTGGAAAAATACAAGAACATTGATGAAGATGAACTTCTTGGTAAACTCTCAGAAGAGGAACTAAAGCAGTTGGAAAATGTTCTGGATGACCTAGATCCTGAGGTGAGTGAGAGGGAAATGGAGCATAGTGGTTATGGAGAGAACCATGGAATTAAGTTGCCTTCGTGGCTGAGCCACCAACTACAAGTCTATGGCTCCAACTTCTAAGCTTGAGTCTCCTCCTGGGGAGAGCTCTGTGATATTAGAAAGTCCCTTAATTTCTCCATTCCTCTGGTAGAAGTGACTTTAATTCTAGAGTCCTGAATTCAACCCAGGGCAGCATTCTAAGGGTCCATATGATTCCACATTCCCTCTCAGTTTGGTCTGGACTCAAGGGTAGACTTTTATACAACTCCATGACAGCTCTGAACTGTGCGGGCTTTTGGACCAGAGGAATCTAGAGGGCTTTCCATGCCTCTACAGAGTCTACTTTTGATGTATGGCTCATTTAAGGGTATATAAGCTATAGCTGTTGGCATCCCATGGAGTGTAAACACTAGTAACACCTCACTAATTTGGACCAAATTGGAGATGGCCAGGCTAAATAGATAAGACATATTTATTTATTAAATATATTATTAAATTAATTAAAATAAAATTAAAATATTAATTATTATTAATCAATATTAATTAAAATTCATAAATATATTATTAAATATTAACATTTTGTTACTTTCAAGTGCATAAAATAATTTGAACTAGATAAAAAAGAACTGCCTTGCAGAGATCCATAGATGAGATACTATAATGATTAGCCAAGAATGATACCTTCTTTGATGAGGCAATCATTAATTGTGTATAGAATGAAATAGGTGCTTTTAACTCTTCTGAGGATTCTTTAGAAGCTTATTTTTTATATAGCATGAATATTCCCTTTAAAATATTGTGGATACAATTTTTTTTATTCAGTAAAGCCTTTCTTAGATAGTGCAAAGGTAGACTTTAAAAGTCTCTGATTAAATTGGTACAATTTTATTACTAGATGGATCTAAACTGATGGTTTTCTTATAATCTAAGATGTTTTACAAATTGTTCTAGCACAGCTGATACTTTGACTGCTGCATTTGCTTTTCCAGTAGACAGATTATATTTTTTTAATAAAAAGTATACAGTGAAGTAGCATGTGATTATGTGATGAACTTGGAGTCAGGTGACTTGGCCCAACCCTTTCTGTGTGACTGTGGGAAAATCTCTTAATCTGTCTAGGAGTCCATTTCTTCCTCTGTAAAATGAGGGATATTGTCTCTACCTCTGTAACTTAAAAAAAAAAAGTAAAGAAACAAAAAGAAAAACTAACAACAACAAAAACAAAAACCACAACTCAACATATGGTAAAAGCTTTTCCAAGGTTAAGGAGACAGATATGCTTACTGTTCCTTCTGTCAGTTTTTAGAATGATGGGTTAGAGTAGGGAATACTGGGTTTAGTGACTACTAGAAATACAAAATTACTTTGCAAGAAAATCTTTAACTAAAATTTATAATAAACTCATGCCTAGAACAAAGTAAAACAGAGTTTTGGACAAGCTATTGGTTTTAAAATTCCCTGATCCTTTGATTAACTGAATATATATTAGCTTCCACTATGAGGTTCAACAGTCTACATTTAATGTTTACCTAATATTCACATGGGGCAGCTAGGTGGTGCAAGTAGAAAGAGTGCCTTGCCTGGAGTCAGGAAGACTCATCTTCCTGAATTCAAATCTGGCCTCAGACACTGACCAGCAGTGTGACCCTGGGCAAGTCACTTAACCCTATTTGCCTCAGTTTCCTCATCTGTAAAATTAGCTGGAGAAAGAAATGGCAAATCACTCATATCTTTGCCAAGAAAACCCCAAATGGGGTCACAAAGAGTCAGATATAGCTGCGCAACAACAACAAATATCCACATCTAGCCAGAGGCAGAATTGGTAATGGTGAAATGAAATGAAGTTGTTTTCTTCTGCAATTCAGAACATCTGTCTTTAATGGCTGTGGGAGCACTCTAGACACAAGGTGTTCAAAATTTGAGCCCTGACCTATGGAAGGAGGCTTTGAAACGCTCCAGGCACCACAGCCTGGACCACAAGAAAGTTACAGAAAACCTTGGATTGCTCCTGCAACTCAAAAGTTCAGGAAACCTAGCTGTCAATCAATCAACAGACAGGCACAGTGCTAGATGAAGGGGATAGATACAGAGACAAAGAAGAAACAGTTCCTGCCCTCAAGAAGCTTATATTCTACCAGGGGAAGCAGCATGTATGCGTATAAGTAAATATATAAACAAAATAAATAGGGGATGGAGAGGAACTAACAGCTCAGTGAATCAAGGGAAGGCCTCGTGTAGAAGAAGACATACCAGCCAAGATTTGAAGGAAGCCAGGAGGTAAAGAGAGAATGAATCCCGGTCTTGGGGGATAATCACCTGAGCAGAGTTACGGAGGGAGGAGACAGAATGTTTGAATGAGGAATAACATGTCCTCAATTTGGCACAAAAGAGGAGTAAGGTATACCAAGCCTAGAAACCTCCAATGAAGTTGGGTTATGAAAGGTTCTAAGAGCCAATATGTTAAGTTTGTTTTTTGTCCTAGAAACAATTAGGAGCCACTAGAGGGAGTATTTTGGGAAGGGGAATGACACGAGACCTGAGTTTTAGCTTGTCACCGTGACCTACACTACCCTGGAAGGTTTCTGGAAGGTGGATAGGCAGAAAGCATTTGAAGTTCTCCTGTATCAGTGGGGAGTCCCCACTCTTTGCCATCATCTGAGAGAGCCCACCAGGAGTTCCCCGGCTGACTTTCCTTGGGGTGGAGCTATAGAAATACTCTCCTAGCATTCCTGATAGACCACCTACTCCTACTGTTTAAGGATGCTGGGACAGGGATCCTGCTATAACACCACTTGCTATAGATAAGTAATTAGGGTCCTTCAGATCAGTTCACCTCACCATCCCCTAGTAAGCTTCAATAGAGCACATAGTGATTGCCGGGGAGGGCAGACCTTCTCCTCCTCCACTTACTAAGGAGAGAACAGAACCTTAGTTGACTGGACAGAAATCCTGTACTAGTAAATGGGGACGGAGATAGCAAATGAAACCTCAGGCAGATGACCTATCTTGTCACTAACACCTGACCAAACCTATCGTTTGGCAGAGTGCACTCCTACCAGCAGGTTTCCGGCAGAAAGACCAGACCCAGAAAGCAGCCACAGGCCCCTTTGATCGGGAGCACCTTCTTTCGTATTTGGAAAAAGAAGCCCTGGAACATAAAGACAGGGAAGACTTTGTACCCTTCACTGGAGAAAAGAAAGGTAAGGTCCAGGCCTAAATTAGATTTGCATCCTGGGTCCAGCTGGTTACTGCCTAACTCAATCAGACCAAGAATGGAGGCTGACCTAAAAGAGAGGAGGGGGCAGGAAAAGGCCCATTTTTCCTTATTTGCTCACTAGGTATAAAAATGGACTCTAAGACAGTACTTTTTTCCCCTTCTTTTTCTGTTTCTTCTTTTTGGACCAGACCCGTGATTTAATTGATAGGGAGAACTCTTTGCACTAACACAGAGCTGTAACTTGTTTTGCATTTTATAGTCTTAGAGAGTTAGCGGGGAGTACTGAGAGGTTAGAGGACTTACCCACAGCCCAATTGCCAGTTTATGTCAGTGGTGGGACAGTTTTCTGACTTGGAGACTCCCACTTTATCTGTTACTTCATGTAGCTTCTCACTGAAGTTTATTGCTGACAAAAAATTCACTTAAAGGAATTGGACATCCACAGATGATAACATAAAAAAGGTACTTCAGAGGGAATCTTAAGCAATGGTGTGCTAGTAAATGTTTAATAACCAGCTCTCAAAAAAAAAATTATCCGTGACACTGCTTCTAAGTTTAATCTGCATTATTAACACTTTCTCCATCACATTTTAAATTATAAACCATCAAGACAATAAATCAATCCCTGATTTGTAGCATTTGTTGATTTCTAAGGTGTAAGTGCTCACACAGAAAAATCTACCAATCAGCTCTCTGGTTTGAACCATCTCTAGCACACCCCTGGATCCTAGGGTTCTGAGATTTGAGAAAAGTATAAATGTAGTGTGTGGAAGAAGGTCCCATGCTTTCTGTCACTCAGGCATATGCTGGCTCTTAGCTCTGTGCCATAGAATTCCCATAAAGCCTTTTCTCCTGTATGTCTGTTTCATGTTAACCCTCTGCAGCAGCCCTAAACAACAGACCTACTAAAGTTAGTGACATTAGAGGTTGGTTCACGTGTCAGCAGTCTATACATCTCTCCCGATGAACACTAAACTAACAGGTGAAAAGCTCACCTGAGTCTGAGTCCTTATTTCCAGTCCTCACGCATCTCCCCACCCACACACCCAGAGCTGAGAGCAGCCTGCGGAAGCTGTTTAACCACAGAATGACTTGAGCCAAGGGTATTCCTCTGATAAAGGGCTTAATAGCCTTGCAGGTAGAGTATGTGAGCTTCAGTAACATGTCATAGTCTGCCAAATCACTAACATCCAGGCTCCTAGACTGGCTTAAATTAGAGCATCATGCTTGTAGCTGTAGCTATCTTCTGACTTTAATTGCTTGGAATTGTTCACACGCTGACTGATGGCTTGAGCAATATTTAGAATGGCATTTTGTTAAGAAAATTAAGTAGAAGTAAAGAACTGAGTAGATAACCAGAGATTACCATGGAAAGATTGGTTGGTTTCCATAGTAGCGGACTTACTTAATTGGGAAAGGGGGGAAAAAGATTTCACATCTACAGTAAAATCTCAGGAGACATATCAAAGGGAAGGATTTTAATAAAATATATCAGGGAATTGCTTCATTTCACATCCATTCTGAAAAGCTTTGGGGAGGAGTTGGAATTTTAGGAGCTACCCAAGTGATAGAGAAAGCTTGGTGGAATGGGGGAACTGGGGAGAAGAAGAGAATGAGTAGAAAGGTTTTCCAAGATGAAGTGTAATTTGGGAGAGGTGTCTGAGGTAGAAGTAGGATGCTGTAAGGGATAAAAGAACAAGACTGACAAGAAAAACAAAGAAATCAGGCTGGGGAATAATGTAAGAGGTACTTTGGGGCCACTAGTAAAGGCTTGGAATCCAGATATAAAAATGTTAGTCTGGCTATGTATAGATCAATAATGATCACTGAGAAATATTGCTGTCTCTTAAGGAGAGTGTGATATGATCAAAGCCACTGGAGTTTATTGAGTGGGGGAGGGAGTGATACAGTAAGTCTTGTGTTTTATGAAGATCACTTTGACACAAGCCGAGTGTAGGATGGACTGGAGTGGGGAAAGACTTATCAGGGAAGCCAACCAGCAGACTATAGCAATGGTCCAGGAGTAAGGAGATAGGGCCGGCACCAGGGTAGTGGCAGTGTCAGAAGAGAGAAGGGGGCATATTTAAGAAGCGTGAAGAAGGTAAAAGTGACAGACTTGAGCAACAGATTGGATATGGGAGGTGAGAGAGGAGAGTGACAAGTCAAGGATGACTCCTAGTTTGCAAGCCTGGGTGAGTAGGCAGTGCCCTTGACAGTAAGAGAGAAGTTTGGAAGGGGGGAGGGTTTGAGGAAAAGATAATGAATTCAGTTTTGGCCTTGTTGAGTTTGAGACATCTGCAGGACATCTGTTTTGAGATGTCCAGTAGGTAGTTGGAGATTCAAGACTGCAGGTCAGGAGAAAGGTTGGAGCTTAATAAGTAGATCTGAGAATCTTTAACATAGAGATGATAATTGAATCCATGGGAGCTGATGAGATCATCAAGTGAACTAGTACGAAGGGAGAAAAATAGAGATACTCAGTTTCAAAAAAAAAAAGTTAGTCATTTACAGTAAGAAAGGAAAGAAGGAAGGAAGGAAAGTAGGAAGGAAAGAAGAAAAGAAGGAAAGAAAGAAAGGGAAGAAAGAGAAAAGGAAGGAAGGAAGAAATCACAGGAATAAATGAACCTTTCTTTACTATGATGTGTCCTAGATTTCATCCTTTTAGAGGGATTCCTGAGGAGTTCCCCAATTCTTTACTTCCTCGGCTTCATCTTAACAAAATAACATTTTAAATATCAAATAACCAAGCAGATCACTATATTTTTTAAGAGCTCTAGTTGCCCCATATCTATGAGGCACAGAGAAACCAGCAAGATTTCCTTCTCTCCCCACATCAACATTTTGCCCCACTACAAATGCCTTTCTGATGACTTGCAGACTAGGCATCTTGACCTCTTTCTAGCTAGTAGGGAAATCCCTGTTGGACACGTATAGTAGTGTTTCAGGATATGGCTGTCAAGCTACACCCTCCAAGGCAATTGGTTCCCTTTGTCAATAAAGCAGTCATTCTCAGTCGTGTTTGTTTGTTTGTTTGTTTGTTTGTTTCAAAGGAAGGATCTTTATCCCCAAGGAAAAGCTAACAGAAACTCATAAAGAAGAAAAAGTGACTCTTGACCCAGAACTGGAAGAAGCTTTAGCTAGTGCCTCTGATACTGAGCTCTATGATCTTGCAGGTTGGTAATTAGCTGGATAAAAAGATAGTTATTTATATATATATATATATATATGTTACACCATAAGCCATGGAATAATATGATGTGTCAATATCCTTTTAGTACCTTAACAACACCTGACATTTATAGAAGGCTTTAAAGCTTGCAAAGTAATTTACATAGCTTGTCTCATTTTAGCCTCACAATGAGCCTGGCAGGTGTAGGGACTTTTTTAATTTTGGTCCAGATTTATCACTTGTCATTTCCTCAGTATAGGGAGTTCCCCAATGAGAAAACTCCCTCTGCCCATGCACCTCAGTAACTATTGTGCAATTTCTGGTCTGAAAAAGTTGTCTGGAATACTCAGAGATTAAGTTAAATGTGTATATAATTACTTATGGGATAATAACTTAAAAGCTGAAAGGGACCTCATTTTGCAGATGAGGAAACTGAGGCAGAGTTTTAAGTGACTTACGCAGGGTTACATAGCAAGTGAGTATCTGAGGCTGGATTTGAACTCAAGTCTTCCAGAGTTCAAATCTAGCGTAAATCCACTGAGCCACCTATTAACTTGCCCAGAGTTTAATTGGCAGTTTATGTCAGAGGTGGTATGTGAACTTAGGTCATTTTGATTCTCTATCCATTATACCACACCACCTCTCCAGGTAGGTGGGTATTTTAGGTATTGTTATCCTCATTTTCATTACTGTTACTACAATACTGAGGCAGCTAGATAGCTCAGTGGATAGAGTACTGGGCCTGGAGTCTAGAAGACCAAATCTAACCTCAGACACTTAGTAGCTGTGTGACCCTGCATAAGTCACTAACTCTGTTTGCTGTAATCCACTGGAGAAGGAAATAGCAAACCACTCCTGTATCTTTGGGGAAAAACAAAACAAAACCCATAATGGGGTCAGGAAGAATCAGACAGGACTGAACAACAACAAGGTAGCATTGTTGATAGAGTGCTAGATCTGGAAGAAGAAAGACCACAGTTCAAATGAAGCTTCAGACACTTAGCTGTGTGACCTTGGGCAAGTCACTTAACATCTGTCTGCTTCAATTTTCTCATCTATAAAACAGGGATAATAATACCATCTATCTCCCAGGGTTGTTGTGAAGATCAAATGAGATATTTGTTAAGTGCTTTGCAACCATAAAAGCACTGTATAAATGCTAGCTATTATTATTATTACTGTGTATTTTCCCACACTAAAATCTTACTCTAAAGTCTTAATCTCAATATATAAGTGACCTGGGGTTCTTGAAGTCTATAACATCAGAGTACAAGTTTTGTCAGGTCCCACCCAACTGGAAAGTCATTGAGAAAGGCTCCAGCCTGTGTCTGTCATCTAAAGACCAGTCTAGCTAAGTTCAGAGAGAATCACCACCAGAAGATTGCTCTCCAAGTGATAGATTTTTTTTAAATCTCAGAAATTCACCTGCTAAAATTTAGAGGGGTTGTGGCCTGCTTTAGTAGAGGGAGAATGCTCCTACATGGGGATCACCCAGGAGGAAACACCAAAGGCACAGGGCTTCTGTAGCTCTCTTATATTCAAACGTGAGTTTTCTAGACATATTCCAGAGAACACTAAATTTATTTTTTCTCCATGGGGAAGGCAACATGGAAGAGAGAGAATGACTGAGGCTGGCCCCATTTCTTAATGTCAGATTCCTGCCACAAAGGAAAGAGTGAGATGTAAGATTCAGGGACCCTTTTTGTAGCTCTTGAAGCTTTGAATAAACCTCATTACCTGCACCTATCAAATTCTCCACTACTGTAACAGAAAACATGGGCTTTGAGATTCTCCATCAAGAGGAGCACTTCTGATCCATCTCAATTCCATGGAAGTTGGAGGTTGGAAACCAGGGTTTTATTCTACTCTTTGAGGCTTCTGAAAATATATTAGAGGTTCCTACAACCCCTATCAGAGCAATATTTAGAATGGCATTTTGTTAAAAAAAAAAATTAAGTGAAAGTGAAGAACTGAGCAGATAACCAGAGATTACGGTGGAAAGATTGATTGGTTTCCATAGTAACTGTGACTTACTTAATTGGGAAAGGGAAAAAAAGATTTCACATCTACAGTAAAATCTCAGGAGACATATCAAATCAGAGGTTTCCTGATTCTGGTTAAGAGCTTTTTTGAGCTAACTACCTGGGGTCTCCCTAGACTCTAAAGGGCCAAAGCAGGTAATCAGTAATATGGGCCAATGACTACATAGTCTATTATGATGAATTACTGATATGAATTCAGATGTACTTTTGGAGAAGAGGAACTCACATTAGATATTTTCTTTTCATTTGAACAAACATTTATAAACACTTGAAGGACCAAATATGTCAACTGATGCAAAACTGTACTTGTTCCTTCCAATCACACAGCTAGTAAGTGTCAGTCTGGTCTGAGACAGTATTTGAACTCAAGTCCTTCTGTCTCCAGGGCCAGTGCTCTATCCACTGCACCACCTAGCTGTCCCTTAAGGTTTTTAAAAATTCTGATTCTAAGACACTGTGGGGGCAGCTAGGCGGCATAGTAGATAGAACACCAGCCCTGGAGTCAGGAGCACCTGAGTTCACATTTAGCCTCACACACTTGACGCTTACCAGCTGTGTGACCCTGGGCAAGTCACTTAACCCTGATTGCCTCACCAAAAAAAAAAAAAAAAGAAGAAGAAGATACTACACCAGGCTTTGGAGATGCAAAGACAAAAACAATTAGAGCTTGCTATAAAGTTGCTTCTGCCCCTAAGCTCAATCAGTTTTTTTAAAGGGTAGATATGATAATTGAAGGATAGTAATACAATGAGGAATATAAGTCCCAAAGGAGCTTATATTCTCCTGAAGGGATGTAACTTATGCACAAATCAGTAAAAATATTATAATTTGAGAAGGGAAAGACAGTGACAATTAAGGGTGTACAGATCACTTTTTCCTATAGCAGATGGCGTCTAACATGAGCCTTGAAGAGAGGTAGGAATTCTGAGAGGCAGGGTTGAATAGGTAGTGTGATCCAAGAATAGAATAAGCAGAATGAGAAGCACTATGGTAGAGCGGATAGAATTCTAGACTTGGCAGTCAGGAAGACTGAGGTTTCTCACCTCAAACACTTACTGTGTAAACCTGAGAAAGTTACTTAATGGCTCTGAGCCTCAGTTTATTCATCTGTGAAAAGGGAATAAGAATGACACCTACTTCACAGGGTTTATTGTGAGTATCAGAGGAGTTAATGTGTATAACATGAAACTGCTAGATAAATATAAGTTATTATTATTGTAACATCTGCCAAGTATCTGGACAAGGTTCTTTGATAGAATATAAGCTTCCTGTGGGCAGGGATCATTTTATTTTTGTCTTTGTATCTCCAGTGCCTAGTGCAATAATAGGCACTTAATAAATGTTTACCAACTGACTGATAGAAGAGAAAATAAGTGTCTGGGTGATAGGAATACTATGCATGAAGACTCATTTCCCCAAGTAACATTAAAAATTTGGAATTCTAATTTAGTATCTATCATACTAACAGCTTCTCTTTGTTTTTTTAGCTGTTCTTGGAGTTCACAATTTAGTCAATAATCCACGGTTTACTGAAGAAGTTGCCAGTAATGATAGTGGCAAAAGCCCTCCAAGAAGTAAGTAAAGGAAGGGAAAGGGGGAAACTGCAAAGGTTGTGAAACTCTTTGGCTACCAGTAAATTCAGATTTCTTCATCAGCTGCTCTGTGGTGTGTGCCAGAATGTTCAATATTATATGGTTGTCAAAAACCTTAATGTTGCAACTGTAATATGTTACTACCCAAGCCCTTTCCCTGTAAACTTCTGATTCCTATTCCTGTTTATATGTGGTTTACCTTCACTACAGAGACTTTTAGATTCTGTCTAATATCTTGCTTTCCTTTAATTATCATACCAAGCATTTTAAGAAACTGGGCTTAGGGGTAGATGCAACTCTTATGGCAAGCTCTAATTCAGAGTACAGTAAAAGTTATCTGGTCGGGAAGGGAAACATTATCAGGAAAGATAAGAAAGTAATGAACCTTGAGACAGCGTGGGGGAAGCCGTTTAATCCATGGAGATGGATTGAAAGGAACTTGCAGATATAAACATAAGACCCAGAGATTGGTGTTTGGTGTTAAAGGTATTTTATTAGAAAAGTCAGTGATGGGGGAAAGGTGGGGAGAAGGAAAGACTAATTAGGAAGAAAGTTCTATGTCTTTTTTAAAGCTAGTGGCACAGTGCAGTACTTGCAATCTAGAAGTTTGTTTAGTTGTTTTTCAGCCGTGTCCGACTTTTCCTGAGAAGAGTGACCCCATCTAGGATTTTCTTGGCTATGATACTGGAATGGTTTGTCATTTCCTTCTCCAGCTCATTTTACATATAAGGAAACTGAGACAAACAGGGTTAAGCGACTTGCTTAGGGTCAGACAGCTAGTAAGTGTTTAAGACTGGATTTGAACTCAGGTCTTCCTAACTACTGTATCCACTGTGCCACCTAGCTGCCCCATAGTCTGGGAGATTTGAGTTCAAATTTGTAGCAGTTGCTTACTAGCTGGATGACCTTGGGCAAGTCACTTAACCTTTGTCTGCCTCAGTTTCCTCAAATGTAAAATGGGAATAATAATAGCACCTACCTCTCTGGGTTGTTGTGAGGATCAAATGAGATAATATTTGTAAAATAATTTGCAAACCTTAAGGCACTATATAATTATTGTTATTAAACTGAAAGTAAACTTTATTACGTCAAGTACTATAAATAAGATTTATTATAATCAAGTAATTTAAAAAAATGCAAATAATAAATTTAGGTTTTTTTTGGTTTTTAAAAAAAATTTTGCTATTGCAAATTTATAGCTGAAATCTACAGTCTTTATTTGAAAATTTTAGTTTTCTGGCCCCTTGTTAGGTTAATTAGATTCATTGGTCCTCTTTATTTCTTTTTGTTTTTGTTTTTTAGTGAGGCAATTGGGGTTAAGTGACTTGCCCAAGGTCACACAGCTAGTATGTGTCAAGTATTTGATCTGAGGCCCGATTTGAACTCAGGTCCTCCTGACTTCAGAGCCGGTGCTCTATCCACTGCACCACCTAGCTGCCCCCTTCTTTATTTCTAACTTCTGAATTTTAAATTGGATTTGAAGTACTAGCACTTATGCAAATGCTTAAACACAAAAGTTATTTTTTAAGCTGAGACTGCTTTGTGTGACCAACTAGGAACATACCAAATATTTAGGTAAATCATACTGTCAGCATTTGCCCATTAAAAATAAAATCCTTAGAGTATATCTTATGGGTAAAGTATGAACAATTTGAGTGATATAGGAAGAAAATTTAAAGTTTGACAGGCTAACGGGATAGTAAACCATAGTTTGCAGAAAGTAAGCATAACTTTCTCCTTTCAATTTTAGTTTCTGTGCTTTAAAAAGTAATCTGATTATTTCCTATTTAAAATACATATTATAATCAATGAAAAAACCCCTCTTTTCTCATATTCTCATAGATGACATATTTGAAGACAGGGTCAGGGCCAGGGAATAGAGGAGGAAAGAGAAATGGAGAAAGAACACAAACTCTTCAAACATTCAAAATAAAAATTCATCTGGATGTTTGGAAATTAACCAGAGAAATGTGCTATTCTTTCTTCATAAAGGAGTGGAAAACCTTGGAAGTTATATGGAAAGCTAGGATGTCATATTCTTTTACATTTCAGCCAACTGGGCTATACTAATCCCCAAGCATGAATGAGGAGGCCTCATTTCAACCTTTCCATGACCCTTTTGCTTCCATAGCGAGAAGTTTGGCATATGCTTTGGAACGGGGAATCCATAGCCACTGATCAGCACCCAGTGAATTTTGCCATACTGGTACAAGGAAAGTAGATACTCTAGCTTGGTTTAGGAAAGCAGTAGGCCCATGGGTGTTCAAGTTTAGCTTATAAGCCATTGCCAGGTACATGAGCAAATCAAGAAATAAAAATGCCCTATGACACAGTGAATTATCTCCATGTCTCTCATATATATATGTATATATACATATTTTTTTTTCATTTTTACCCCTACCAACATTGGGTTTCTTTTGGGGTTTATTCATCTATACCCACATTCCTGAAGTGATAAAAACACTTCAAATCCTAGGACTCTTCCAATTTTCCCCTCCTAGTTATCATTTCTCTTACCATTGTGTCCCAGAGCTTCAGACAGGAGCCAAAGAAAAGGAGGAGGGAATTGAAAGTTTGAGCAGTGAGCAGAATAAATAACACTTCTTTTTCTGTTACCAGCCATGAATAAAAGTGAATGCCATTTGTAAGGTTGTGTTTATGTATATGCAATTATATTCAATCCTCAACATTTGCACGTTTAACTTTCACAACTTCAAGCATTCACATGATTTTATTAGTAACTTCATTTTCACTTTCGTGTCGGCAGCTGTGCACACTCGCAGTTATATACCATAGAGAGAAAAATGATGGTGCCACTCACAGTTCCAACCCTAAAGAGCAGCTTGGCGTAATTGCCTGGCTGCCAAGAGACACTGAGACTGCCGATCCCATCATCAATCGCAGCTTCAAGGTTAAATATCGACTCCCCTCTTCTATGCTTCCATACTCTGAGACCCTTTAAAGATCTCTAACAGTGCACAAAGTAGACATTGCTGGCGTAATTTTTCAAGCTGGTGTGTCATTCACAATCTCCAAATGCCATCCACCAGCCGTGAAGGACAGAGGGCTAGAGGTGGTGTCGAGACCTTGTCAGTCTTGGCATCTTCCAACAGCAGCATCTAAAGTCTCAGCAACCTCTCCCTTGATTTTCAAAACACAGCCAGGATAGAGAGGTTTATAGCAGTATAGTATACAGTACAATGCCCTCACACTGCCATCTGACACAGTAGAAGGTAAGACTCAGATTAAAAAGTGTTTTAGTTTTAAGAATTTTATTTGCTGTGCAATATTTATGGTACCTTAGGTTTCAGGTGTCATGAAAAGTGAATATTGTCTGAAACAAATGTTTTTGGGCTTTTTTATTGATATGTTAGCACAAAAGGTCACAGAATTCTAGGGAAATATAAGGAAAACTGTTTTGCATGTTACCAACTTTATTTTGTGTACTATGTTTTATGGGTTATTTCATAGATACTGTGTTAGGAAAATTGCATATTATCAGAATTAATGTTTATTATAAAGAATTATATGCAGAAAAGTGTATTTTCAGCAATCTTTAACAAAAGATTACAGTTTTTGATGGTCGTAGGAACCTAACCTCCTATTTCCCATAGGTTCAATGTATCAACATTCGCAGTTTTTACTTTTGTACCATTTTCTAGGAACATCACCCCCATGAAAGTTGAGGATCAACTGCACGTATGTGTGTGTACGCATACATACATACTCATATTATCTAGTATATGTGTATGTGTACACATATAAACACATAAACCACATGTGTATATACATGTGTGTATATTCTTAGGTATACTGTTACGTGTATGTGCATATGTGCACGTGCATATACATCTATCTGTTTGCTATATCCCTATATGGTAATATGTCAGTTATCATATGGAAGTGCTGTTTTGGGAAGGTACTATGCCAGATGGCCATCTGCACATTTGGTTCCATATAAGCAGTCAGTCATAAATATTTCTGAGCAGTTCTGATGTGGTTATTTTAGTGATGGGCCCAGGAACCTAGTCACTTCCTGTACCTGAGTCCTGAACATAACTATTGAAGCTGAGAAACACCAAGTTATAAGCACCAGGCAGAATTATTAATCATTAGTAAAGCCATATAATTCACTTGCTTGTCCAATAAAGCTGATTCTTTTTATATTAGATTCCATGGTATCTGAAATCCGTGATAGAAATGACTCTTGGGAAACCATCTTTGACTGAGAATTATTCTATCACACATGATTGAATAGAACTTGAATTCTACAACTATATTAATTTGTGTTTTAGATGTGGTCAAAGGTGAAAAGGTCAAGCCAATATTTGAGGAACCACCCAATCCCACAAATGTGGAAGCAAGTTTGCAGCAGCTGAAAGCCAATGATCCCAGTCTTCAGGAAGTCAACCTCAACAACATTAAGGTATTTAATTACAGTAGCAGTCACTTGATTGCATCAGTAAGGGCTGGAAATGTACTGGAGATTACCGGTTACCTGCTTGCTTATCAATTTACACTTATTCAGAATGTCTCTTATTTTCCCTGTGCTGTGAGATGTGCTGCTAAAATGAAGAAAAGGAGGACGTGGTCCCCACTGTTCCTTGAAAGAAGTCTCAGTTCTTGAGTTTAAAACAGAAGGAACTTAAAATATGTGTTTATCCAGATGGTGACTCCGTTCTTAGCCTAAGTTATTCAGCTTCACATGAGAGTTAGACCCCAGGGAAGCTAAACATCTCCACCGAGTGAGAGAGAGAACATAATCCAGTAGAGCACAAAGTATGCCAGTGTGAGTGTTCCCATTAACAATAGTGAGCCAGTCCTTCCTCTTTGGGAGGCCAACTTAGAGATAGTCAAATCCCAGGGTTTTAGGTTTGGACCAGGAAGAGTTCAAGCATTGTACTCTGAACCAGAGGTGATTATCTATCCCTCTTACCCCAAATCCAAAGGATGCCTTGAGCCCTGAAGGAAGGGAAGGATTTTAACTGATAGAATTGGGGTATAGGAGTGTCTTATACAGATGACTGCCAAATCAATATATACAGTCCTAATTACTCTCCCACTCTCTAATCCTGCATTTTAAACTACCTGACTTATAATTCTAACAGGATGTTCCATAGACGTCTAACACTTAACAAGTCCGTGTGGAACTGAATTTATTTTCCCCAAAACCCATCTCCTCTGAATTTTCCTGCTTTTGTTGAGGCTGCCACCATAAGGATGTTAGAACCAGGGCTGGACGGGACCTCAGAAACCACCTAGTTCAATTCCCGCATTTTACAGATGAAGAAACCAAGGCCCAGTGAGGTTAAATGACTTTCCCAGGGGGACATAAATAACTAGCAGAAGTGAGATTTGAACTCAGAGTCTCCTGATTTCCAGGCCAGTGTTCTTCCCACTGCTCTATACTGCTGTCCTTCCAGGAAGCAACTACTTTTTAGCCTTAGAATCATCCTTGACGCTTGACTCTTCCTCATTCAGTTACTTTAAAAAAAAATGTTTTATTTTCTCCATTAAAATCCATTGTCACTTCCCATCAACTCCCTTTCACCAACAGATAAACGTGGTCAAGTGTAACAAATGAATATATTAGACGTGTGTTTCTGATTCAATTGATAAACATTTGTTAAACAACACCTATGTGCCTGGGATAATGCTTGTAGACTCTGGAGATACCCAGACAAAAGTGAAAGAGCCCCTACCCTCAATAAGCATGCATTCTATTGTGGGGAAGTGACATTTTTACAGACTTCAGTAAAAAACAAATCTATATTTTTTTAGTCTGAACATTTAATTTCTTTGGTGTAAATAACTCCCTATAAGGAAACTCCCTTCATCAATGCAGATGGGTAACTTCTGTAATTTATACTTTTAGACAGCTGTCTGGGACACAAATTAAATGACTTCCGCAGGGTCACACAGCCAACGTGTCAGAGACTAGCAGGCTAGCCACTATGCCAGGAAATCATAAGCATGTTGGTGAATAGAGCCCTGGATTTGGACTCAGGGAGACCTGAGTCCAGATTCTGTCCCAGACATTTACTAGTTGTATGACCCTGGGCAAGTCACTTAACTGCTCTCTGCCTCAGTTTCCTCATCTATAAAATGGGGATGATAATAATAGCCCCTACCTCCCAGAATTGCTGTCAGGATACATAGTTTTCAATATACTTTTCAAACATTAAGGTACTCTGTAAACACTATTATTATAAACTCAAAATATGCCAAAGTAAATTTAAACTTATTTCAGGAAGAGAAAAGGTGAGGGTGCTTTCCACCTGGGGGAATAAAATCAACCTGATGTCCGAGGTGAGTGGCCCTTGAACTGCCCCTTAAAGGAAGCCAAAATTCCAAGAGGCAGAGGTTAGGAGGAAATGCATTCCAGGCACAGGAGACTACCTGTATCCCAAAGACATAGAAATAGCAGATGGAATGTCCTATAGAAGTAATAGCAAATACACTAGTTTGACTGAACTTAGAATTTTTGAAAGTCTAACCAGACTGTAAAGATCTAAATTGTAAAGATCTTTAAATGCTAAATGGAGGAGTCTGTATTTTATCTCAAAGACAAAAGAAAACCTCTGTAATGGGTTCTTAACCTGGGGTCCATGAACCTAATTTTAAAAAAATTGTAACTGTTTAATATAATTATTTTCCTTTTTAATTTTACACATTTAAAAGTATTATTCTGAGAAGGGGTTCATAGGCTTTTCCAGGGTTGATGACACAAAAGAGGTTAAAAACTCTTGGGTAGAGCTTTTTAAAGAGCAGAATGACATGTGCTTTAGAAATATTAATTTGTCATCAAAACTACTTAGTACTGTCTAAGAAACAGAGTAGTAGATCAGTGGAATAAGTTAGGCACATAAGATACAGTAGAAAATGACTATAGTAATCAACTGTTTGATAAACCCAAAGACTCCAGCTTCTGGGATAAGAACTCACTATTTAACAAAAAATTTGCTGGGAAAACTGGAAAATAGTATGGCAGAAACTAGGCATAGACCAACATCTTACATCATATACCAGAAAGAAATATTAATTTGGCAGCTGGGTGGAGGACAGATTGGAAAGGGGAGAGACTTAAGGGAAGGAGAACAATTAAACCATTGCGATAGTCTACGTAGAGTACAGCCTGAACTTACCCTGTGAGCTCTATGTGAATGTGAGACTATGTGAGTGGGAATGTGTTCTGACTCAAGTGGTGTGCCATCTTCTACAAGGCTTTTCCTGTTGTCTCTAGTTTGGAGACTTTCTTCTTCTTGAAATTACTTTGTATGATTTGGTAAATATTTGTATTTAATTATCTTTACACACTTTGTCTCCTCCAATAGAATGTAAGCTCCTTGAGGGCAGGAGCTACTTCATTTTTGCTTTTGTACCCCCAGCACCTAGCACAGTGCCTTGCAAGTAGTAAGTACTTAATAAAGGCTTGTTAAATTGAATTGAAGTTTGGCATTTTTGCTTAAGCTTATTGGAATACTTCCTGTGCTTTGGATGTAGCCTTGGGTTGGGGGAGTCTATAGCAATTGATCAGCATCTGATGGATTTTGCCGTACTGATACAAGGAGAGTGGATGCTCTTCGAGGGAAAGATCATAGACATAATTCAGAAGTGGACCTTCATGTCATGGGATGCCAGTACTACCATAATAACATAGCTATCCATTATGACCTCCCATTTTACAGTAGCTGCATTATCACTGAGGGAAGCCATTAACTAATGGTTCCTGTCTTTCATCAAGCTTCACACTTTTTGCAACTAGCTTACTCTTCTATTGGCCTGTTCTCCTCTTCTGTACAAAGTTGGTTGGTGTGACTTCACAAAATTTACCATTCTTATTCTTGAAAATTTATTGGTCCATGCATAAGTACACTAGGACAGTGACTCACTGTGTCATCTTTTTCTCTCAGATTCCTCTATTCTGATTCTAAAAGAAGCTTGTCCAAGGAATGCCCACTGAATAAAATATGTGATATCATGGTCATATGCAGAAATTTTGTACTCAAAAGAGCCTCATTTGGATATATCTATCTCTGTCTTCCATGTTTTTTTACTACTCTCAAAAAACTCCATAATTTAATTGGTGAGGGTATTTCCTCCATCAATGTAGATCAAAGCTCCTTAATATCTCATGAGTGTCTGAAAAATTAATCACCTGGTGACCAACTTTCTGGTAATGAATCTTTCTACATTTCACTAGGCTAGTTCCCAGACATCAAATACACAGTCAGTCTACCTTCAGCCCTATGCATAGAGCTTTTCCAGTATGGTAAGGCCAATCAGAGCTTAGTCTGTCAAGTTATAGGGTCACTTCTACACTAATAAGTGTAGCTTTGGTGTTGGTTCCTCCCACTTACACTTTTTCTATGGCCAAAAGCTTAATTTTTTTTAATTAAAATTGTTTTCAAATGAAAATGCACCTTCTCTTCTCTTCTATTTCCCTCCCCCCTACTGAGAAAGCAAGAAAAACAAAATCCTTTGTTAAAAACATGCATACTTGGGGCAGCTAGGTGGCGCAGTGGGTAGAGAGCTGGCCTTGGAATCAGGAGGACCTGAGTTCAAATTCAGACTCAGACACTTGATATTACTAGCTGTGTGACTCTGGGCAAGTCACTTAACCCCGATTGCCTCAGCACAAAACAACAACAACAAAAAAAAACATGCATAGTCAAGCAAAACAGGTTCCCACATTTGGCCCAAAGCTTGTTTGAGAGGCAAATGGTGGCTGAATGTAAGATTTTTGTGTTAAAGAGGGCAAAGAAATAGTTACGAGATAAATAAAAGCACAAATAATTGAAGGCGATACTCCCCAGTGCCCTAGCAGGGCTATAGATGCATATGATGGTATTAATAATCAAAACAATTTTCCTGACAAACCACAGTGTGGTACAGTGGAAAGTGTAATGGATTTGGACTTAAAGGATGATAGATGATTCTAGATGCAGAGCTGAAAAGGACCTCAGTGGCTCTCTTATCCAATCTCTTCAAAAATTGAGATTCAAATCCCATTTCTGCAGAGTCTGTGGGACCTTGTACTAATTGTTTAACCTCACTGGGCTTCAGTTTCATTATCTGTAAAATGAGAGAATTGGGCTCAAAGGCCTTTCCAGCTCTAAATTTATGATCCTGCAATCTTCATTTATTATCATTGTGTTCCAATAAAACACATTGTTTTTAAGAGAGTTTGGTCAAATTTTTCCTGATTCCACAAATGGAAAAAAAAACCCAACCTATATTTCTATCTAGACAATTGTGGGGGTCCCCTTCATTCTAGGTAATGAAACTCGGAAGTGCATCTATCGGAATGATGGGGTTTTGACATCTTGAGAGCAAGTAAGAGACTAGCGCTGTGAAACTTTAAATGAATGGAAGCTGGAAATATAGTTATCAATACAAATATTTAATAGTGAGAAAATTAATCAACAACTATTAAGCATCTAATATATTCCAGTCACTGTGCAGTCCCCAGCTTGTAGATGGATTATTTTCCAAAAGTTTGTGCATTATTTGATCATTTGGAATGAGAATACATAACTCTGTAGAAATAATGCTATTATGGTTTATTAATATCCCACACCATCTCATAAAGGACAATTTAATTCATAATGTAGATAAAATACAAAACATTGGCAATGAAAAGTATTAGGGGACAATATTGTCAAAGTATTAGTAATTGAACTAATTGGAGAAAACAGAAAAACAGTAAATTTTAGTGTTTTATTTGTCTTAAAAGCTAATACCTGAGGAAAAATAGGCTTAATTATAGGAAGATGAAGCAGAAAATTTTTGTGGCTCTTCTAAAAGGGCAATTACGAGGATTTTAGAGGTTGATGGTACTGGTTCTTTATAATGCTTAATGTTGTGGAAAAATTTATAGCTTCCCTTTTCTTTAATATAGATGTATCATTAGCACCACCCTTAAGGTTTTCATTGAACCCCAGCACCTATCACAGTACTTTATACACAGTGGGTATGGGCACTTAATAAATCTATGCTACATTTGTAGACATGGTTTAAGATCATTTGGGGCATCACAAATGGAATGAAGACAAGGAAAAAAGAGAAAATGGAGGTGGAAGGAGAGAGATTTTTCCTTGAGATAAATAGGCAAGATTGGGAAGCAAGGAAAGAAGGAATTAAAGAAAATATGCTTGTAACAGATAGTCCTCTGGGAGGGTAGTATGCCATCTTAAGCTTCATTAAGAAAACATCTAACTTCCAGGAATGAGGAGGTGATACTACTACCATACTCTAATCCTGGGAAAACTGAATCCAGAGTTCTATATTTCTGGCCACCATGGTTTAATACCTAGATAATGATAAGCTGGAGTATGTCCAGAAATGGGCAACTAGGATGCCGTTTGAGCTCCCAATTTTATAGCTCTCCTTGAGTTTGGTATTCAGTTAGTCCTGCTTCCTTCCTGGGTTGAGTAAGGGAATTGGGATATATAGCCTGAAGAAGAAAAGATTCAGGAGGATAATTCTAGCTGCTTTTAAGTATTTGAAGGACTCTTCCATGGAGAAGGGGATGAGGTCTGTTCTACCTGACAGCAGAAAACAGAAATAAGAACAGTTTGTGGAAGTTATAAATAAACAAATTTAAGCATGTTGTAAGGAAAAACTCCCTAACAATTAGAACTGTTCAAAGACAGAGTGGGTTCCTCCATAGTGGAGGAAGGCTAGATGCCCATTTATTGGGTATTGTTTTAGAGGAACTTTTTTTTGGGGGGGAATGGATTGAACTGGATGGCCACTAGGGTTCTTCCCAACACAAAAATTCAGTAATTCTATAATTATCTGGACTATAAACAGTGGAAGTGGAAGGTGTAGGAACCCCTTAAATGAGGAGAAAGGAAGTGATAAGGTATATTTAAGTGACACAGGATAGAAAGGAGGCATCAAAAGGTCAAAGAGTTGGTACGGTCTGTCCGAGCTAAAACTTGGTCCTTATCCAGAATGAAGAGTAATAGAGGACGAATGGACTGTTGAAAATGATCCCTTTAGATGAATGGGACCTTTTGTAAGTCAGGAGTCTGTAATTCAAGATGCCTGTCTAACGGCCTTAAATATCCTCCTATCATAGAATATTCCAATTCCAACCCTGAGGGAGTTTGCAAAGGCTCTGGAGACCAACATTCATGTGAAAAAGTTCAGCCTGGCTGCCACCCGCAGCAATGACCCTGTTGCAATTGTAAGTAACATTCTTAAAAATGTAACTTGAAAAACCCAACTCATTAGAAACAAATTCAAGGTATCCCGAGAGTCTCAGAGTAAAAGTTTTAAGCAGGTACTCCTTATAACTGCACTAAGACTTTTGGGACAACCTATATAACATCTTTTTTCATATTGTGTATTCTATATTATTGTTTTGGGTTTTTTGGGGGGGGAGGCAATTGGGGTTAAATAACTTGCCCAGGATCACACAGCTATTAAGTGTCTGAGGTCGGATTTGACCTCAGGTCCTCATAATTTCAGGGTCTGGTGCTCTATACTGTGCCACTTAGCTGCCCCCTATTCTTAATATAGGTAAGGGATCCTCTGCACAGTAAGGAAACACACATGGTTATGATTTTATGGGGGAAAAAACATTTGCCTGGATTTCAACTACCAGGAGACATCAAATAACCAGAATTTTTAAGCACCTTAGGAGAAATCATTTAGGCAAATCATAAGGAAGTTTTGCTGAGCATGGGCACTAAGTTCCATAAATAAATCAGTTAACAAGCATTTATTAAATGCTTGTTATGTGCCAGGTACTGAGCTAAGCACTAGGGATACAGATACAAACAGAAAGACAGTCCCTGTCCTCAAAGAGATTTTATTCTAATAGAGACAAGACAGAAAAGAAAGTGGAAAGGAGTGGCAGGGGAGATAGAGGTAGGTAGCTCTAAAGAGTCTTTAGAATTGATTTTCCTTGCTGTAAAGAAGCTCTCATTTCCAGACTACTTGAGGCCCTGGAGAACTTATATAGCATCCTACTTGGGGAATAGGTTATTAGGACCCAGATTTTTTCTTGATTAAGTGGTTACCAAATGTTCCTGTTCAGTACGCTGAGTGCTTCTACACAGAAACCTTCAGAAATGCTCATGGAGTCTTCTTCCCTGCATGTTCAGGCTTTCGCAGACATGTTAAAAGTAAACAAGACACTGAAAAGTCTAAATATTGAGTCCAACTTTATCACTGGAACTGGGATTCTGGCACTGGTGGACGCCCTGAAAGAAAATGAAACCCTGACAGAGATCAAGATAGACAACCAGGTAAGCTCAAGCATCTCTTTGTACATTGCAACTGCTTCTGCTATGCAGAGAATGAGGGAGTTGTGGCCCAAAGCACATTCATGCTGTGGGGAGAGAAAACTCACTAGTCTAGCATTAGGGAAGCATTTGAGGAGACAAGGCAAACAATGCTGATACACTATTATCATTTTGTCCTGACGGCAGGGCCCCAGACCTAGCCCAGCCCAGGTTCATCCCTGACTTTCCCCCTGTCCCTTCAGTTCTATCCTTGTCAAGAAAGGGAAAGAAAACTGCCACACCCAGGAACTCCGATACCATTTTAAAAAATACTTCTTCTTCTTCGTGTAAAATATTGCCAACATATCCAACATGGATAGACCACGTTCTAGGGTGCAGTCACCCAGGCTGACTCCCAACCAATCCTCCACCTATTCTTCTCCTTTCCTTCATACTGCTGGCTATAATCAGCCGCCTGCTGCTTCTTGAGGAAGAGAGGATGTTCAGGCAGGGTCACAACAGCCATAAAGGTCCCTACCCTAAATTCAGTCAATCAATGAACATTTAAGTGCTAGGGATACAAAAAGAGGCAAAACACAATCCCTGCTCACAATCTGATGGGGGAGACAATAAGCAAATAAATATGTTCAGACAGACTATTTCCAGGAGAAATAGGAAATAATTAACAGAAAGAAGGCACTAGGATTAAGAGGGATTGGGATTAATTTTTTTAAAAAAATAAAGAAAAAAAGTACACCAGAAAAAAAGGGGGGGATTGGGAAAAGCTTCTTTAGGAGATTAAATTTTTGTTGAAACTTTGAAGGAAGCCAGGGAAGCCAATAGGTGGAGATGAGGAGGAAGAGCATTTCAAATATGGGGGACAGCCAGAAAAAGTAGAGATGAGAGTTAGAGTATTTTTTTCGAGAAACAGTCAAGAGGCTAGTGTCACTGGATTGAAGAGCACATGTCAGAGAGTAAAGTGTAAGAATACTAGAAAGGTTAGAGGGTGCTAGGTTATAAAGGGCTTTGAATGATGACAAAGGATTTTGCATTTAATCCTGGGGGTAATAGAGAGCCATTAAAATTTATTTGGGGGAGGGGGGATGACATGCAAGCGAAGTCAGGAAAATTTTGGTGGCTGAATGGAGGATAGATTAGAGTGGGAGAGACTTGAGGCAGGCATACTCACCAGCAGGCTAATGTAATTATCCAGGTGTGAGGGGGTGAGGGCCTGCCCCAGGGTGGTAGTAGCCTCAGAGAAAAGAAGGGGGTATATATGAGAGATTTTGCAAAGGTAAAATCAATAGGCTAAGGCAATAGATTAGATATGGAAGGGGTGAGAGATAGTGAGGAGTTGAGGATAATTCCTAGGTTTTAAGAGCCTGAGGAATCCAGAGGATGTTGTTGCCCTTTACAGTAATAGGGAAATTAGGAGGCAAGGAGGATTTAGGGGGGAAAATAATGAGTTCTGTTTTGGATATGTTGCATTTAAGATATCTAGTGGACATCTAATTCAAAATATCTGAAAAGCTATTGGAGATGTGAGATTGGAGGTCAG
This sequence comes from Vombatus ursinus, assembly GCF_900497805.2. Lineage (NCBI taxonomy): Eukaryota > Metazoa > Chordata > Mammalia > Diprotodontia > Vombatidae > Vombatus > Vombatus ursinus. The sequence continues at coordinate 2,927,335 of NW_020954626.1, forward strand.
TAGAGAGATTGGGAAAAGAAAGGTAGATTTGAGAATCATCATCATAAAGATGGTAATTGAATCCATGAGAGTGATGAGATTACCAGATGAAGTAGTATAGAAGCAGAAGAGAAGGGGACCCAGAACAGAACCCTGTGGGACCCCTATAGTTAGAGGGAGTGTTTTAGATGAAGTTATAGCACAGGAAACTTAGAAGTTGTCAGATAAATGGGAGAACCAGGAGAGAGTGATATCCCAAAACCCTAGAGAGAAGAGAGTACCAAAGAGGGAAGGGAGAACTGATGAGATTATCAAGCAAGTTAGTATAGGAGAAAAAGAGAAAAAGGCTCAGAACAGAGCTTTAGTGAATACCTATCATTAGCAGGCATGACCTAGATGAAGATCCAACAAAGGAGACTGAGGAGTAGTCAAACAGGTAAGAGGAAAGCCAAGAGAGAAGAGGGTGATCAACAGTGTCAAAGGCTGCAGAGAGGTGAAGAAGGATGAAGACTGAGAAAAGTCCATTAGATTTAGCAATTAAGAGACCACTGGTAACTTTGAAGGGAACAATTTCAATTGAATTCAGAAATTGGAAGCCAGACTGCAGAAAGTTGAGAAGAGAGTGAGAGGAGAAATGGAGGCGTCAATTACAGATGGTCTTATTAAGGAGTTTAGCCACAAAAGGGAGGACATATATAAAATGATATCTAGCAGGGATGGACAGATCAAATAAGGATTTTTTAAAGGATGAGAGAGAAATGGGTATGTTTGTAGGCAGCAGGGAAGCAGCCAAGAGGCAAAAGGGGAATAGAGATTAGTGAGAGAGGAGGAATGATAGAGGGAGAAATCTGCTAGAGACAAGGGGGTGCCATCTTGTTAGCTCCATGTACTAGAACTGAAGGTCTAATCTGGAAGTCTCCTGAATATCTTGTGCTGGATCTGTCTCCTGCCCCAACTAGGTCCAAGGGTATGGGGTGAGGAGAAGGGGAGGGATGTTTGCAGTTCTGTAGCATTCCTCAGTTTTCTGATCCAGTTCAGGATAGTCTTGGACAGCAGTTCAAACTTCTTTATTCCTTAAGCTTCCTCCTGAACTGTTTGGAGTTCAGTCAAGGTGTAGGAAGAGATGGAAAGAGGATATGCAAAGCAGAATCGTCCTTCTTGTGTACCTGTACATCTCTAGAACTGAAATTGGGCCCCCTCACCTCCTAGCCCAATTCTAATTTAATTCCCTGGAATGGCCATAGAACCAATTTCTTAGCTTCAGTCTGGTAAGCTAAGCTGCACTAGCCCACACATCACCATGTTTTGTCTGTTGCTGAGTACCTGGGACAAAGGTGGAAGGATAGGGGCTATTAAGAGAACCAAGAAAGGAGGGTAAGGAACAGGTAGAGTGGTGGAATATTTAAATGGGACAAGTTGAGAACAATTATGAAGTAATGAAAAGTTCAGGGAGAGGTTTTTTCAAAACCCTACAGAAATATTGCTGAGAGACCCAAGACCTGCTTATTTCAAAGTGTATTTACATTTTTGCATGTGAGATGGCTTAGGTAATTTCAAAACCCCATTCTAGAATCCGTATCCCCAAATTCCCATTTTTAGACATTCCATCTTCTTAAAATCTACCTAATAATCTGGACCCTCAGAAATTTCAACTAGTTTTGGTCTTTGAAAATATGAACATGCAGCCCACACTTGCCACTTGAAATCCCTCTCAAGTCATTCACCTCATAGTTCACCTTAAGTCACCCTGGAATGGATTTACCAAAATCTTATATTTGACTTCCCTGTTGTACTTCTCTCCCCTTATGACAAGAAGAGGGAAAGGACATTCATTGTCGGTTTAGCTAAAGAGCTAAAGTCAGTAGGATGCAGAAATCCATAATTAGAGCTTGTACTGTGTTAGAACTTTGTTCCAAAGGCATAATTGGGAGCTAAAACTAATATAGCATGGTAAGTAACAGACAAAAGTACCAGAGTGCATGCCTACTGAGAATCCACTGGGTGGTGACCAAGAACCCTTTACAGACAAGGCACCAGACACATGAGAGGTTGTCAGGAAAGCTCTGCTAATTATAATTCCATCAGGAATCACTTGTGACAAATAGAAAATTCAAGGGAGCATATAACAGATCAGGCAAACATACAGTGTAATAAAGTGGGAATAGCTCTACTTTGGAATCAGAGGACCTGGATTGGAATCCCTACTTATATGACCCTTGGACAAGTCCTTGCCCATTTCAAAGTCTCAATTTCTTCACCTGCGAAATAAGAGTATTAGACTAGAAGATGATTTTTTAAAAAGGAAACACACATTGATTGATTTAACTAAACACTTTACAAATATGATCTTATTTGATCTTCACAACAACCCGGAGAGGTAAGTGTTATTAGCCTTATTTTATAATTGAGGAAATTATTAAAAAATATGAGCAAATAAAGCTTTGAAAAAAGTTGGTAAGAAAGTGTTTATACTACAAAGGGAAGGTGGATACGTAGAGACCTTGGGGTGGGGGTGGAGAGGGAGAGGGTGCACAACCTTTTCAAACCAGAAAAAAAAAAATTAAACTACAGATCTAGAAAGCTGTGAAGGTCTTTTCATTTTTAGTGAGTAGTCATTTTTCATAGAGTTATATCCCCATCTTGTGGTGTTTTCAAAAAATTGCTTCTAGAGCTCTTTCTAGAAACGTTGGGAAAACAACAACATATAAATTCAAACAGATGGAGTAACTCTTAGCTTCTGCTAGAGGAGAGAAGAGGAGAGGAATGCAGTTGTAATGTCTGTAACACACACACGCGCGCGCGCACACACACACACACGCACACACACAAACCCTGACCTCTAGGTGGGCCCTTCATTATTTGTTTCACAGTTTTCAAAAAGTCCCTTATATTACCTTTCAATTTTCAAAAAATTCCTATTTTTTATTTCTTCTCTCTAATTCATCACTAAGTACTTTGTGCCACGATATTAAAAATGTTTCCCCTTAATTTAATCCAAAAATGCTTACAATTTTTTTTAAAAGTTGAGGAATTATTGTGATGTCCAATTAGGTAATTCATTTGGACTTGCAACTAATTGTGACAAGCAATCAGAAAATAATCGGATTACAATTGTGACCTTCAGTTTATGTATTATCCAAACCAAATGCCTTTATTAAACACCTACTGTGCAAGACACAGAGTAGTCCTGGGCCTACAAAGACAAAATGAAAACTAATCACTGCCTTCAAGAAGCTTTCATTGTACTAGGAAATACAACATGTAAATAGCTAGAAAAATACAAAATCATTCGAGGGAAAGATCAATAACTATAAAGGAGAATCAGTGGGCAGCTTGGAGTGTTGGACTGGAGTCAGTGATGCATGAATTCAAATCTGTCCCTCAGATACTAGCTAGTTATGTGACCGGGGGCAAGTCACTTTACCTGTCTGCCTCAGTTTCCTCATCTGTAAAATGAGAATAATAATAACAGCCTCTAATTTCCAAGGTTGTCATGAGGATAAAAACGAGATGATATTTGTAAAACACTTTGCAAATTTTAACATGCCATGTAAATGCTATTATTGTTGTTATTATTATCAGAAGCTGATTACATGAGAAATTGATATTATTATTATTACCTGAATTGGACCTTAAGGAAAGCTAGGGCTTCCAGAAGACAAAGGAAAGAGGACAGTACATTTCTAGGCATGGAAGATGCCCTGTATAAAGCCACAGAAGTGGAAGTTGTAATGCTGAATCTGGGGAAAGTAGGCCAATCTGGATGGAATGTAGAGTATGTGAAAATGAAGAGTATTCAATAAGCATGAAAAGGTAGGCCGAAGCTAGATCATCAAGGAGTTTAAATGCCAAGTAGAGATGTTCATGTTTTTCTCTTGAGGCAGCAGGGGACCTCTGAACATTTCTGAGTCTAGGGGTGACATGGTCAGACTTGTGCTTTAGGAAGAGGTCAAACTGACCAATTGGTGGAGTTTAATATTATTGATTTTTTTCCAGTTTGCACCCCTAGGAGACACATTCAACAATTATTTTAGTTAATATAAAGTCATTTAATTTTTGAAAACTCTATTTGATTATTTATCTGTGTTAAAACAGAAATATTTTAGTGAACATTTGGTCCAGCTTCATCATTCTACCAAAAGGTGAAGCAATTTGCTTAAGGTCACATAATTAGTTTGGTGCCAAAGCAAGCATTAGATCTCAGAGGGTCTCCTGTCTCCAAGGCTCCTTCCATTACATCATGCTCTCTTCCTTACAAACATTCAGTAGAATACAAGAAGCGCTAAATATTAGCCTAGGTTTTAATTTTCTCCCCATTTCTCTTTTTCCTTTTTCATAAATGATTTGCCCAGTTTCTTCAATCTGGAAAGGTTAGGAGGTCAGGTGGCAGGCATATGTTAACTGATCTTCACTTTTAAACTTTCTATGTATGAGGATAACTCTGATGACATTGTCTAAAGTAGAGTCTTCTGCAGTTGGGTAGACTGCTACAAATTGACCAGGTTTTTTTTTTTATTCTTTTAAAGCCACAATATACCTACTCTTTTTTTCATTATGCTTCTTAGTTATTTGAATTATATTGTATGAAAGTAAATGTTTCCCCTTCTTTCTTGGTATGTCTTCTCTGTGTTTGTATGTATGTTTGTATATGTCTCTTCACAAACCAGAGACAGCAGTTGGGAACAGCTGTAGAAATGGAAATTGCCCAGATGCTTGAGGAGAACTCAATGATTCTCAAGTTTGGATACCAGTTTACAAAGCAAGGGCCAAGAACCAGGGTAGCAGCTGCTATCACAAAGAATAATGATCTAGGTAAAATACCATAATTTTAACAATGGTTATCATGTTGGTTTTTAGATGCTTTGCATTTAATGGATGATAGGATGTTAAAAACTCTAACAGCGTGGTGGCCATTTTTAGACAATTCCATCTTTACATTTCAGATACATAATTTAATAGATAACCATTTCTATTAACCTCAGAGTCATTTAGTAGTACTTCACCAAACTCATTGCTAATAGAATCATCCCAATACTCAGTGCTTATGGTTCACCTAAACCAAGTGTTCTTAGCTTGGATTCCATGAACTTGTTGGTTTTTTTTTCCTAATGTTTTGATAACTGTACTTCAATATTATTAATTTCCCAATAATCCAATGTAGTATATTTCATGCATTTCAAAATATTATTTGGAGAAGGGGTCCACAGGCTTCCCTGGACTGACAAAGGGGTCTAGGACACAAGAAAGGTTAAGAATCCCTGACTTAAACCATACCATCAAAATAAGAATTTCATCTCCTCTTACCAAATAACCTTTGGTTTTCATCTTATTTTCTTTTTTTAAAAAATATCTTATTTAACTGTACCTTGTAGGTGTTTAATAAATGTTTATTGACTCAAATTAAATGCATTAACATTTATACATAGTCCTTGGCTATCTGTACCAGAGGAGGGGTTTAGGAATTAGGAATTTATTTCCTAAATCACTTACACTTGACTTTTAGGACTCATATTTGTTCTTGCATTTGAATATTGGTATGTTTGATGTGAGGAGTTCACAAACAAAATAATAAAGTCACTGTGAAGATCCAACTTAGAAGTATCTAAAATGGTATGAGAACGTCCAAGCAGTCTCCCTACTTAGCTTTCCTCTGTTCTCCATTTAATGCTGGAGGTAGATAGCACTATTTTCATGCTAATAAGCACTGGCTAAAATATTCTTACTCTTTTCCTTTAATCTTGTTCGCTATCTGAAATATATCTTTTATAAAATTGGTGAAGTAATTTAGTTTTTTTGTTTAAAAAGAGACAAACTCAAAACTAGGTCTTCTTATCTCTTGATAGTCTATGAAACATAATTAAAATAAATAGATTAGCAATTAAAAGAGTTATTTAAAACAGAGTGCCATAAGGAAGTCAGAAGGAAAACAGTGTGAGTAACCACAGTAAAGAAAAAGGGAGTTCATTGGGTTATGACTCTTGTTCCCGATCCATGAAATTTTAGAGAATCAAAAAGCTGCTAACATTTAAGTTAAAGTCCATTTTAGATCAGCCATAAGATCCAGAGTTCCCTACACTCTCCTCTGATAATTTTTAAAGGGTAATTAAAGGGAAAGTTGCAAACATGTTCGAATTTTAACTTAATAGTCCCTGATGTATTTACGTGAAAATATAGAAAGGGAAGGAAAGGGAAGTAGTACCTACTATGAGCCAGCCACTGTATTAAGTACTTTTACAAATATTATCTCACTTGATCCTTACAACAACCCTGTGAAGTAGGTACTGTTATTGTCCCCATTTTACAATTGAGGAAACCAAGGCAAACAGAAGTTAAGTTACTTGCTGAGGATCACACAGCTAATAAACATCCAAGACTAGACTTAAACTCAGGTCTTCCTGACCCAAACCCAGCATTCTAGCTACCATGCTACCAAGTGCCTCAAGTAATTCCAGAACAATTCTTTCTCTTAGTATATAAATGTGTTTATCATAGTTCATCATTGTCTCAATGGGGACAAGGCTTCCACTAGAAGTCAAAAATCTCCCAAGTTTTTTTTAGTGGGGTAGATGGCTTACAGTTTGGTGAAGAGGCCCAAATCTTGCAGAGTCTTAGAGGCTAAGACTTCTGACAACAGTTTTAATACAGCCTTGAATAAAAAAATGAATTTCATCAGCAAGAAATTGCCATTCCCCAATGTTTATTCTCCAGTCTTTGTACTGTTTTGCCTGTGACCATTTTTTCTCTTTTTTAACAGTTTAGTGGCTGGGTTTTTTTTAACTATTCCTTTCTCTCTTCTTCCAACTTCAAGAGGCCTATACCACATAGTAGATGACTCAGTAATGACCCCTACAATTGCCAGGTCTCTCTGAAAGTCTTTCTTTATTTTCTAAGAGTTTGTTTGATTGTTTTTTTCTTTTTAACAATATAGTGTTAGTTCTTGGTGTTGTTTTTCATTTTAGACTGCACTTTCCTTTGTTCTGTGTAAATGATCCTATTTTGTCGTGAGTTTGGATGATCCCTGAAATATTTGACTTTCACACCAATAGCCGTTGCAATATCTTTAGCAGTCATCAAGAACTGTAACTTTTCCACTTTTCCTTGGACTAACATCTATTTTTTTTAAAACCACAGAATTAAAAACTGGACAAAAGAGAGCTGCCACACTTGTGTGTGCCACTAAATTTATAGTACTCTGCTGATGAAAAGCTAACTAAAGTTAAGAAATCAACTCAGGGGGGTTTCGTGTGACCAAGGTTCTGAGTCAACCCACTTTCATAATAGCACACACGCATGACCATTGCTGTTACAGAATGAAACCATATAGAAATCATTGCTTGTCACAAGTAATTTGTACATTATTATCAACTCATATGTTGCTTTGCTATCTCTTCAAAAATCTCTGAGAAAATGATGGCATCCTTGATGAAGGCATCAGAAGGGAACAGTCAGGTTCTTGTAAACAATATTCTACGGTAGACCACATCTTTACAGTCACGCTATTGCCTGAATAGTATAAGGAATACAAGGTCCCATTTGACTATAAAGAATCATGCTAGAGCAAAAATACTGCCTAAATACTTCAACAATATGTTTTGTATTCATATGGAAGTAATACAAGATTCCTTCACAGAATCACAGAATTTGAGAGTTGAATGAGACCTTGGTGGCCACCTAGTCTAAATAGTACCTGAAGAGAATCCCCAATATAATATACCCAACAAATGGTCAGGCAGCTAGGTGGCACAGTGGATAGATCTCCAGGCTTGGAGTCAGGAAGACACATCTTCCCAAGTTTAAATTGGGCCTCGGACGCTTACTAGCTATGTGACCCTGGACAAGTCCTTAAACCTATTTGCCTCAGTTTCCTCATCTGTAAAATGAGCTGGAGAAGGAAATAGCAAACCACTCCAGTATCTTTGCCCAGAAGAGTCAGACACTGCTGAAATGACTGAACAACAACAACAAATGGTCATCAAACCTCTATTTGAAGACACTGCCCCCCCCGCCCCGATGAAGGGTAACTACTACCTCTCAAAACAGATCATTCCACATTTGGGCAACTCTAATTATTAGGATGTTTTTTCCTAATCTCAAAACTAAAGATACCTCTTTGCTACTTCCACTCATAGCTTCTGGTTCTGTCTGTGGGGCCAAACAGAATAAATTCAATCGCTCTTTAACATAGCAGCCTTCCAATTCTTGAAAATAACTATCATACCCTTCTTCTCCCAATGTTCTCTTCTCCAGGTTAAACATCCCCAGTCCCTTCAACCAGTCCTCAAATGACAGGCTTTTCACCATGTTGGTTGCCCTCCTCTGAATGCTCTCTACCCTATCAAAGTCCTTAAACTACGGAGCCTAGAACTGCACACAGTATTCTATATGTGGCCTTACTAGGGTAGAAGATAGAAGAACTCTCACCTCCTTATTCCTGGAAGTCATGCCTCTCATAATTCAGCCCAAAATCACTTCACATTTTTGGCTGCTATATTACGCTGTTTGCAGTCCACTAAAATACTCAGAACTTTTTCAGACAAATTGCTGTCTAACCAATGCTTCTTCCATTCTGTACTTATGACGCTGATTTTTTGAACCAAAGTATTAGACTTTATATTTATTGCTGTTGAGTTTTATCTTATTAGATTCAGTCTAATAATCTGGTTTGTCATGATCTTTTTGGATCCTGACCCTGTCATTTAGTATGTTAGCTATTCCTCTTAACTTAGTGTCATCTGCAAATCTGATGAGAATATATATACCTCTATCCAAGTCATTGATAAAAATGTTAAGCAACATAGGATCAAGCAGAGATCCCTGGAGCACTCCCCTGGAGACTTTTTAGGTTGTCACTGAAACATTAACAATTACTCTTTGAATCTGACTATTCAACCATTCTGTGGCAAAAGCCACTGATGTGTAGCTGACATGCTCCATTGGGGGAAGGCGATGGAGAGAAACAAGCATTTATATAGTGCTTATTACATTACATATTATAGTGCTACATTACTGTGCTAAAAGCTTTACAACTATTATCCTCATTTGATCCTCACAATAACCCTGAGAGGTAGGCACTATTATTATCTACATTTTACAGTTACAGAAACAGAGGCAAACAGTTTAAGTGACTTGCCCATGGTCATATAGCTAGTAAATGTCTGAGGCCAGATTTGATCTCAGGTCTTTCTGACTCTAGACCCAGCACTCTATCCACTGCGCCACCCCCACCTGTCTCCATTGGCATACAGACAATGTCAAGAGATCTAGAAGAACAACTCAGTGTGTTAGGTGGACCCCCTGTGGAAGATTTATATGGGGACATGGGCAAGTACTGCATGGAACCATTACCATTAGAGGAAGTCCCCACATTGATGAGATTACAGATGAGCTGAAGTATCAGAAAATTCAAAAAACAATAGTGTAGTATCTTTATGAAACAGAAGGGTTGACTCCATGAGCATAGTGAGTGGTAAAGGCAGAGAAGTGCTTCTAGAAATCATTTGGCAACATGGTAGGCAGGAAAGAGAAATGGTTTTCTATCTGAATGAGCTGACATTAAAGGTACCCTAACAGGATAACACAAATAATTCGCAACAAGGAAACACTAAATTGTCAAGTTTGCATTAAACTTACTGATTGAAAGCAAAAGATTGTCGATTAACCAACCATTCCCTTCTTCTTTTAATCTGCATTGTCTAAAGCCCAACCATGAAGTTTAAGGCAATTTTTTTCATGTAAGACATTTTGAAACCTAGCATCTCTCTAAGTAGATGCATTTTTATAGCTAATAGTTGATTTCAAAGAGTAAAACCGCATGTCCCAGTTGAACCTCACAGTAGGTAATTTTGACTGTTGGACTTTTGCACCAGATTTTCAAGGTGAAAGTGTGTTCTTTGTACCCTTGAATACAATTGGCCAACTACAATTTAGAAAGAAAAAAAAGTTGAGGCAAAATTGAATAGCACAATTCCTCAAAAGACTCTGAATGATGGTACTTAGGACTTGAAATTCTTTATTTAATTTTGTAGTGGCCTGCCCTTTATCACAAAGAAATAGAAGAAAATAGCAACCTTGGTGTGGTCTGACTTTGGCTCCCTTAAGGGAGGTAGCCTGGTAAAGTAGAAAGTGTTGGACTTAGAACCAGAGGATCCAGGTTCAAATTCTGACTATTCCACTTATCATTTTTGTGACCTTGAACACGTCATTTTAACCTGTCTGGACCTCAGTTTTTACAATAAAATGAGCGGGGTTGGACTTGGCCTCTTAAGGGTCCTTCCAGGGGTCTCAAGTCTATGATAGAGTCAGAGAAATTGCTGGATGGATGACATTCCCTAATGGGCCTCCATGTCAGGCTAGTCTTAGCTTCAAACCTAGCTTGTGTCAGGAGCTGAACCCTTCCTGCAGGAGACATATTAATTGGTTTAATCAGTAATAGACCAAAGATGTACCAATTAACTTTCATCAGAAGATATAACCCTATCTTGGAGGCTATTGAGTGTGATATACCCAGCATACACAAAACTTGTCATTCCTAAATCATAAAAGCCAGTGTAGATGTGTTCTCTACACTGCATTTGATTTGTCCCCATGAAAGATTTATCACTATAAATTATTTGAGAGCTCTACTATTTTTTTTTTTCGGAAAAGTAGATAAAGAACTTACAGAGGCAATAGTGGCTTTGCAGAAAGCAAACAATCTGAATTAGCCAGGTTATAAGAAATCTGAAATTGCTAGGGACAGTACATATCAGATAGAGATTTCAGCAGAGAAGCAAAGAAAGCCTTTTATGCCTTCAGTAAAATCACAGCAGCTTGGGGTCTTTAAAAGTACTATGCAATTTTACAAATGCCATCTAGCCCTTCCCTTATTCATTCAGTCCTGGCCCAGCTTATAGTTAATCTTCAGTTCTCTATGTATTTGAGAAATGAAGCCTTTATCAGAAACACTGGCTGTAAAAATTGTTTCCCAGCTTTCTTCTTTCCTTCTAATCTTGGTTGCATTGGTTTTGTTTGTGTAAAAACTTTTTTTAATTTAATGTAATAAAAATTATCCATTTTGCATTTAATAACTTTCTCTAAATCTTGCTTGGTCATACATTCTTCCCTTCTCCATAGATCTGACAGGTAAACTATTCCATTCTCTCCTAATTTGCTTATGGTATTGTCCCTCATCTCTAAAACATGTACCCATTTCAACCTTATCTAGTATAGGATGTGAGTATGATTAATCTTCAGTACCTGTCCAAGATACATGTCCTGATTTCCTGACTCAATGAATTGTCCATACATCTGCTTGCAATATTATGAGCAGTATATTACATGCTTCATCTGCTTGGTATTTCCTGTGTGGATTACTAGACTCATTTCTTCTGAGCAGCTGCAGATTTCACCGAGGAAACCACATAGTGTTCTAGAGTTAAATGCAATCAACCCAATGTTATCTGAAAGCGGGATCACCCGCTGGACTTTAGCATCTAGGAAATCTTTCTTCTTTTTTGTGGATTGTGTTCAAAACAACCTCTACAACAGAGGTGTCAAACTCAGGCCTGATCTGACTCCCAAGTTCCACCAAACCAGATTAAAATGTAATTGGGCAATGAGTAACAACATTAAGAAAAATATAATACAACATAGATAATGTAATTTCTGATTGCCTAAGTTACTTTGCCTCCCCCAAAATGTTTCTATTTGAATTTGACACCATAGGCTGACATATTTGGTGCCCTAGTTTTTTGCTTTATTTAATACACGTAATCAATGGATAATTAAACTAAATTATCTCTAAGGTTATGTCCCTTAAGTAACCCTTTGTATGATGGTAACACATACATAGGAATACCTTATTGGAGGAAAGTCTTTAAAGCTATATTTTGCTCTATTGAGTCAAATGGTTTAAAAAAATCAAGCTCAATTTTCAGATTACTAATAGAGATTTAGGGGCCCTATGACAGTGATTTGTTATGTAACCCTCAAAATTGGTGCCTGGTGACAGGTATTCTAGGTAATTTCAGTAAGAGAAAGAGTTATTAATACCATCCTGGTTTCTCTTGCACTTCCCACTTCAAGCACTCATTATAACTGTGTAAGACCTGCATCTAGATCAGGGGTTCTTAATCTTTTTTTTTTTTTTTTTTTTTTTTGGTGTCATGGATCCCTTTGGTAGCCTGGTGAAACCTATAGATGGACCTCTTCCCAGAATAATGTTTTTAAATGCATAAAATACATAGGAAAACAAAGGAAATATTGAATTAGTTCACAGACCCCAGGTTAAAAACCTGCGTTCTAGGACTTAGCATAGTGCCTGGAACATAGTAGGTGTTTAATAAATGTTTATTGCCTCGACTAGATACTTAACATTAAATATTCTGATGTCATGAGCACAAAGTGCTACTTTTATCAATCTTGTGTTGGGTAAGAGAGTTTTCACTATATAGCTTATCTTAATTATTTACTAGTAGGATGTCAGAATTGTGTTTTAACCTTGATCTGTGGCCTTGGGGCTGAATCACTTTGTTTACAACTCCTTAGGTGACATAATGACTGAGCCCAGCAAGAGTTAAGGGGCAAAAAAAAAGTTGAAGTTTTCTTGGATGATCAGAATCACTTATCAGGAAAAGACATTTTAAAACACAAAGTAATTAAATTTGATTACTTGCTTGGACAGAAAATTTTAAATGAAAAGAGGGTAGCTTAGCTAGTGTTTCCATAGTCTCCGAGACATGCCATCCCTTCCCTGTGTTGAAGTGGAGGGTAAGGAGAAGTCGAGTTGGGAGTAGTGTGGAGAAGCTAGACCAGGGTTGGGGAACCTGCAGTCTCAAGGCCATATGTGGCCGTCTAGGTCCTCAAGTGCAGACCTTTGACTGAATCCAAACTTCACAGAACAAATCCCCTTAATAAAAGGATTTGTTCTGTAAAACTTGGACTCCGTCAAAAGGCTGCACCCAAGGACTTAGAAGGCTACATGTGGCCTCAAGGCCACAGGTTCCCCACCCCTGAGCTAGACCTTCCTTCTGGCTCCTCCTGAATGGAAATACAGTAGGAAACATTCTGCATTGCCAGAATTCAAATGTAAATATTAAAATGCATCCCAAGACCGTTTTTTTTTTTAAAGTTCAGATGATACTACTCTCATCCATAGACGCCGATAACTGAGAATTCTGATCACTATGATATAAATGTGTGTAGGATATCGTATAGGACTGCTATTTTGTGTGTGAATACTTAAAATCTGAAATGCTTTGTGAATAGTAAATTTATTCTCTTTAAATTTATTTTTCATTTATTTTAATTTCTCTTTGGCCTAGTTCGCAAGAAACGAGTAGAAGGTGACCGGCGATAACCCAACCATCGGAGAAGTGGAGCTCTGCCTAAGGCAGCTAGCTGTTAAGATCGCAACCTTAAACTCTTGCCCCAGCGAGACCATTTTTGCAAAGGTCATTCATTTCCGTTAATTGCTTCCTCTTTATTCACACCACTAATGCGTTAACTTTATTTGGTATGTGTGTGTGTAACATTATTTCTCTCTGATGAATAATGTGCACATATTTTTATTTTCATCATGTGTGATTCTGGCATGCACAGTGAACAGTGGATTGATATAGACTTTAGTTGAGTGGCAATCACCAGGAATGACATTAACTGCCTTCGTATAGGAATTTCTTGCCCAATTTATTCAGTGTAACCAACTTGTCACTTCCCATAGAAGTTCATTTTTAACCACAAAGAGGATTTTAGTATATAAGGTATGTTTTTAGGTATAGTTGTTTTTATCAAGCCCTAGCTCTGTTTACATACACTGCTTTGAGTTAGGCTAATTGTTACAGAGACATTCTGCTGATATAACAAAAGAAATGTGCCAGTATTGCCAACCCTATATTGGGTGAGAGTATAGAAGGATTCCATGGGACTGGAAAATTACTGAAAGAAAATGTCCTACCTATGGTGGGCCAGTAGTATCATCATCACATGTGGAGGAGCATCACTTTACCTTTAACAGCCTTAGGAAAACAACTACAAAGTATTTACCAGCCCACAAATATGTTATTTACCAGCCAACAGATCAACAGGTAGTGAAATTAATTCAAACTCCCATCACTATTTTGTCCAGCATACATTATTTCTTACTGTCAACCAATGGTAATGATTTGAAAGGCTGTTTTAACATTTTTCAAAATAGTTTTTAACATTTTAACAAAAGGTAAAAGCTTGTTGGAGCTCTGCATTCCTTTTAAATTCACCATACTACTGTTCATTAAGATTTTCTTTGAACTGCACTTTTGAGATGCACTGTTTGGACTAATTATAAACCTCTGTGGCTTTGTCTACATGGTGCCAAAACAACAGAATGAAAAGTGAAAAAATCAGATCAGTTCTGTTTTGTCTTCCCAGTACCGAAGATCCTGCTGTTTGGGAACACACCAGTATAGACTGGATTTTTCACTTGTCATCTAGATGTTTCCCATAGTGCAGACATAGCCTATGAGAATACAAGTGACTTAACTGGATATTTAATCTGCATAATGTTTTTAACCTAATCATTCAGTACTAAATGAAAGAAAAGCATGCTACAAGAACAACGGTAGGCAGCCTTGACTATTGGTGCTACCGAGTGGCATCTGAGGCATTCTACAACTCCTCTCCATGCATATTTCTTTTTTTCCTCTTTTCTTTCCTTGTCTCGTATTTCTTCTATTTTCCCTCTAACTTTCTTTTTCCTCCTCTTTCCTTCCTTCTTTCCTGATTTTTCCTTATCCCCTAACTAAGCCTGGGCCTTGCTGGTATTACCAGCTGACACACACACAGACCAAATTCAGAATTTAAGTTCTGTGGCCAATTATTTCTGCCGTGTGGACACAATTTTTCTCAGTAGCATTAAAATAAGTTAATGAGAAAGTATAGATATGTTGTGTTACAGCTCTTAATTTGTAGAATACTGGATCAACATTTAGTACACAGTCTTTTTTTTTAATTAAGTATTTCTAATCATTATGTCTTGTGTTATCCTTATCCTTTGTTATCTGGGTCTTCAAAACAGCTTAAAATTAGGGTTATGGTCAGCATATATGCTGAAATCTATAGACATTTTCATCTGTTAAATGAAGCAGTTGGATTTAAGCTCTTTAAAGTTTAAAAAAATTTTTTTATAGTTCTAGCATGAAATGAAATTGAGCTATGTGCCCCAAATTACTTGGACTTTCATAATCACCCTGATGTTCGCTTTCCAACTTTGCAGGACATCACAAAGTCCCCAGGGCCAGTGAGTAGAGAAAACCCACCTTCATTCTAGAAATCACCATAGGAACAGTTCTTATGTAGAATCACTTACTGGAAGCCAGCAGCCTCTACTTTTCACCAGCCATCAAATATCATAACATAGAGGCTAACTAAACAAATGTCTAAGCCTATTGCCATCTTTAAACTAAAAATAAAGGCAGTGTTGCCTAATGGGCTGGAGTACTAGGCTTGGGGTAAGAAAGATCTAAGTATAAGTCCAGTCTCAAGAGACTTAGCAGTTGTATGAACTTGGGCAAGTCCAGACACCTCTCTGTGCCTCAATTTCCTTATCTGTAAAAGAATGGTGTTTAATACAAGCACCTACTTTACAGGGTTGTATGAGGCTCAAATGAGACAATGTGTGTAAAGCATTTTGGAAACCTTGAAAGCATTGTTTCTATGTTAGTTATTATTACTCAGTATATATGCTGACACCCTTGTTCTACCCTCATGCAAAAAAACAAACAAACAAAAAAATTTTAGAAACAGGCTTCACCTCAGACCAACTTTCCATCAGTCAAGAATTGAAGAAGACACAATTACTCCCTAGCCAGAAGTGAAACAAGTTATAATCTGTGTACCATACATTAATGAGCTAATGACATTTTGCATGATGATCTTATAAAAAATTCAGATAAACAACCTGAATTTACTATGTGCTAGGCACTGGGGGAAATACACAGTATCCCCCTCAAGTAACTTGAAGTTTAGTCTTGAAAGAACCTTTGCATTTCTTTGTGGGTCTTTTGGTTGTAGAGGTGGGGAAAATGTGAACAGGAGATTTGTTGCAAACACTTTATATCTACCAAACTGAGGGCAGGGATTGTGCCTTACCTACACTCTGTATTGCTCCCGCCATAGTGCAACGAGTGCTTAATGTATCTGTTTTGGATTTACTTTAGTAGAAATTTAGATATATACTTGATACCCAGCAGGTGTTGCTATGGAGGATAGTTTAACTGAGGGGAATTCTCCCCCTTTCTGGATTGGGGAAGTAAATAGAACTGGTTCTTCCTTACCACACCTGTCTCCACCCATTGGAGCTGGCTCAAGTTATGACCTTCTCTTGAGGTCCTTAGCTCTAGTCCCTCTGCCTTCTCTTCTGGGTGTGGGGAGCAGAAGGTGGGGAGAGGTGTTGTGATGGAAAAAGCCCAACGGACCTTTGTTCAAAACAACCTCTCAATTAGTTCATGAGGGTTTTAACCTATGATAAGGGTCCCAGTACCACATGACTTTTTTTCTCTGCAAAGTTCAAAAGGTTAAAAATACAGATTATTCATAAAATTCATAAAGCTCAAGTCCCCACAAAATATTTCAATTACCAGACTGAAAGTGGGATGTTTAAGCTAGTTGAATTCTGTATAGTCAATTATTCTCAGACTTCCCCTCCCCTCCTTATCAAATTATATAGCAAAAATATCAACTCAGGACACAATGAAATGATCTTCATCTAGGAAACCATCATTAAAAATACAAATAACCAGTAAGCAAAAAAGTTGAATGTGGCCAAGAAACACTTAGTAATCACTATGCCAGCCATTACACAAAACAGTAAAACAGAAGAGAATAATCAAAATTCAGTAGAATTTCTGAAGTCTGATTGCACATCCAAAGCTTATAGTTTCCTCTCCCTCTTCTGTAATTACATCAGTCCTGGAAAAGGGAAGGTCAAAATAACTGTTTTTCCACCATAAAGCAATCACTATTATCCCTTAATTCCCCATATTCTTTCCTACCTCAAATATTCCAATTACTTCCTCCTAAAAAAACAAAAAACAAAATAAAAATAAAAACACTTAAGCTCATAAGATGCCAGAACTGGAAAAATAATGCTGTGGCATTACCAAGGGAAGCTTAGCAAAACTTGATAAGGGACATAGAATCATATTCTTAGCAGGAGTTAGGCCTCCTCCTAGTGAACGGCAAGTCTATAAAGGCATGTTTTGAATCCATTTGAAGGAGAAAAAAAGGTGTTAGCCAACAACCCCGCCCCCACCTTCCCATTCCTTTCCTTCGACCGTGGATCTATTTATTTTGTGGTTTGAATATTTAGAAAACTGATTGGGGATTTTTGAGGGGAAGGAGGAGGAACTGAGGGCTAATTGCCTAATGGCAAAACTAATAGCAGCTCAGCTCCACTCCCCACTGAGCTATTTCCTGCCTGCTGTACAAACAGCTATTATTGCACCATCAGTAAAAAAAAAGGACTAAGAACAGTAAACTTTAGATTTGCAGCCTGATCCCAAGCACAGATCTTTCCAGGGAAACCTCTCATTCAAAGATATGCAAAAGGCTCCTCTTTCCCACTTTCACTCATTGGCACTTGGAAAAAAGGGAAAACACCTGAAACTTCCCACCATCCTTTTCATTTTGAGCCCAAAGACTGCTTATCAAGGGGGGTTGACCCTTCATCCAGGGATGGATCACCTGAATAGTGAGACTAGAGGAGACCTTGGTATGGTTTATTTAAAGGAACTGAGGACATTTCACCTGGAAAAGAGAAGACATGAATGATGGAGGGAAGAGGCCCTACCTAGCATGGTTGCTGGGTTCAGATATCTGAAAGATTGTCATGTGGAAGAAGTAGGCTCTCGGCTTCTGATCACAGACTTTGCTGTGGGTGGGAACTTACAAGGGAAGCTGATTTTGATTCAAATATAAGGAAACACTTTCCAACAATTAAAGTTGTCTAAAAATGGAATTGGCTGCCATGGTGAATTCCCCCATCATGATAGGTCTCAAAGTGGGAACTGAATGTTCGGTCCTTGGGGATGTCGATAGGATTTATGATGTGAATAAGGAGTGAACTAGATAATCTCCCAACTCTTTCAATCTGATCTCTTATTCTGCAACCCTGCTGGGCCTCTTCCTCCTCCCCACAGTTGTCAGTCTTTTACGGTAAATAAGGTAAGGATTAGCAGACTAGGATAAGTTCATCTGAAGTCAAGATTTGGTTTGGGAAATTGAAATTGGTAAATTTACTCATTTTACATTAAGCCCATAGGTAGAGCCCATTATTTTTCAAGGGCAGGAAGTCTTTTAAGACATATACACAGTGATACGTTGTATTTATTTCTTTTTTAAAGAGTGATTACTTGTGTCACTATGAATAGGGTTGTGGGAGAAAACCCACATAGAGAGGGCCTACATGTGACTGTGCACCTGATCCTCCTCTCAGCCCTGTCTATTCCTCCCAAGTATGATTGGTTTTTAGGAATGCATGGGGTAAGGAGATATTCTCTTCTTCCATTTCTTCCTTTTTTCTATCCTTGACTTGGTTTTGTTTCCCATATGGTATTAAAAATCAATCTGCCTAGGATGAGCCCTATCCTAATACATGAAGGAAGAAGACAGTTATAATAGGAATTTGGGTCCTGGGCCACGGGTTTGGGGAGTGGAACCGAAAGGGGATGAGGGGAAGAGAGAATCAAAAAACAGGAGGTAGTTTGTAATGTGGCCCTATTATCCTCCTTTTGTTATCAAGCTCTCAGAGAGTTCTCCTTACCCAGCAGCCTCATTACAGGTGCTAGCTCTGGTGCTAAAAGGGAAAAACTTACCCGTTTTATGTCTGATTAGGTTTTCCCCGATCATAGCAGCCATCTTATTATCACCAGCAGTCAAGCTTTGGTCCTGATAGTATTCTGCCACCACCAAGACCACCAGGAACCTTTATGACCCAAAGCCCTATATGAAGAGCTCTATTTCATCACCATTCTATGGAAGAGGTGGGAAAGTAAGTGTTTATTTACGAGTCAGAAAAGAAAAGTACTTTTGAACTGGGATTCAAATCATCAGTACAGTCAGTAATAAAAGGATGAAGCTTTCATGCTGGCTAGTAACAGCATATATAATTAACTATTTATTCACACTAATGGAAGAGAAGCAGTGGCATAGATAACCCAAAATATAAAACAATACAAACATTACCTTTTCTTTCCATACTTATAAAATGAAGATAATAATGCTTACACTACCTAGCTTACATGGTGATTTCGAAAATGTCTAATTTCCTATTACCCTATTTATTCACACAATTCCCTTTATCCCTTTTAAGTAGGTATTTTAGCACTAAATGAGATAATAAATGTGAAAATGCTTTAAAAATAATGCTATACAAATGCAAGGCAGTATGATATTTAGTGTTAAGATACGTTATATTTTTGTAACAAATCTACCTTCCTCACTGTCATATTTATTTACATAGGTTCCCTTATTCCTTTCCTGGCAGAAATCTTTGTTACTATATAAAGAAGGTTAACAATTAAGGTAGCATAAATTCTAATCCTAGTCTTGCCACTTACTAGCCCTTTGCCTGGGTCTCAGTTTCTCTCACCTGTCAAATGAGTTAAAATTGAATTAAAATTCTTTCTAGCTCTCATTTGATTATTTTCACTTACTTGCTCTGCTTCTTTGGATAGAAGAGAACCCAGGAGAACCTGATCTGCTAATACAGCATCATTTCTCTCTTAGTAGAGCCTCTGAAAGTTTGATAAGAGGACAAATATACAAAGCGGTCAAGAGACATTCTTTCAGTAAGAAGGATCTTTTAACCCTCTTCTGTGGCTTTTACCAAGTCTTTGAAGGGATTTCTAACAAGCACACTGCCAAGGAGGAAATCATGTGAATGGAAAAAATAATATTTTCTCCTTCAAGTTAGGAGATAGTATGGCAGCATGAAAATATTTGAAAATATGTAAGAGGAAAAATCTTCCATTACAATTAAACATAGCATGTAATCTCTTTTTCATATCAATTATTTTACAAGTCCTAAGCACACATTAGCTAGTTAGGGTTATGAGATGATGGGAAAGGAATAAGGAAGAAGCCTAGATAAGCTATACAGTGAAAATGGGATGTGTGTGAAACATACTTATAAGGAATCTTTGTTTTAGAACCAAATATTGCTAGTGACAATCTTTAATTTTAAAATATGTACGTATTCCAATTTCAAATTATTATTTCCTTCAGCATGAGTTTCTTTAAAATCTGTAATATTCCTGAAATTATTTTTAATTGAACCTTTGGTTATATTTCAATCTCTTCATCAGATCAAGAGAAACAAACATAAAGCATCTTAACCCACCAATATATGCATGCTGCTCTGTAATAGTATAATCCATTTGGATGCTTTGTGATATATGGCAATGTGAACCTGTATTATTTTTTTGACCAGAACAAAGGAAATGGCACCGTGGTGAACTGTCTGAAGTTATCTAAGCAGCAGTGTGTGATTGTGTTATCATTGGGCTAGCTCGCTTTAGAAAAATCCATGGAGTCTCACTTTCCTTTTCATTTATAAAATTGCCCCACCTTACATAAACAACTGATTTCTCTTATTAATGAATTAAAGGCCATTTTTCCATTAGTTATGGAGATAGTGAAGTCGGACAAAGGTTAGAGAGCAAATGTATGATATAAAAAGTATCAAATAAATCATTGGCTCGATCTGTGGAGGGTTTATGAAAAAGACGATGGAGAAGAACCACACAAGAGGTATGGAGAAAGTGCCCATACTAGTGAAATAACACATCCATAAAGCAAATTATCCTGAAAAGATTCTAATTGATTAAAACAGGTAAACAATTTTATGACCCCTTAGGGCATTAACCAGGCCCAATACTCAACAGAATATGAAATACTTAGTCAAAATTTCTTTGCCATCAAAGGTTTAATATTGTATTTATTTGTTCCAAATAAAAACTTAAAGAAAATTTGGGGTTATTAACATGTCCTTTATAAATGAAACAAAAGTCCAAGTGTGTCTGGATAAACTTTGTGTATATCATTTCATGTTATTTCTTTTTTTTTTTCCCAAATAAAATGCCCATGTGAAAGTAAAGGTTTGTCTTTGTGTTTGTGTATAGCAGAATGTGAAATGGTGTGTTAATTGTACTTACAAGCTCCTCAAGGGCAGGAATGATTTTGTGGAAAGAGCACTGGGTTAAGAGATCAGAACACCCGGACTCTTTCTAATCCTGTCACTCGCTAGCTGGGTAACTTTGTGTCATTTTCTTTGACTGAGCCTCAGTTTTCTTATCTGCAATATGAAAATAATAAGTGAGGGACGGAGTGGAAATGGAATTCTCTGCCCTTACATCTCACAGGACCCAATAACATCGTACTTGTAGAGTTGCAAGGAACCTCGGAGGTCATGTAGTGTAAGCCCCTCATTTTATGGATGAAACACAGGGAAGTTAAGTGATTTGTCCAAGGTAAACTGGTATTAAGAATTGGCATCTAGGTTCAATTCAATAAACATTTATTTGTTTGTTTTTATTTTTTAAATTATTTTTGGCTATGCAATGGGGTTAAGGGACTTGCCCCAGGGTCACACAGCTAGTAAGTGTCAAGTGTCTGAGGCTAGATTTGAACTCAGGTCCTCTAGAGCTGGTGCTCTATCTACTTCTGCCACCTAGCTGCCCCTCAAAAAACATTTATTAAGTGCCTGATCTGTACCAGGCACTGTGCTAAGCACCGGAGATACAAAAAAGAGGAAAAAGATAGTCCCCACCCTCAAAGAGCTTATAATCTAAAGGGGGAGACAACACGTAAATATATACAAAGCAAGCAATGTGCAGGATAAAAAGGAAATAATTAACAGAGGACAGGCACTGGAATTAAGAGGGGTTAGGGAAGGCTTCCTGTAGAAGGTGGGATTTTAGTTGGGACTTAAAAGGAAGACGGGGAGGTCTGTAGCTAGAGGAAGAGCATTCCAGGATGATTCCAGAATCATCACCTATTTTTCCCTATTGTACCACATGACTTCCTTAAAAAACATTGCCGAATTCAGAGTCCAGAGGGCTACCATGGAGCTTCCATACAATTATCACAAAAGTGCTTTGTAAATTGTGAAGTGTTATATAAATGAAAGGTGTTTTTATTCTTTTTTATATTCACCTTACCCTACTCACACCTCCCTAAATACTTAGGGGGAAGGCTCAGTAAATGGATGTGGAATGAATAAAAGAGAATCGAACAGAAAATACCATTTATTTTTTTGTTTTTGTTTTTTGTTTTTGGTTGGGCAATGGGGGTTAAATGACTTGCCCAGGGTCACACAGCTAGTAAGTGTTATGTGTCTGAGGCCGGATTTAAACTCAGGTCGTCCTGAATCCAGGGCTGATGCTCTATCCACTGTGCCACCTAGCTACCCCCTTAATACCATTTATTTTTATGACATACCAGGTAAGTGATCTTCTAGCCTTTGCTTGAAATCCACCATAAAAGGGAATATACTACCTTCTGAGGAAGCCCATCTCACTCTTCATAGCTTAAGGTTTTTCCTTACATTAAACTAGAAGAAAGAAAGAAAGAAGGAAAGACATTACTATTTTCCAGGGCTTACACATTCCTACTGCATATTTATTCAAGGACAAGAACTTTGTGTGGTTAAGTACACCCTGTAGATTGTACCTTGACAGGCCTTTTCTGTAAATGGACTAACCTTGTTTTCCTGGATCCATTCACCCAAGTCCTTTGAATCCTAGGTAAAGGTCAATCAAATTCATTCAATTTGCCTACACGTTCTTATCACACTGACTCCTACAAGGGCTATCAATATTTTGAAAAAGGGGATGTGTCTGATCTTGTGGAGGGGTTTGAGCACAAGTCAGAGGAATTGGTGTTCCTCTCTTTCTGCAGCCCCACCAACACTATTTCGATATTTTGTCATTTTTTGCCAATTCACCAGGTATGAAGTAAAATCTCAGTATTATTTTAATGTTCATTTCTCTTATTAGTCATTTGAAGCATCTTTCATGTGATGGTTAATAGTTTGCAATTCTTTTGAAAGCTGTTTATTCATGTTCATTCCTGATTGGCTAAAAATGCTTCCCTTACCAATAGTTATAAAATAAAAACTCCTTCCATTTTTCTCTAATTTTTTTTTATGATGTGAACTTTTGTATTTAGGTTGACTATTCATTTTATTCCTTGCTCTTGACATATGACTAGTTCATTTTTTTCTGGTCACATATCTCTTGTATGATATTTTTCCACCTACTTTAATATGTAAGCCATAACAAAAATCCTGGGTTAAGAGTCTCTCCAATGGTTTTCTACAAATGCAAAAGGCCCAATATTTATTTGGAACAAACTCCTAAATGTAGTGCATATGGGCTTTGGACCTACTCTCCTAACTTCCATTCACATTGACAAACTGGATCCTCAAAGCAAAGCTGGCTTCATTTCTCTTTAGGATTCTAGGGGCAGCCTTGAGTGCTTGGGATTGTCTTTCTAATGCTATAGGTTGGGAGTTCCCATGGATATACTTATCCCCATGATTATCGAAATTAATTAGCCAGACAGTTTTTAGCAAGGGATTATTTATTAAGGTAGTATAGTAAGATCAGTTGATGTAAACGATCCTCCCCAAAAGTCTATGACAAACTCTTCCATTACTACCTACTGGATTCAAAGGAAAATGAGTTGAAGGTTAGAGACTGCATGTAGTAAAGAACAATTAACTCATAGCTCTTGGCTGCTGAAAGTCCTTTTTTCCCCTTTGTCCCCTTTGCGGGGAATTCATGAAACTCCCCTTAAGCATGTTGCAGTGATTCTGCTGGACTTCTTTTAGAGCCTAGATGTTGCCTTTCTAGGTTTATGGCAAACATAATAATAAAATATAAATAAAATAAAATAAAAATTCTGTTCTTGGCTCCTGATGCAGACATTGCTACAGGCCACTGCTGCTTCAGTGATGATGATGCTGGGGCATTGACAGGAAGGGGGAAAGTTCAAATTTCCTGTTGCCATTTGATGCTTGTATGGTTCTCCTCATCTTCCAGTGAATATCTTGAATTAATTTTTTTTAAGTATTGACTGATTTGATCTCCTTACTGTCCAAGGACTCTCAAAAATCTTCTCCAGCACCACAATTCAAGAGCATTGATTCTGCCACACTCAGCTTTCTCTATAGTATAACTCTCACAGCCATACATTGCTACTGGAAAGACCATAACTTTGATCTGGACCTTTGTTGGCAAAGTAATGTCTCCGCTTCTTAGTAGGCTGTCATGCTGCAGTCACTGCCTGAAGTGACGTTTGAGCCCAAGAATATAAAATCTGACACTGCTTCCATTTTTTTTCCTCTCCGTTTGGCAGAAAGTAATGGGACCAGTTGCCAAAATCTTACACTCTCTTCTTTCACCCTAATCAAGAGGCTTCTTAGTTCTTCTTCACTTTCTGCCATCAGAGTGGTATCATCTGTATATCTCAGATTATTGCTACTTCTCCCAGCAACCTTAATTCCACTTTTGATTCATACAGCCTGGCTTTTTGCATGACATGCTCTGCATGTAAGTTATAAAAATAAGGTGAAGATACACGGCCTTGTCGCACTCCTTTTCCAATCTTAAACCAATCAATTGTTCCATGTTCGATTCTAACCGTTGCTTCTTGGCCCGCTTACAGGCTCCTCAGGTAACGTGTAAGATTATCTACTCCCCTCTCTTTGAGGACTTTCCCCTCCACCATGACAAGGCAGTAATCCAGGTAGGCACCAAGTCCCTCAGGCAATCTAAATGAAGTTCCTATTGCCCCTAGAGTGTCTAGGTCCTGTTCACACCTAGTGAACGAGGTAGATTTGTTTATTGCCTGATAAATGTATCAAGACTAAGTGGGATAGAGTAATTTAGGTCCTATCCTTACACTTTATCAGGCCTAAATGGGATGAGGTGATTTCAACCCCACACTTTAAAAAGAGTATGTAAATATATGCAGAATAAATATAAGGTCATAAAATTTTTCGATAAGTTACTCTAAACTAAGTCAACATATGCCTTGATACTTAATGACTTCAATGAGATGGGCATAGGGAGGATGGTGGAAATCTTGTCGGCAAATATGGTTCAGATTTAAGAAACAAAAAAGGCAAAAGACTTGTAGATTACTTTCATGCCTCATGCCTCATGCCTATATAGCTTTACTACCTTCTTCAATTAGAGACTTGAAAGGCATGGGACGTGACAATTAAAAAAAATTCACTATGTCTAAATACATAGGAAATGACTGATTACTGATCGTAGAATTTTATAGCTGGAAAGGATCACAGAGGCCACGTAGTCCAATCTGTACTTCACCAAGACGCCCTTCCACACCAGCCCCCAAAAGGAGGAACCCACGACTGCCAAAGGCAATCCATCTCATGTTTGGAAAGTTCTAACTTGTGTAATGACAGGGCCCCAAGTGTGAGGAAAAGTGGGAGGTTGGGGTAGGAGGCTCCTCTGCTCTCCTCAGGGAGAGGGGGTATGGGGCTAAAAGTATGTCTACCTTCTCCCTCAAATGTTAGTCTATGTGAAAATATGTTTAATAGGAATGTATATGTATAGCCTATATCAGATTGCGCGCCGTCCTGGGGAGGGAGGTAGGGAGGAAGGGGGAGAAAAATTTAAAACTCAAAAGCTTATAGAAGTGATTGTTGATAAATGAAAATAAATTAATTAAAAAAAGAAAAACTATACAATAAAATAAAAAAATTCTCAGTAGAAAAAAATGTTATTGGTCTAGGCAGTATGTTCGGGTTCAATCTAACATCTGATCACCATGTTATTTTGGGGGAGGAAGGAGAACCTCAAGTTTTATTTCAATGTCTTGATTCCCTTCCCACCAAATACCAGTTCCATAATAAAGACATAGTGAATGGCAAAGAAATCCATTTATCCCGATCATAGCAAAACAAAGGTCAGAGAAGGTATACAAAGGAGAACATATACCAGACAATGTAGAGTGAAGAAGTCCTCTTATTGAGGGTGAGGTAACTCAGCTCAACCGAAACAGAGTTCTAGATCTCACCTAAGAGGAAACTGTCTGAAGTCTCTAGAGTAGCCATCTGAGATAGGGACGTGATGGAGACTGCCAGCTCCTCGGGCCTTCCTGGAGTATTTTTCTTTTTTTTTTTTTTTAATTAATTAATTTATTTATTTTTAGTTTTCAACAATCACTTCCATAAGCTTTTGAGTTTTAAATTTTCTCCCCCTCCTTCCCCATCTCCCCCCCACAAGACAGTGTACAGTCTGATATAGGCTCTGCATATACATTCCTATTAAACATATTTTCATATTAGTCATGTTGTAAAGAAGAATTAGAACCAATAAGAGGAATCACAAGAAAGAGGAAACAAAACACAACAGAAAAAAAAGAGCAAATAGCATTCTTCGATCTGCATTCAGACTCCATAGTTCTTTCTCTGGATGTGGATAGCATTTTCTATCATGAGACTTTTGAAGATGTCTTAGATCCTTGCATTACCAAGAAGAGCTAAGTCTATTGAAGGTAGTCATCACACAGTGTGACTGTTACTGTGTACAACGTTCTGGTTCTGCTCACTTCACTCAGCATCAATTCATGTAAGTCTTTCCAGTTTTTCTGAAATCCACTTGCTAATCATTTCTTATGACACAATAGTATTCCATTACATTCATATACCACAGCTTGTTCAGCAATTCCCCAATTGATGGGCATCCCCTCAATTTCCAATTCTTTGCTACCACAGAAAGAGCTGCTATAAATATTTTTGTACATGTGGGTCCTTTTCCCATTTGTATGATCTCTTTGGGATACAGCCCTAGAAGTGCTATTGCTGGGTCAAAGGGCATGCACATTTTTATAGCCCTTTGGGCACAGTTCCAAATTGCTCTCCAAAATGGATGGATCATTTCACAACCCCGGAGTCTTTTTCTGCAGCATCCTGAAGTCTTCTATCTTTCCTCTTGAAGCTGAAGTACCAAAAGTATTCTGATGCTGCAAAACTAAAAAAGAAGACTGAAGAAGTCTGGAGCCCTCACTCTTGCCAGCTCCACCCCACCCCTCACACAGGGAAGAGCATTCATCTCTACCATTAAGCAGACAGTCCCATACCAGTGGACTCTGGGACAGGGGTTACATTCATATGAAGTTTTTTCTTACAAAAAGCTTAGAACTGTCTTCAGGCAACTTTCAGCCATTGCTCTCATTCCGCTGCTCCCTCCACTTGTAAGTGCAAAGCAAAACAAATCTAATCTATGTTTCATGTGACAGCCCATGTACTGGTGAGGTTGACTTTTGGAGCCCAAGTATAGAATTTTGTATTTATCCCTTTCAACTTTCAATCCATCATTCTAGCTTCATGAGATCCAATGCGTTAGCTAGCCTCCAAGTTATGCACTATCTGCACATATGATAAGCTTGCTATCTAGGTATTCATTTAAGCTAATATTTCTTAAACTTTTTCTACTTAGGACCCCTTTTTGCCTGAGAAATTTTTACAAGACCCCCAGTATATAAGTATGTAAAATAGGTATACAGATCAAACATTTGCTGATAATAAACCACAAAGAAATTTATTTTAAAACAATTCCTTGTTATACATATAATTTTACCATTTATTAAAGACAAAAGTCTTGAATCTGAGATGAGGTGTTACTGGGAGCATTTGTTGGCATTGCATGGTGTGACAGTATGCGAGGTGCAAAGCTTGCATGTTGTGTATTCAGAACCCAGGCTACAGAGAAGTCGCACAATGCAAGGTGGGCAAGCGCTGCCAGAAATGCCTCGGATTCATTGTGTTTGATTTTGAATTAATTTTTCGTTGTTGCATGTTCAGAAACCTTCTACTGTTGCCAAATTTTTCACAACCCCCATATTCAGTTAAGAAGAGCTGAGCTAAGTCATGGATAAAACTGTTGAATGACACAAGATAGATTCCTGGGGCACTTCCAAGTTGTCATTGACTGACTAATGAATGAGTCTAGTCCAGGGGTTGGGGCCATGTGTGGCCCTCTAGGTCCTCAAGTGCAGCACTTCGACTGAATCCAGACTTCACAGAACGAAAGAGGATTTGGCTAGTCATTCAGTCAGTTCCAAATCCAACAGTACTATGATTGAATTCTAGTCCATATCCCTTCATCTTATTCACAAGCATAGTATAAGAGACTTTGTCAAATGTTTTCCTGAAATCTAAGTCTACTACATCTACAAATTTCCTCATCTTAAAAAACAAAAAAACAAGCAAACGTGATTTTGTTGATATAATGAACTCCCAATGAGGGAAATTCCCTCTTTCAATTCAGATCCATACCTATTGTGCAACTTGTATTTTAAAGAGTTACCTGAGGTATGCTAAGTGACTTTCTCTAAGTTAAGCAGACAGTGTAAGTCAGAGATAGCACTTAAGCCCAGATCTTACTGACTCTGATGTCAATTCTCTATCTGTTACACCATACTTTCCCAATCTACCAACCTAAAAAGGAAATTAGGTTAAATGGGCAGGACCTGTTCTTGATAAAGCAATGTTGGCGTTTGGTGTCCAATGCTTCCTTTTTTTAAGTATCCACAAACCATTCTCTTAATGTGTACTCAATTTTTTTCCAGGAATAGAAGTTAAGCTCATTGGGTTATAGTTCCTACTCCCTTCCTTTCTTATTAAAAATTAGAATAACATTTGCCCAAGTCCTTAGAGCAAATGTTATTCTCTTGTTTTAGTTCTTTCAAAGATCACCAATGGAAGTTCAGTGATCTAATCTGTTAGTTGTTTAGTCCTGATGACTTGACCTCATTAAGTGGATAGAGACATCTTTTTCTCTAAACCACCCTTCTTCTCTATTTCTATTGAGGGTATCACCATACTTCTAGTCGAATAGGTTTGCAACCTAGGAGGCATCCTGCACTCATCCCTCTCCTTCATCCTTCTCTCAGTGGCCAGGCCTAGTCAATTCTACCTCCAGGACTCCTCATGCTTCTAACCCTTCTCTTGACTCATACCATTTATCAATGGGGGAATGACTATCACTCTATTGATTATTATTCTAATGACTATTATTTGAATCAATCCTTGGAATCTTGGAAATGAAGCCTTTATCAGAGAAACTTGCAAAAACATTTTTTTTCTGGTTAACTGTTCCCCTTCTGATTTTAGCTGTATTCAACCTAACCTCTGTTTTTTAATCTAAATTTTATTTTTGTTCAATTGACAAAGATCCACAATCTACCCCACCTTCCCAACCCTCCTGTTGAAAAAGATAAATAAAACCTTTGCAATAAATATGCATAGTCAAAAAAATTCCACATTGGTCACGTCCCAAAAAAATATGACTCAGTCTACACTTCGATTCTATCACGGCTCTGTCCGGAGTTAGGTAGCATGTTTTATCAGGAGTCCTCAGGAATTGTGATTGGTCATTGTGTTGACCTGTTTTCATTCTTCCCTTTATAAAGAAGAGGGTGATGAGAGAGGAGTATGTTCAGCACTAGTACTCTAGACTGGGTATAATCTGCTTCTGCTCTCCTGCCCTCTTCAGTTTCCCTCACCCCAGATCATATCATAAATTCTTATCATTTCTTACCTTTGTTTTATACCTCTCTTTGTATTTCTGCATCCAATTATGTGTGTGTGTCTGTCTGTCTGTATTCTTCCTTCTGTAATCAATTCAGATGAAAGAGAGGTCAAAGTATCACCCACTCCTCCTACTTGTTCTTCCTTGTTTATCTCCTACTTCTATCCCTGATTATGTGAGATAATTTCCTCCACCCTCCCTCTTCCTTCTCCCCCAAAGTATTCTTTTTCCCTTTCCTTCCCTTCTCTTCTCTTCCCTTCCTTTCCTTCCCTTCCTTTTCTTCTTTTAAGATCATTAAAACACAACGAATTCATTCCCAAGTCATCTGTCTTACTAGATGCCATCAATGACCTTTGGTGATGATAAGGTTTTGAAAGAAGACATGTATCATCTCCTCATATTAAAATATAAACAGTTCATCTTCTGTTTAGTCCTTTTTATGCTTACTCATATTTACCTTTTTGTGTTTCTCTCAACTCCTGTGTTTTTATTTCAAAATTTCTACGCAGTTCTAGGGTTTTCATCAGGAATGCTTGGAAGTCCTCTATTTCATTATGAGGTTTTTTCTCTCTCTAGAATTATACTGTTTTTCTGGGTAAATTATTCTTAATTCTAAATCTATATCTTTTCCCATCAGAGGCAGTTGGTGGTATGGTAGACCTGGAGTTAGGAAGATCCGAGTTCCAATCCAGCTTTGTACACTTACCAGCCGTATGACTCTGAGCAAATCACATAATCTCTGCCTCAGTTTCTTCAACTGTAAAATGGAGATAATAGTCTCCTAACTCTGTGAAATATTTATAAAGTGCTTAGCACAGTACCTGGCATAGAGTAGGCACTTAATAAATTCTTATTCCCTTCCCCACCACCCCTATCCCCTTTGGAATATCATGCAAAGCTCTCTGCTTCTATACAGTGGTGGCTGCTAAATCTTGTGTGATTATGACTTCTAGGTACTTAAACTTTCTTTATGGCTGCTGCTTGTAGTATTTTTCTTTAGACTTGTAGACTCTGGATTTTGGCTATAAATGTTCCTAAGAGTTTTTATCTTGGGGTTATTTTCAGGAAATGACTGGTGGATTTTTTTTTCTGTTTTTCGCTTTGTCCTCTGGTTCTAAGAGATTTGGGAGGTTTTCTTTTATGATTTTTAAAAATATTATGTCTAGGCTCTTTTTTCAGTCAAGGCTTTCAGTTAGTCCAATGACTCTTAAACTATCTCTCCTTGATCCATTTTCCAGGCCACTTATTTTTAATATCAGACACATTTCACTTCTATTATTTTCAGTTTTTTTAAACTTTGTTTTAATATTTCTTGTTATGTCATGGAGTCATTAATTTCTAGCTGCTCTGCTCTAATTTTCAAGGAGTCTATTGCTTGGGTAAAGTTTTATACCTCTTGCACCAAATTATTAATTCTCACTTCTTTCTTCTATAACTCTCATTTCTTTTCCAGGGATTTCTTCTAGCATTCTCATTTCATTTATAAAATCATTGTAGTTCTTTAAAAAAAAATTCTTGCTTCATCTCTTCCAGGAATTCTAAATGAACTTGTGCCCAAGCTGATTTTTTTTCTGAGGCTTTGCTTGTAGATGTTTTGGACTCATTCTTGTCTTCTGGGTTTGCGTCTTGGATGTACTTGTCACCATAACTCATTTTGGTGTGATTCTTTTTTTTTTTTGTATGATTGCTCATTCTTTCAACCTTACTTCTTGACTTTGGACTTCATGTTAGAATTAGGGTCAGGGCCAGAGTCACATAATTGCTGCTTGCTTTCATGCTTGATCTTTGCCCAGCACATAGCCTAGGACCTGGGACTGCTCATTGCCCTGGACCTCAAGACTATTTGCCACCTCTAGGTATAGTTCCCCTCCTTAGTCCATACTGTATCTGTGACCCAGCATTGGTTAAGGAATGCCAGAGCTGCCAGTGGGCATCTGTTCCTGCTCCATACACAGGATCAACCCCCTCTGTGCCAGATCTGAGACTTCTTCTTGCTCAACTATACCGTCTCCTGTGGGGTCTGCTCACTGTGATTATTCCCTATTTCTGGCTAGACTTTGTCCCCAGTGTCTGCAGACCTCTCTGTCTCCCTATGCTCACTTGGCTTAAAAAAAATTACTCACTGTGATTTTTTTTTCTTAGATTTCTCAATTAAAACTTAGTCTGGTCTTCAAGACCTTTATGGAATACTTGTGAGGGGAGAGTTCATGTGTACCTCTTCCTGCTACTCTGCCATCGTGGCTAGTCTCCATCATGATTCTTTCTTCATCAATGGAATCATGGTACTGTTGAAGCATCATAAAAATGACAGATATTTGGTATTAACTTAAGAAAATATACATGAGACCTTTATAAAAATAATTTTAAGCTATTAGGAGAGAAATAAAAAGCAAGCGATTAGAGCAAAACCCTTACACAGGGAGAAGGCACAGGAACATAGTAAAAATGTCACGATAAACCAAATTATTCAATAAATTTGATGCAATGTCAATTAGAATATTAATGAGCTTTATGCAAGTGTTTAAAATAATGAAATTTATATAAACAGGTAAGATTATCAAGAGATATTCTGGGGGGATAGGGGTGGGGAAGACTAATGAAAAAGTACTTACTTTGCCAGACATTAAAGCACATCATAAACCATTAATTATCAAAAATATAGTAATTAGCCCCCCAAACCCCAGAAAAGTAGACCAGTGTAATTGAAACCCTTGTGTCAGGAGAGCTCTCTTGATGTTAAGGCCCAGGTGCACTTAGAGGGCCTCTCCTTTCTCTGTCTGGCTCATTGCCCACAACCAGATTATCTCCGAACTTTAGTTATCTGACACTCCTCCAAGGATAGTTCCAATTACCCAGATTAGAACATGAATAGTTTCACTTATAAGTTAATGGAAACTGACATAATTCAACTGAGCCTATAAAAGGTAATAATGCTCATCATTGAGTAACATTGTCTCTAAAGAATGGTACAACTTACAACATTGCCCTGGATAAGGAAGAGGGGGTAGATAAGGATTTGCCCCCCTAAACTGGTGTTCCCCTCTATCTATAAGGTAGTGCTTACTGCTTAAAGCACCCACTGCTCCCCTGTCACTGCTCCTCCTTGGTCCCCTCTTTCCTGAAGCTATCTATCCTCAGCAACCATCAAGTAGTAGTTGACAGGCCATCTTGTTT
Source organism: Vombatus ursinus (assembly GCF_900497805.2). Lineage (NCBI taxonomy): Eukaryota > Metazoa > Chordata > Mammalia > Diprotodontia > Vombatidae > Vombatus > Vombatus ursinus. The sequence goes on from NW_020954626.1 coordinate 2,960,067, forward strand.
TCTGCATCTCCATTTCTTGTAGGTCTCCATGGAGCTGTCTTCAACTATCCTTCCTAAAGTTCTCCGCTCTTGTTTTGGAAACTTTCTTTCACTCCCAGGAGGTGGTTATTTTGCTGTTAAAGAGGTTGCTGCCGTCTGAAATTCTGTTTTCCACCCTTGCCTCCCCCAGATGGGGGCACTACCTTTCCAGGGGCGCAGTTCTCTAACAATGCCCCATGTCGGGGAAAAAAAAAAACATTAGTTGTCCTTACAAAGACATAACTTCTTTTTTTAATACTAATTTATTTTGCTTTATCAATAATCGCTTCCATATGCTTTTGAGTTTAGAATTTTTCTCCCCCTTCCTCCCTACCACCCTCCCCAAGACGATGCGCAATCTGATATAGGCTATACATTTACATTCATATTAAACATATTTTCACATTAGTGATGTTGTAAGTAAAAATTAAAACCAATAGGAGGAACCATCAGAAAGAGGAAACAAAACTGAACAGAAGAGAAGAAAGAAAAAAAATAGCAATTCAACTTCCATAGTTCTTTCTTTGGAAAAGACATAACTTCTTGATTCTTTTGTAAAAATAAAATGAAGTTTTATTGGTTTTTCATTTTTATGTCACAGTCATTTCTGGATATCCCTTTCCCTTTTAACAAAAGAAAATAACTAAACAAAAATAAGGCCGGTGAATAGTGACCATCTCCTGGACAATTACTGACTTTCAGAATTAATCTTCCTTTTAGTAAGACCTTAAGCTTTTTTTTTTTTTTTTTTTTTTTTTTTTTACAAACACACACACAGTCGCTTTAGCCCTATACCTCACCAAAGGCTTTGCAGGGACTAGTCACTAGGGTAATACAATGCATATTACAAGGCATTCTCTGTCTCCAACACTATGTAGGCTCACAGTGACATTATTTTTTATTTCCTCTATCCTCCAGCATCTGGACAGTGCATTTCCTTCTCATATCTGTACTTTACGCTGGGGCTTAGGAGAATCATCCTGCTCTATACCTAATGGCTCCTCCACCTTCTGCTTTCCCCTGGGCTAGGTGGGCCTATTCAAATTAGACTGTGTTCTCAAAATATCTCAAAAAGGGAGGTGAGATGTCACTGGCTCTTTCTGATGCAGGCACTCATGCAATAAAAAGTGAGATTTATGAAGTCCTTGGTATATAATAGAATTGTGATCCAATAGACAGAACTAAATGCATACAAAAGGTTAGTGAGTGGAGCCTTTGTGTCAGAGGCTTTCGCATGACACATAGGGCTTGGACACACTTTGAAGCATTTCTCAGATCTCTGGCTCATTTCTTCCACTCAGAAAAACAGGGAAGTTGACTAAATGGCACTACATAGTGTTGTATTATCACCTTTGTAAGCACACATTTCATAAAGTTTAAATAAGAAAAAAGTTATTTACAAGTCAAAGAAAACAGAACTTTTATAAGAACTCATGGAAAATAGTGACTCCCAGCAATAAATAAGTAATACTTCCCTAGAGACCTGTATAACCTTACTGACATAAAGGAAATAGTTAAAAAAGTTGTTAGTGTTCAATTTTTTTATTTGGAAAAAGTATTGAATTAAAAAATTTTTAACTGTTGAATGTTGTTTTACATTAGTTTGTTGTGTTAAGTTTAAAAATAAAATTAGGCCGGAGAAGATAAAGCACAGTGGGGAGAAACCAAAAAAGGACTGGAAGAGAAAGAGTTAACAAATATTCTCTGAGTTCATATCCTTGGCCACCAGTTGAAACACCACACCCAAGCAGTGATTTCCTACCAGATTTAAGCCTTGTTTAGACCTTAAATTTTGTATGAATAATTTTTTGGACATATTTCCATAATAAGTCTAAAATAGTTGACATCATTCCCTGGCAGCAGCAACTGGAGGCATAACCCCTGACTATGAAAAGAAACATTCCCTAGAGATTTAAGCCTCTCTAAGGTCAGGGCGAAGTTGAAGTCCACACAAAATAGAAGATTCTTTAATTGCTGCTTATGTTAGAAAGGTTTTAGGACAGAAAAGTAATTTCCATTGAGCAAGGGATTTTCTTCTTGACTATAGGTTAGTATCCTTCACTCCAATTTGCCCATGTGTGTCCATATTTTTTCCCCAATTGAATGTGCCTCCTTGAGACCAGCCGACTGTTTTACTTCTGTTCTTTTTCACCTAGCACCAAGCATATTGCCTGGACACACAATAGACATTTAACAAATGTCTGTTGCTTGCTAATTAATATGTGTAAGATGCTTTGTAAGTTGTAAAGTGCTGTGTAAATATTGAATGTTATCCACAATTAACTGTAATGAAGTCCTGGATTCAAATCTATAAGAATGTAGGCCTCTTCTTGAGATTGGGACTTCTTTTTTGTTTTTGTATCCCTAGTGATGCCTCACTTACTGGCTGTTTGACCCTGGGCAAGTCACTTAACCCTGTTTGTCTCAGTTTTCTCATCTATAAAATGAGCTGAAGAAGGAAATGACAAACCACTCCAGTATCTTTGCCAAGAAAACCCCAATTAGGGTCATAAATAGTCAGACACGACTGAAACAATTGAACAACAATCGCTAGTGACTAGGGTGGTACTTTGCTTACACAAAGTTCTTTTTTTTTTTCCTCTTCCTGGCCCCATTTGGGGTTCTTCTGGCAAAGATATTGGAGTGGTTTGCCATTTTCTTCTCCAGCTCATTTTACAGGTGAGGAAACTGAGGCAAACAGTGTGACTTGCTTGGGGTCACACAGAAAGTGTCTGAGACTACATTTGAACTCAGGTCCTCCTGATTCCCGGCTTAGCACTCTGTCACTTCACCACCTAGTTGCCCTAGCAAAGGTTTTAAATAAATGTTTATTGAATTTGATTGAAACTGGAATTTGTATAACCCTCCTCAAGTCACTCAATTCCTAAGCCTCAGTTTCCCCAGCTTGTGCTACTTATCTCAAAGGGGAGTTGTGAGGGAAGTGTTTTGCAAATCTTAAAAGTGTTACATAAACATACTTTATTACTTAAATGTCTAAACTACCTTTTCTTGGATCAAGTTAGGGTTAAGAAGTCCTAGGTTAGAATCCGGCTTCAAACTCATACTACCTGTGTGACCCTGAGTGAGTCATTTAACCTCACAATGCCTCAGTTTATTCATCTGTAAAATGGGGGGGGGGGAGAATGGATTCCATATCCTCTAAATTCTAAACTCCTACAGTTTTCTAAACTTCCGACCTCACGCTAGTTGTGGGACCTTGGGTGAGTCATTTAACCTCACTGTGCCTCAGTTTCCTCATCTGTAAAATGAGGGGGGAGGGGCCTCCATTATATCTACAATCCCTTCCAATTCTAAACTTCTGATTCCAGGGACAAGTCACGCCAGGCTTTCACGAGACTACAATTCCCATGAGGCTCCGCAATCGAAAAGCACGTATGCGCACGCACTCGCGAGGACGGCGGGAGGGGGCACGAGCCCTTGCGAGTAGCCGGGTGAGACTTGGTACAGCTGCTGACGAGTGGCTCTGGCGGTGGGGTCTGAGCGGAGCGCTGGGGCCTGGAGACCTAGTAAGTGCGCGGTGGCGGCGACGACTGGCAGCCCTCGCGGGCGTCAGGTAAGCGCCCCCCAGGACTGTCCAGGAAGTCGGTCTGCCCCGAGAATGCGGGCCGGGTTGTGGGACCGGCCATAGTGGCTGAGGAGGGAGCGGCTCTTGCCTTGCCTCGCCTTCGCCCCCGGCCTCCTCCTCCCCTCTCGGGCTCCTCCGCCGCGGGCTGAGGGGAGCAGCCGGCTGGCTTTCGGGGGGCGCATCCGGCGGGCGCGAGAGGAAGTGGGGCCGGCTGGGCGTTGGCCGCGCGCCTTGGTGCGGGGCGCAGGAGAGCCTGGGGCTGCGCTCGGGATGCCGCAGGTATGGGCTGCTGCGGCGGCTCGCGGGAGGCAGCGCCCGGACCGGCCCGGCCCTGCGGACGTGCTGTGCTCGGGGCTCTGGCCGCCGGCTCCCCGCGCTCCTGCCCGCAGCTTCGGCTCGGGAAGGAGCCGGGCACGCCCCTCCTCCGGCGATCTGGGCGGGACTGGCCTTCGGGAGGCTCTACAGAATTGCCCGGACAAATCCAGCTGTCACAGCCGGCTTATCCTTCGGGTTTTGCCATTGCATTTAAAGTATCGAGTGTGTTGTACTGAAAGGAAATTCCTTATTCCCATCCCGCCCAAGTGGGCATGCACCGTGCAGCCCAGTGTGCAGGTATCTGCGGGACAGGATGACGTCACGGGGCGTTTGCCTTGCAGAAGTTGGAGTTTTCCTTTTTAAAAAAAAATCCAGTTTTACAGGCAGGATACAAAACTGCCTTGGTTTATTGTTCTGTAAAGGATAACTTTTCCAACTTGCCTTTGGTGTCTCTTAAAGCGAAAAGTCTTCTGGTATTGAATTACGGTAAAACGAATCCCAGAAGGTCATAACTTCAACAGGAAATAAGCGTGTTGATAGGAGATTAGTGCAGAGACTTGGTTGTTTGGATAACAAATGGTTACAATGGACCCTTTTCCCCTTTGCTCCCAGGAGAGAGTGTGTAGTTCGTGTTTCTACCTTTATCTAGGAATCCCTAGATACATCAGCTTTCGGTGGTTTTAATTAATTACTGGGCCTTCCCAATTTATGTTTGACCTGAAAAAAAAAATAGCCTTGGAATCACTCATTTATCACTGCTAGTCATTCTTCCACCTCCTTACCTTTATAGCTAGGCTAAGCGACTAAACATTTTATTATAGGATTCAGCATTCCATTTCCAGTAGGCCAAAAGCCCAAGCAAAAGGGAATAATAGAGAAGAGAGTCAAAGCATACCAAAATCTCCTTTGGCTTGCTGTCTGAACTTGGTTGGCCTTATTTTCTTCATTCCTGTAGAATGTGAGCTCCTTGAGGACAGGAAATGTCTTTCTCCTTACTACCTTTTGTAGTCAACAGGTATTTACTAGTGCCTACTATAGGTACCAAGCCATGTGCTAATTGCCAGAGATAAAAAGAAAGGCAAAACAAGCAAACAAAAACAGTACCTTGTATATAGTAGGAATTAATAAATTCGTATTGAATTCAATTGTTTTAAAATGGGGAGAGGACTGGCCTAAGGTCCCTTCCTGTTTTTAAAGCCTTTGAGTCTATTATTTTCCTTTCATTCCGGGTCACACAAATATAGGGTGTCTCAAATGTTTTAGTGCAATTTCAAGCTTTGAGAGTTTAAAACTGCACTAAGACTTTTGTATAGTATAATACTCTAGCATTTACAAAGTGTTTTCCACACTATGACTCTGAGGTTGTTAGTGCTGCAAGGACTATTAACCAAGTTTTACAGATGGGGAAATTAAAACTCAGAAAGGTGAAATGTCTTCCGACTTCAAATCCACTGCTTTTTCCGCTATCCCATGCTCCCTTTCCCTGCCTAATTTCCTTTAGTCTTGTGTTATTGTTCAGTCATGTTCATGACCCCATTTGAGGTTTTCTTGGCAAAGATACTGGAGTGGTTTGTCATGTCCTTTTCCAACTCATTTTACAAATGAGGAAACCGAGGCAAACAAGGTTAAGTGACTTACCCTGGATCACACAGCTTAAGTGTCTTGCAGCCAGCTTTGAACTCAGGAAGATGAGTCTTCCTGACTCCAGGCCCAGCACTCTCTCCACTTTGCCAACTAACTGCCCTTAGTTTTATACACCTATTCCTTCAGTTTATGAAAGGGATTTAGAAACAGTTCATTAGAATGTTCATAATTTCTTGCGTCAAATACCACTCATTCTTATCTGATTCTTTTCTCAGATAGGAAATATGGCATGAAATAGTTTTTTACAATTTCACTAGAGCAAGTTTGGGGGGTGGGGAAGATAATGAGTTTGGATAGGTTGTTTTTGAGATGGTGATAGGATATCCAGGTGCAGGTACCTAGCAAGCATTGGTACTTCAGACGTGGAGTTTAGGAGAGATTAGGGCTGGACTAAAGGGAGGTTTCCTTTGACTTTGTCAAGATTGTCAGAAGCCAAGAGGCAGTAAGATCCATTTTCTTTTCCAAATGAGGATTAGGCCAGTTTGGTTGCCATCCTCACAGACTGTATCTTAAGAACATAAATTTAGATCTGGAATGAGCCATAAAATTCATCAAGTCCAAATCCCCTTATTTTACAAATGGGAAAACTGAGAGAGGTGTAATGATTTGTTAAAGGTCACATAGATAATAAGTGGCAGACTTAGGATTTGAACCTTGGTCTCTTGACTCCAAATCCTGCATTCTTTCCCTTTCATCACATTCTTCCACAGTCCTCCTGTGTTAAACCTAGCCTTCAAATTGGGAGAGAGAGAGAGAGAAGAGGGGTCATAGTGTGTTGTGAGACAATCAAGTCAACAAGCATTTATTAAGTGCCTTCTATGTGCCAGGCACTATGCTAAGTGCTAGGAATACAAAGGATGTGGGGGGATCCCAAAACAAAAACCTAGCCCATCGTCTCAAAGAGCTCACAGTCAAATGAAGACAACTGTCAAACAACTATGTACAAACAAGATATACTCAAGACAAATTGGAGATAATCTTAGAAGGCACTGGCATTTAAGGTAAGGTAATGTTGATGGTTTGGGGTAAGGAGTACTAGAGAATATATCCCTTTTCCTGGGGAAATTACTTTTCTATCTTAATGCCTCTGAACTATGTCCAGAGGAGGGCATCCAGTAGTGGGGTAGGGAAGTGAACCTGCCATATCAGGAATAGTATTAGGACTGTTTAGCCTGGTGAACAGAAGACAATAGGAGAACAGAAGACATAAGATATGATAGTAAATTTCAGTTCGGTAGAAGAAAAGGTTTCCTGACTATTAGAGCTTTCCAAAAGTGTAATGGTTCCCCTTAAGAATTAGTTTCCCATTAGGTAGAGTCTCAGTGATTCATTTGTTGGGATTGTTAAAGAGGAGGGATTGTGTCATGGACCCTTTGACAGTCTGGTGAAGCCTGTAGAACCATTCTCAGAACAATGCTGCCTACATTCATAATTGAAGGAAATGCTAAATTTCAGTTAGAGCTCAGTGAAAATAAAGATGCAATTTTTTTTTCTCATCCAAGTTTACATACCCCTCTGAAATCTGTCACTAGACTCCATACTAAGAGCCCCTCTTGTAGAGAGCATTGGTGGGTTGGAGTAGATGACTTGAGGTTTTTCCCAACTGTTAGAGACATAGAGGAGATGGAGAAAGAAGAAAGAGATTCCTCTTGGCATCTTTCAAGGCCCAACCAAAAATTCTACCTTCTACAGGAAGCTTTTCACAGCCCCCTCTTAATTCTAGTGCCTTCCCTCTGTTAATTATTTCCTATTTATTCTGAATGTAGCTTGTTTATACATATTTGTGTGCTAGTTGTTTCCCCATTAGATTGTGAGCTCCTTAAGGGCAGGGACTGTCTTTTCCTTTTTTTTTTTTTGTATCACCAGCACTTAGCACAGTGCCTGGCCTGTGGTAGGTGCTGAACAAATGCTTGTTGACTAAGTGGGTATAATGGAAAGGATTCTGCACTTAAAGTCAGAAGAGACCTACACTGTAATCTCACTTTTACTTTTTAGTTGTGTGCCATGAGCAAGACCCTTTCCCTAAGCCTGTTACCCCATCTGGAAAAATAAAAACTATAGTAGTCCCTACCTTATGGGGTTGCCATGAAGATCAAATGAGATATTATATCTATAAAACATTTATAAACCTAATTGTTAGGTAAACGTCAGTCATGATTTAACAAAGAGGCAGAGGGAAGACTAGAGTGAAGGACACAGGACAAGGAAAGAGTGAGAACGTGGATGACAAAAGGATTCTTAGGTTCAGAAATGAGCGTTAGTGGAAAATAAACTGTTTTTGTCAGAACTTTCCTTGTCATTTCTTGATTTAGCTCTTCCCTATTTCTTCTCACCTACTTATTACGATTTTTTTGATCTGGATTCCTTACACCAAGAGTATAAGGCAGAATGAAAGGGAGATATGAGAGCTACTAAGGAGCTCTTTTGATCCACTGATGATCCACTGTACACAGCATGACAAATACCATATTAGGAAAATGTGAAGAATTAAAATTTTCTTTTGATAAAAATAACAACTAGCATTTATGTCATGCTTTAGCATTTGTAGAGCTCTGTCCTTTTGGTCTCACTCTAATTGTGTGAGGTAGATACTATTGGTATTAATATCCCCATTTTACAGATGAGGAAACTGAGATTAGAGAAGATAAGTGACTTGCCTGTAGACAGCCAGCATGTCAAGCAGGTTTCAAACCCAGGTCTGCCTGACTCTAAGGCCAGAACTATACTCATAAATAAAATATTTTATGAAACAATTTATCTGTAGTCAATTTGATTCTTTTATAATAATGTAGGGGAATAGAAGAATTATAGAAGATCCCAGAATCATTTATATTTGACTGTTATATCAGGAAACATGTTTAAAGTTCTGGAAATTCACCTTAAACAGCAACAAAAAAAGAAGCCTCTTTAGAAAGTAGAGTTAGAGCCTTCCATGGGAATTATAATCTAGACAATGCTTGTTCTTCTTACTAAATTATAAACTTTCTGAACCCCTATTCCATGCTGGAAATAGACTGAGACTGATTTAAAAATTGTTTTCCATTTATATTTTTCCTAGAAAAGGAATGGTAAATAATTATTTATATTTCAAAGGCTTTTTCTAAAATAAATTTGAAAGACTTAAGGACTCTGATTAATGTAATAACTAACCATGATTCCAGAGGACTGCTAATGAAGCATGCTACCCACCCCCTGATGAAGAGGTAATTGACTCAAGGTGCACTATGAAACCTGTGTTTTCGGACCTAGCCATTGTAGGAACTTAGTTTACTTGACTATAGCTTTTTGTTACAAGTGTTTTGTTTTTTAATTATTTCAAAATTTTTTTGGGTGGTGGTAGTTAGAGATGGAAGACAAGGGATAAGGGTATCAAGAAAGAAAAGAGGGTTGTTAAAGCATTTTTTTAAATGCACAGAAAAGAATAGAAACACAGACATGTGAGAGAACTTTGAAAGTCACTTGATCTTATTATATACTTAAAGAGAAAAGCAGGAAGCATGCATTTGATAATCATAGTTTTATAAATACAGTCCTCTTTTAGTTTGTAAATGGAAATGCTCATTTTGTTTGGTGTCTAGTTCAGAATAAAAAAACATATATACATACAAAGGACTTTTCTACAGGCTTAGTGAAAGTTAAAATATCAGTAAAGAAGATCCCCAAAGGAAAACTCCTAGGAATATTGTAGCCCAATTCCAGAATTCCCAAGTCAATGAGAAAATATTGCAAGCAACCAGAAAGAAATAATTCAAGTATTGTGGAAAGACAATCAGGATAACACAAGATTTAGCAGCTTCTACATTAAGGGTCTGGAGGGCAAAGGAGATAGGACTAAAACCAAGAATCACCTACCCCACAAAACTGAGTATAATCCTTCAGGGTAAAAAATGGTCATTCAATGAAATAGGGAACTTTCAAGCATTCCTGGGGAAAAGACCAGAACTGAATAGAAAATTTGACTTTCAAATGCAAGACTCAAGTGAAACATGGAAGAGGTAAACAGGAAAAAGACTTATTAAGGTTGAACTGTTTACATTCCTACAGGGAAAAATGATATTTGTAACTCATGAGTCCTTTGTCAGTATTAGGGTAGTGGGAGGGAAAAAAAAATATATGTATGTATAGATAGATAGAGGGCTCAGGGTGAGTTGAAGATGAAGGGGTGATATCTGGAAAATAAAATTAAGGGGTGAGAGAGGATTATACTGGGAGAAGGAGAAAGGGAGAAGTAGAATGGGGTAAATTATCTCACATGAAACAGACAAGAAAAGGCTTTTACAGTGGAGGGGAAATGGGGGAAGGTGAGAGGGAATGAGTGAATCTTACTCATAGGATTTGGCTTAAGGAGGGAATAACATACACAATGGGGTATGGAAATCTATCTTACTCTGCAGGAAAATAAGGGGGGAAGGGAACAAGAGAGCAGGGGGTTGATAGAGGGGAGGGCAGATTTGGGGAGGAGATAATCAAAAGCAAACACTTCTGAGGAGGGACAGGGTCAAAAGAGAGAATAGAATAAATGGGGGGTAGGATAAGATGAAGGGAAATATACTTAGTTTTTCACAACATGACTACTATGTAAGTGTTTTGCATGACTGCACATCTATAACCTGTATCGAGATGTTTGCGTTTTCAGTGAGGGTGGGTGGGGAGGGTGGAAGGGAGGAAATTTGTAACCCAAAGTTTTAAAAACACATGTTAAAAATTTTTTTAAAAGATTAAAAAATATCAATAAAGGAAGTGTTTAATTAGAATAACTGTTAGTCAATAAACTGAATAGGGAGATTCTCTTACACAATCATGAGTAAACTGTACCTAAGGAGTTGCTTTTGCTTCCTGATAATAGGGTGAGTTTACCTTCCTCCTCCTCCTCCTCCTCCTCATCCTCCTCCTAACACCAGACTCCTATTCTAAATGAATCTTTGAAGAAAGGGTGGTGGTGGTGGTAGTATTCCAGATAGATCCCCAAAAGGGAGGAACCCTCTCCATTCCGCAGATGTTAGAGTTTTACCAACAATAGCCTGGTGGAAGTCTCTGTTCAGCTGAAAATCATTAGACCAACCACTGGCTATATGTAATACTTTTATTAGCTTATTATGTTCCAATGCATACCCATTTTCCTTGGAACAGTCATTTCATTGGCTCAGATATCAATTAAAAAAAAGTTTTATTGATGCTTTTTGTTTTTATATCAGAACCATTTCCACTTAATTGCCCCTTCCTTCATCAAACCCTTTTTTGTAACAAAGAAAAACAGTTGAGCAAAACCAGTCACCATGTTTGATAGTATATACATCAGTATGCCCTTCTGCCTTTACTGAGCAGAGGGAAGTGTTTTTCATTATTAATTTTCAGAGATTGATTAATCATCAGTGATTGTTTTCCCTCTATATATTGACAACATGTAGGTTGAAAGATCTTCAAAGAATTTCAGATGAAGAAATTAAAGCTGTCTATAGTCATGCAAAAAAATGCTCTGAATCACTATTGATTAGAGAAATGCAAATCAAAACGACTCTGAGGTACCACATCACAACTATCAGATTGGCTAACATGACAAAACAGGAAAATGATAAATGTTGGAGAAGATGTAGGAAAATTGGAACACTAATGCATTATTGGTGGAGTTGTAAAATGATCCAACCATTTTGTAGAGCAGTTTGGATCTATGCCCAAAGGGCTATAAAAATGTGCATACCCTTTGACCCAGCAATACCAAAAGAGATCATAAACATGGGAAAAGGACCCACATGTACAAAAATATTTGTAGCAGCTTTTTCTGTGGTGGCAAAGAATTGGAAGTTGAGAGGATGCCCATCAGTTGGGGAATGGCTGAACAAGTTGTGGTGTATGAATGTGACGGAATACTATTGTGCTATAAGAAATGATGAGCAGATGGACTTAAGAAAATCCTGGAAAGACATGTATGGACTGATGCTGAGTGAAATGAGCAGAATCAGGAGAACATTGTACACAGTAACAGTCACATTGTATGATGACTGACTTTGATAGACTTAGCTCTCTCAGCAATGTAAAGGTCTAAGCCATCTCCAAAAGACTCATGATAGAAAATGCTGTCCACATCCAGAAAAGGAACTATGGAGTCTGAATGCAGATTGAAGCAAACAATTTGCTCTTTTTATTTCTTCTGTTTTGTTTCTTCTTTCTCGTGATTCCTTCTATTGGTTTTGATTCTTCTTTACGACATGACTAATATGAAAATATGTTTAATAGGAATGTATATGTAGAGCCTTTCAGATTGCACACTGTCTTGAGGGAGATTTAAAACCCAAAAGCTTATGGAAGTGAATGTTGAAACCTAAAAATAAATTAATTAAAAACAAAACAAAAAAAAGATCTTCAAAGAAAAACCAACAAGGCTGGAGATGAGGAAGGATAGTTGAGGAAGGATAGTAATCAATGGGGAGTGTTTGAACAATAAAGGAGGAAAAGTAACCCCTAGGTAGAGTCACCTTTTTATGAAAACTCTATCAGAGAAAACAAGTTAGCAACATTAAGGTAGCTTTTATGGCTATATTTTGGAATCCGTGGACAACATAGATCTGACCATATCGTCACCCCTACTTAGTGAGATTCAGAGGCTGTCTGTTACCTCCAGTATCAAATATAAGATCCCTCTCTTTGGTATTTAAAGCCATTCATAGCCCGGCTCCTCTCTGCCGTTCCAGCCTTACACTTTACTTTACTTCACACACTCAACTAGAGTTTATGAAAACTCTTCCAGGGAAAACAAGTTAGCAACATTAAGGTTGCTTTTATAGCCTTTTTTAGGCTACACAGCCTACTTGGGGTGTCTGGAACATTGACTGTCTCCCATACAAGAAATGCTGTTGTCTTATGTATCCTGGCTTACTTCAGAAACTCTCTTCTGTAGTAGACCTTGAATGCTCCATCCAGATGCTAATGTCTCCCCCTTTCAGATTACCTTCATACACTCTGATTATATCTTGTTTGTACGTAGTTATTTATGTGTTATCCTTCCATAAGCTCCATGAGAGCAGGCTTTTGCCTTTGGGGGAGGAGGAGAAGGGAAGGGAACAAATATCATGCCCCTATATGCCTGGCACTGTGTCAAGTGCTTTATAAAGATTATTTCATTTACCTCACAATCCTCTGCTGTTGTGATCCCCATTTTACAGTTGAGGAAATAGGCAAACAAAGGTTAAATACCTTAATAGGTATGAGGCCACATTTGAATTCAAGTCCTCCTGACTCCAAGCCCCACCCTCTAGCTGCCTCACCTAGCTGCACAGTGCCTGGTACGCATAGTAAGTGCTTAATAAATTCTTGTTAACTGTTGCTAACGTTTGATATGTTGTCATGACATACATTTCTGAATATATCTTCCCCATCCCCTATCCAGCAAGCCATCCCTTGTAATAGATTTAAAAAGGAAGAAAAAAAAAAACAGTGTAGCAACTAACTACATAATTACAAACTAATCAACTAACACAGCAACCACATCTGATAGTATATGAAGTATTCCACTCCTGTAGTTCCCCATCTCTGCAGTGAAGGGGAGGAGGTACTTAAAATACCTGTCTTTTCACATATTCTTGTCCAACTGAAGGCTGGGGTCTGGGTTTTTTCCTGTACATTTTGGCTTAGTTCTCTAGCTTGTCCTCAATTCCAAGAGGCTTGGCTGAAAAACTCCTTGCTTTTCTGCCACTCCAATTGCCATTTCTATGACTGGATGGTTCCCTGAAAACTCCTCATGGATTGTAGGTGCTCCTTCCAGGAAAATGACAAATAATAAAAGATACAAAGACAAAATAACAGTCTCATTTACATAATTTTTTGAGGTTGACACAGTGTTTTCTTTATAATGACTCTAGTCTGAATAGCCTAGAAAGCTGACGCTCAGAGACATTACTTGCCTAGAGCACACAACTAGTGGAATGTCTCAACTAAAATTCAAGCCCAGATCTTCTGAATCTTTCCTTATATCCTTCTCTTTGCATAGTGGTGATTTTTCCCTTCACTAGAGATCTTCAAGCAGAGTTTGGATGACCAGTTTATAACAGATAGGCTGTTGTGGGGCATTCCAGTTCAGTTTGCTTATTTTTAAAATGAAGGTGATAATAGCACCTTAATTCTGGGGTTATTGTGAGAACAAAATGAAGTATCAGTAAAGCAGTTTGCAAACCTTCAAGCACTATATAAATTCTAGCTCTTATTGTAAATTGGACTAGTTTGCCTTTTAGATTTCTTTCAACTACCTCTTCTTAATCTGATGCTACTTCAGGTATGTACAATACAGATTTGCACAAATATAACTGCATAAACAGCTATTTGTTCACAACCAACAAATACTGCCATTGGTCACAGGCTCCTGGAAACATCTAGGAAAGTGAATGAATGGGAAAAATGAAGGCCAGTTGAGAAAGAGTAGGTAGGCTGGGGACACTAGGCTGAATAGTTAATTGAAGTTATTTAAAATAGTTTAGCTCCATTAAAAAAAAAATCTTTGTTAATGTGCAGTTTCAGTTTTGTTGATGTTTTTACAAAGTTACTTTTATATTATGTTATATTCTGACATTGTTACTATTCTTTAAAGATCTCTCATATATAATCCTTTCTATCCCAAGTAAGTCAGTATTATTAAAAGTGGTTGGGAATGGAGGAATTGCAACTAAAGCAACTCATCAAATTTGAATCTAGGAACTAGTCCCAAAGCTTAGGAACCAGTTGAATTTTTCAACTTTCAAGAAAAATGAAAGAAAACAAAAAGTAGTTTCAAAATCAGATCAATAAATCAAGGCCATATGATTTCATCAGTATGGGAGGTCCATCTTTGGAACCCACAAAAAATTAGTTTGTGTCTTAAAGAGATGCCTGAATGATTTGGGATTTGAACCCAAGTATGAACCCAAGTCTTTGCTTCAGGTCTAGCATTCTGTTCATATGCCATGTTGCTTCTCCAACTTCAGGTAGAGATCTGGATTAGTGTCACCCAGGGTTTGTAGAAGGAGCTGGAAGAATTCCCTAGGAAGCTTAAAGAGGGGAACTGAACCTACCTTGGGGAGGGTGGGATTGGGAATAAGGAGAAATTAAAACCCTGTGGCCTTTTGCCTCTCCCTTTATTTCTTTTTTTCCCCACTACCCTTCTTGTTATGTGTACCCCTTCGATCCAAAACCAGAGTAAGCTGAGACATGCTTTGGACTTATTTTCACATTGTTATGCTAAAATAATGAGAATGGCTTGAATACCCATGAGTTGAAAGAATGAAGTATTATGTAATTTAAGGTAAGATTTCAATCAAAACACTAGGTGCTATAAAAATTGTCCTGGGATTTTTGAGTGCCATATCAAATATTACGTTATAATTTTAATATGTTTCAGGGTAGAGTGCATATGCCAATAAGTATATATAACTGAAATACAATATGTGCTTTATAAAGTGGAGGATATAGCAATAAGTATATGCGGCATAAATATAAAATAATTTTGTGGTCAAAGTACTAATAGCCAGAGGGATCAGATGAGGCTCATGTAGGAAGTAGCACTTGATCTGGGTCTTGAAGGAAGTTAGGGATTCCAAGAAGTGGAGTTGAGGAGAGAAGACATTGAAGGTATAAGGAATGGTCTGTGCAAAGGCTTGGGGGTGGGACATGGAATGTTGTATGTGGGGAACAGGAAGTAGGCTAGTTTGACGGGAATATAGAGTGTAAGGTGGAGTTTTTTGATATTCAAGAAGGATGGGTTGGATTCAGATTGTGAAAGACTTTAAATGTCAAACACAGAATTTGTCTTTGATCCTTGAGGTAATAGGGAACCACAGCAGCTCTTTGAGCAGGGGAGTGATATGGTCATACGTATGTTTTAGGAACATCATTTTGGCAGCTGTGTGGCTAAGAGATTGGAGAAGAAGGGAGAGACTTAAGGAGCTGAGATTAATTAGGAGGCTGATGCCGTAGTCTAGGTGAGAGGTGAAAAGGGCCTGAATTAGGGAGGTGTCCATGTGACTAGGAGGGTGGGGATAGATGTGAGACCTGCTATGAAGGTATAATTTACAGAACTAGGTGGCCAGCAGGTCATGGAAGGTGAAAGAGACGAAAGAGTCAAGAAGATGATCTAGAGGTTGTGAATCTTGATAACTGGGAGGATGCTGATCCCCTTAACAGAAATAGGGATTTTAAGAAAAGGATTTATGTTTGAGGTAAAGAAAATAAGTTTTGTTTTGGGCAAGCTAAAGTTGAGATAGCTGGCACATCTGGAAGGAGATACTCAGCAGGTATTTGTTGATATAAGAGTAGAGTTTGGGAGAGAAATGAAAATATATGAATCTTGGTGTAATCTTCATAAAGATGGTAATTGAACCCATGTAGATACGATTAGAAAGAGGACCAAGGACAGAACTCTAGGATACTTCCACACAGAGAGGAAAAGACATGGATAGCAGTCCAGCCAGGGAGACTGAAAAAGAAGGCTCAAAAATAGGAGAACCAAGAGAGAGAGAACAGTGAGGGAAAGTATTCAGGAGAAAGGACTGGGTGGTCAGCAGTGTTAAAAGCTACAGATAGGTCAGGAAGGATAAGGACTAAGCAAAAGTCAAATTTAATGATTAAAAGAAAACTTTATAGAGAGCAGTTTATATTGAATAGTAGGGTTGGACGACAGTTTTCAAGGGATTGACAAGTGAGTCTGGTAGTCTGGCTATGAAAGGGAAGGAGAGATAGGATGATAGCTTCAGGGAATAGCAGGTTCAAGTAAAAGGGGTTTTGTTGTTGTTTTTTGTTTTGTTTTTAAGATGGAGATCTGAGCATGTTAAACAGTGGGGTAGGAGCCAAGTTGAAACCTGGAACAGTAAATATATGCTGACTTTAATGTAATTTTCAAGTATCTCACTGGTCCTGACCATTTTCTCAGTTTCTATATTTCCAAAGGTTTTATTTCATATCCCAGTTTTTGTGTTGTCATTTCATTAAACTCTGCCATCTAAGTAACCCTAGGTAGCTGAAATTATTTGTGAGCAGTCCTCATGAGGGAGAGGTAGATTTTCTAGAGTAAATATCAATACAAGCAACTATACTTGCTCCATAACTATTTATATTTAAATTAATTAATTTTAGTGCATGAAGTATCAAAACACCTTTTCAATATCTCCAAAGTTTACATCAGAATTTCTGCATTCATTTTCATTTACTATTTGTCTCATAATCATAGTGTATACTGTATACTATCTGGTTTTGATTTTTTTTAAATGGGCATTATTTAAATAAAGTTTTTCATTTGTAACTAAGATTTTAGGGGGCAAGGGGGGGGGAAATGAGCAGTTCAGCAAAACTAATCAAAATGTTGATTGTATCCAGTAGCATGTGCAATGTATAGGGCATATCTGTAACAAAGAAATTATTGGGTCCAAAGATATGATTATATTTTAATTTGTGTGGCATACTGAGAAAAATTCTGCAAAATTTGCAGTTCTGCCAGAAGCAAATGACTGTACTTGTTTTGATACAGTCTTGCCATCACAGAATTTCATTGCTTTTATTTATATTTTGCCAATTTAATGGGTGTGAGGTGGTACCTCAAGGTTGTTTTGCTTTTCATCTCTTTGATTATTAATGAAGTTAAGCATTTTTCAAGAGGTTGTTAACATTATGCATTTCTTCTTTTGAAAATTGTTTATTCATATACTTTGACCATTATGAACTAGTGTTACCAGTGTAACTTTTTACTGGTTCATTTTTTATTATACGTATCAAGTTTTTATCCATCCTATTTGCCAAGAAATTGTTTTCATTATAACTTGTACATTGGTAAAAGGAACAGCTCGCAAGAAAATTCCATATATCTTCTACCAGTGCAGATGGTGACTGTTGTGTATCTTATAGCCTTATGAAGTTGGCTGGGGCATTGAGAGGTTATGTGTTCATACAGTCAGCATGTGTCAGTGGCTGGATTGAATTTAGGTCTTCCTAATACCTAGTCTAGCTCTATCCACCATACCATGCTGTCTCTCATTGGAACCTATGTATTTTCATTTTATATATTTAAAATTTTCTGAGAAGGGATCGATAGGCTTCACCAGATTGCCAAAGGGGTACATGACACAAAAACAAAGTTAAGAAAAACCTGGATTAGATGATGTTGAAAATGATACTGTTTCAATTGAACTGTCCTGTGATTTTAGTGGTACAGATTCTCAGGAGTCTTGGATTGGGTGGCACCATACTAACTACATCTGTAGCATCCATGAGGTTCAGTCAGTCCAAGTATTGGGTGCTAGGCAGTATGCTTAGGGTTGGGGGAGGAGGATACTAAAGTGGAAAGTAGTTCCCTCCCTCAAAGAGTTTACAGTCTGGTTGGGGAGAGAAAGATCAAGGAGTAGTTAAGGAAGGTTACAGTGGAAGGGGGACTTGAATTTGGTAGGATTTGTTCAGAAGGGGGAGGGCACTCTGGGTAAGGAAACAGCATGACCAAGCTAAATATAGAGGATGAAATGAACGTAGTGCATTTGTGAGAAGTCCAGCTAAACCGATTGGGGAGTAGTGGGAAATAAAGTTTGCTAGAGTGGGATTGGTCTAGATTATGAAAGACCTAGAAAACCAGAATCAGCAAAGATATTAAATTTGATGTGATATGAATTATTAAATATTTTTAGCAATGCATGTTGAAAAGCACTTTTAAAGATTTGTCTAGCAGATATTTGTAGTATAAATTGGAAGCAAAGAGAACTCAAGCATCTGGGAGTTGTTGCTGTGTGGCCACAGGAGAGCCTAAGCAGAGCCTGCTTTGTTTAAAAAAAAAAAAAATCACTTAGAAGCCAGCTGTTTGTAGTTCTTCCCACCTCCCTGCAGCTTTAGAAGTCTCATATCCTGGGGCCTTTCCCTTTAGGCTGCAGGGTCCAGAAACACAGTGCTTTGAAGTGTGACCTCTAGAGGATTAAAGCAGTTTCTTCAGAACCTTCCTCCAAAAGGTCCTGGTATCATATACTTGGTCCATCTTCCCATTTGCAAAATTCAGTTAAAGAGGTTCTCTTTGAGGCTGTTCAGAAATGGAAAATTGTTATTGTATAACTAAAAAGTAATTTTTTGTTGGTGCCAGGTTTTTTTGTGGGGAAAGTTCATAAATCCTCCTCAAAGACTCTTGTGCCAAATGATCTCTTCATAATATCACTATTTATTATTATACCGTATTGGCTGTATGATCCAGAGCACAAAGTATGTTATTAGAAAGATATGTTAATGTTAGAGCAGAAAGTGGGAAGTTTGTTTCTAAAATGAAGAGATGGAAAGAAATGGCAAAGATAAAAGATTGATGAGTTGTACAGTTTTGAGAAAGGATATAGATGACTGTGCAACATAGTCCCTTCTAAAGCCATTACTGTAGAAGTTAAAACTGTTCAAAAACTTATCTGCCAAAGTCCTCTTTTCTGATTTCAAGATCCTTTTTCTAAAATTCTTTTACATTGTTTATTCTAAATCTCAAAAATCTCTTTCCTTTCTTTGAGAGTCTTGATAACACTTTTTGAAATGTTTAAATGAGGAAGAGAGATTAGACCCTTAATATCCTCTGATTTTTAAATAGGAGAAACTGGAAGAAATCAATCAACAGGTAAATTTATTCAGTGTCTAGTATGTGTCAGGCACTGTGCTAGGTACTAGCAATACAAAGACAAAAATAAAACAGTCCTTTCCCTTGAGAAGCTTACTTTCTGTTGGGAAAGATAAAATGTACATATATCAGTATATACAATATAAATGAAAACTAATTTTTTGATGAGGGAGAGCTCTAGCAGCTGATGGGATTAAGAAAGGTTTCTTATGCTTTTTTTTTTTGTGAGGCAATCGGGGTTAAGTGAAAAGATTTCTTAAGAAGGCGGTGCTTGAGCTGCTCCTTAAAGAAAACAAAGGATTCTAGGAGATGGAAATGAGGAAGGAGTGCAGTCCCAGATGGGAAACAGCCAATGCAAAGGCCCAGAAATCCGTGATGGCGAGGCAGAGAGAGAGAGGGAGAGGGAGCGCGAGTGGAATAGCAAGAAGGCCATTTTGACTGAGTCATGGAGCGTGGACCGGAGAGTAATGTATAGCAAAGTTAGATTGGCACCAGGAAGGGCTTTACAGATGTGTTTATATTTGATTGTAGAGGTAGTAGGAACCAGTGAGGAGGGGTAAGACTTGAATTTTAGGAAAATCACTCTGATAGCCTTGAAGAGGGTGGATTGGAAAGGGGAGAGATTTGAGGCAGGAAGACCATTTTGGAAAATATTGCTATAAATCCATATGAGAGGTGATGAGGACCTGAATTAAGTTAATATAACATGTGGGACATCTATAATATATCAGTAGAAGATTGAGGAAGTAATAATAATATGCTAATTCACATTTCTGTAACACTTCAAGTTTTGTGAAAAGCTTTCCTTGAAATAACCCTATAAGTGGTCAGCAGTTGTCATCCCTGTTTCACAGATAAAGAAGTGGAGGTTCACAGAAGTTAAGCCAAGAAGGAGATACTCTTCTGTTTAACAGTAGAATTGAATAAATATTTTATTAGGAGCCTGCTTATGCGGAAATTGTTGTGCTAAGCTCTAGGGATATAAAGACGTGGGTGAAACAGCTCCTACTTTTGAGAATATTATAGTTTATTAGGGGAATACAACAGGTACAGAGATAACTATAACTTGAGGAGGAAAAGAGCACTAACAGCTAGGGAGAGCAGGAAGGCATCATAAAGGAGGTAGTATTTGAGCTAAGTCTTGAGGGAAGTTAGAGATTATACTAGATAGAGGCCTCAACCAGCCTAATATATGGAGGTGGGAGGTGGAACTCATGAAGTTGGGGAGCAGCTAGTAGGCCAGTTTGGTTGGAATGTCAAGTTTCTGAATAGAGAGTCTAGAAAGGTAGATAGATTATGGAGGGCTTTACATTCCAGGCTGAGAAGTTTGTATTTTAGATGCTTGAGATTTTTGAGCAGGGAGTGACGTGGTATGACTTGTGCCTTAGGAATATTATGTTGGCAACTTGGTGGAGAATAGATTAGAGAGAGAAGAGACTAGACACAGGAATCATAGATTTAGAGCTTGAAGGGACGTTAAAAGCCATCTCGTTTACCCTTGTCGTTTTACAGATAAGGAAACTGAGACCCAGAGAGATTAAGATTTGTGTTCGGTCACATAAAATAAGTGACATCTGCAGAAATCCAGTGCTCTTTCCATTCTGCTACCTCACTGCAGTAGTCCAGATTAGAGGTGATGAGTGGAGAGAAGGGGACCTATGAGAGATATGCTGTGGACATAGGCTTGACAAGACTTGGCTAATAATTGGTTATGGGGGAGGGGAAAAATGATGGAAAGTGAAAAGTCCATAATGACTCCCAAATTTGTGAATCTCAGTGACTGGGAGTATGCTGGTGCTCCTGACAGAAATGGAGAAGTTTAGAGGAGGATTAGGATTAGGGAAATGTTAGCAAGTTACATTTTGAACAAGTTGAGTTAAGGGATGCCAGGATAACAACCAGGGGATACTATTTAGCAAGCAGTTAGTAATATGGCACCAGAGTTCCAGAGAGAGATTAGGACTGGAGATAAAGATATGAGAATCAAGCATAGAGATGATAATTGAACCCATGGGAACACCAAACAAGTATATAGAGAGAAAAGGACAGAGAACCTTGGGGAACTCATTTGGAGGGCAGTAGAATGAATAATCCATTTGGCAAAGGAGACTGAGAAGGAGTAGAAGAAGAACCAAGATAGAGCAAGGGGGAAAACATGTCCAAGGAGAGGCAGTTGTCAGTGTCATGCTGTAGGAAGTCTGAGTACTGGGAGAGGAACATTGAATAGATGAGATAACCTTAGAATAGTTTCAGAAGAATTTTGGATCAGAAGCCAAATTGCAAAGGTTTGAGAAGGGAGTGGGAAGCAGAGGCAACAAGTTGGCTTATGAAAGGGAGAAAATATATAGGACAGTGGCTTGAGGGCATGAGGATGAAGGTCATGAAGGCATATTTCTAGGCAGCAGGGAAGGAATGAGTGGATTCAAGATGAAAGAAAGAGGCAAAAGATCATAAAGGGGAAAGCTCCTGGAATAGATGGGCACATCTAAGATCAAGAGCACAAGCTGAAGATTTGGCTTGGCCAAGGGAAGGGCTACCTCCTCAGAATCTGACATTAAGGAGAAAATGAGAAGGGGTGATCTAGAGATTTTGAGGTAGTGAGTAGGGGAGAAGAGGGAGATCAGGTAGATGACTTTTTTTTCCCTCAGTAAAATAGAAGGCAGTATTTTCTGCTGAAAAGGGAGATGGAAGAAGGTGGTGCTATAAGGGGGCTGGTGCAGAGGATGATAGTGTCAATCACAGAAGAATGAAAGTGGGGGGCCCAGTTGAGATTGGATAACTAAGAACTGAGTTAGTTTTTCAGTTACTACAACCAGCACATACCAAGTAGCTATGTGATGAACCAGGCCTTTGATTCATTGTGGCCCATTCCATTTAACTCTAGTTTGAGAAGTAGTGATGTAGAAAGATCATGCAGGTGGGACTATTCTAATGTAAAGTGTAGGAAGAAGAGAACCCTAGAATTTTACCTTTGTGTGGTAGTAGAGGACAGGTAGTTGTTCAAAAATGAAACTAAAATTTGTGTTGGAGCGCAAGTAATTTAGGAATCAGTGAGTGTTTTTGATCATAAAAAGTAAAAGTGAAGTAAAGAAAAGGTGTTTTTTATTCTTCTCTTTACAGTGGAGAAGGCCTGCTTCTCCAAGGCATGATTTCTTTTAGGCCTGGCTTATCTTATTTTCGGCTCTTTGCCTGTAGCCCAATATTTATTGACTTGGTAGATTAAGAGAATTCTTTTACGAAGAAGAAGGAGTCATTATACTTCCTGTTTGGGGAAAAAAAAAGTCTCAGATTAGTCTCCAGTATGCATTTGGAATAGATTCAACATTTTGATTGTTGGTGGAGTACTGATGAGTTCTTCATACAAAACTGCCCTTCCCACATTTGGGTTTATCCACAGTCCTATTGGTGAAAGGCTCTCTTAAAGTTAATTAACAGAGATTTAAAAAAAAAAAAAAAAAAAGATAGCTCAGTAGCCACCTTAGCCCAAAGTGTTTGTCACTGTAAAGTATTTAAAATATCTTTTTCTATCTGTTCCTTGAAGCAGTTGACTCCAATCAATTAAGCAAAATTCTAGAAAAACAGCTTATTGAAAGAGAGAACTGTACCAAAATTGTGATCACTGTGACATTTACCACATACCTCTAGGAGCGGGTTAGGTCATGACTGTACCATGGCTCTGTCTTCTTTAGAGGCCCCATCTGTGGGGTAAAGGGTGGAGACAAACAGGAAACAGCCTGGCTGCTGAGTTAAGAAAGAAAGAAAATGGAGTGTAGTTGCTATAATTTGTATGCCATCCTCATCCCTAATCCTGCTCCCCCAACACACACATCCCCCTCTAGAAACACAAATATCCTTAGAAGACTGAGGACTTTTACATATTTTCATGAAAGCTCCTTGTAAATAATTTGGTTACCTCAATAACTTCCTCCCAGGTAAACTTCTTTCTTCCTTACTTTCTTACCTCCCAGTTACCTTTTTCAGGACTTTTGTCAAAGAATGGCTGTGGCAAAATATTTGAGAAAAGGGAAAGAGTATTTTTTTTTAAAGGTTGCTTTGGGGTTGTTCTGTATATTGACTTGATTTTTTTGTTTTGTTTTGTTTTTGAGGTGATGGCAACTATGTGATTATCTACCCATTGTATTTCCTTATTTATATCTTAAGGAGAAAAGGGAAGTTATTTAGCAGGGTGAGTATATAGTTATTTGGGTGCAGTACCTACAGTCAGTCATATAGTCAGAATGCTTTCTGATTGGATGAGAACAATGGTATAATTATCCAGGTTTGAAAAGTCCCCACATCTTCTTGGTAGTGGTCTAGGAGGAGAGGCCATTCTCATCTGGGAACACAAGGGAGCTGGATGTTGCAGCTTTGGGTTCCAGGTCTGAATAAAGATATAGGCCAAACTAGGCCTAGGGAACTTTAGGTAAGGATTAGATTAGAGTTTGTATACTCAGTCTGAGATTGATGGATTTCTTTATGCCTATTTTCACTATATTTCCCTGGTATATTATTTGTGAATTTATGTATACTCTTTTTTCTTCTTGTAAATAATCTTTTGAAAAGGGTCTCTTGTGGTCTGGAGTAGAAGGGAAAGGGAAAAATTTACAGGGGTAGAAGAGAGAAAAGTTGGTAGAACTGAACACCAAGAAAAGAAGAGCACAGTTAAATAAAGTTTCAGTGCAGCAGTCTTTTGAACCTAAGAAACCAAACTGGTTCAGGATCCTGGAAGGTCCAAGAAGTTTAAGCACCTCTAATAGGGCTTCATTAATCAAGGGATTTTAGAAAGGAATAAAGGTTTCATATCTCAATTCTAAGCTCAACTGGGAAGCTAGCTTAGATCAGTGGAGGTCCAGGCCTGGATCTTTCAGAGGGAGAAACCAGCAAGTCAGACATGATATGTTTTAATAAGATTTGTGTGTGTGTTTCACTTCCTTTTTATTCCTTACTTCCTATGCTTTCAGATAACTAAGTTTATCCAAAGTTGATGGTGGCAACTACAGCAGCATCATCAGACTGTAGTTGGTTAATTGGGACAGTAATGTCACTCACAGTGAACATTTCTATCTGAGATCTCTTCTCAGTGTGTTAAGTATCTTATCCAGATACCCTTGCCTTTGGACCAGCCCTCCCATCCTAGCTATTCCATTTTGATAGTCATTGCTTTAGAGAAGTTATATTTAAGGAATCTTTATGTGAGAGTAGGCAAACAACCTTATACAAAGTTAGATTTGATTTTGATCACTAGTCAGAAAGTCCTTTAATCGAATTTTTTTCCTACAAAAAAGCATATTCGTCTTGTAATAATGATGGATAGGTACAGGTTTCATTTTGAAAAGGCACTTTGTGCTATTTGGATTATATTGACAGTGTACACAATACCTTCCATTAGTCAGCAATCAGTATTTATTATTTTGTTATAGAATCATAACTTATATTTGTAAGAAAGGGACTTCAAGAGGGAGTTAGTCACATACCTACCCAAATCAGAATCCTGTGTTTTATGTTATTTATTCTTAATAGTTTTTTTAGATAAATTTTTCAGCCATGAGAAAATTGAATGATGATTTGGTTATCTTTTTTACCAAAGTAAATTGAAGCAGATACTTATGAAGTCATTGGAAGATGAAAGAATCCTTTCCATTTCAACAGATATTGGGGCTTCTGTAGTTCAGTAGATTGATCATAAATATTTTAGCTACTCCATCTGTTCCTAATAGTTTCCACATGTTTAAATTGTATGATTTAACAAGATGAAGTCATAGGATTTTAGAACTAAAATTTAACCTCAAAGTTCATCCACTGGAATCCAGTGCTTAAGTTAATGGGAATGAATTTCTTTAAAATTTTATTAGCAAATTCATTTATTGAATACCTTACCATTAGTCCTGATACTTATTGAAATTGCTGTTGTACAATGATCATTGCTGGACATTCATGTCAGAACCAGCATGTTAGAAATTACAGATTGATTTATGGTATTGAATATTAGAAATATTGTAGGAAGACTAAATTAGAGATTGCAATTGTTACTTTTTTACTGTCTGTAAATTAAATGTATTTCTAAATTTCCTTTTAAAGTCTTATTTTTTTCCTGAATTTGGTATTACCATCAATAAAGCATTTGTTCTTTAAGAATGTAAATATATCGTTTTTAGTTTATTTTGCTGTTATAGTTTTTAATTGTCACCAGACAAGACTAATTTTCAGATAATGCAGTACACTACGGTATCAGCACCACTGATAATGAGGTTGAATTCTAGTGACATATTTTCATGAAACAGAAGAATTTTAGACCTAGTAGAAGCTATATCAGGGCAGGTGTAGTTGATAGAGCATTGGGCTTGAAATTAGGAAGACTCATGTTCAAGAGTTCAAATCTGGATTCAGATATTTACTGGCTCTGTGACCCTGGGCAACCACTTAACCCAGTTTGCCTCAGTTTTGCATCTGTAAAATGAACGGGAAAAGGAAATGTCAAACCACTCCAATATCTTTTGCTAAGAAAATCCTAAACAGGATTATAGACACAACTGAAACTATTCAACAACAACAACAACAACAACAGAAGCTATATCTAGGAAATAGAGAAGGATGAGTCAGAGATGACTAGAGAGTTTCAGAGTTGTGTCATTGAGATGATGGTAGTACCAGAGAGAAGGAAGTTGGGAAGTGACATGTGAAAAAATATTATGCATTTAATTTTTAAAAACCAAACCAAACACATTTATAGCTGTTTATCTTAGTAAAATATGCCCATAACAGCTTATTAGTTTCTCTCCCTGTCTATTTCTACTACCCCTTCCTTCCCCATGCATCTGTATTTATACATACAGAAACTTCTTTTTTTTTTTTTTTCAACCAGAAAGACCTTCTTTCTAAGACATAACACTCTTAGAGTGCTGAACTGGGAATCAGTAGAATTGGATTCTAAATTTGACTTGCCTATTTAACTTGTTTTATTTGCTTTATCATCATTATCAGAAGTAGACTCATGGAGACCTCTTCCAGATGGCAGAAAAATAAGCTTACTGTTCAAAAGTATAATTAAAATAACATCAGTCATACTTAAAAACATTCACCTAAAAGCATTGGCCTGTAAATGACCTTATTCTGCATTAAGTAGAAATATGCTGTCCATGGTGAACAGGGTCATAGTTCCATGGTACTCTGCTCTGTTTTTATTACATCCACAGTATCGTGTCTAGTTTCAGGCACATATTTTAGGAAAGACATTGGCAAACTAGAAACTGTTCAGAAGAGGGTAGACCATGATGGTGAGAAGAATGGAAAACATGCCAAATTAGAATCAATTGAAGGAACTGGAGCTGTTTAACCAGGAGAAGAGAAAGCTTGGGGTAGAGGGAACATGATTATTGTCATCAGTAGTTGGGGAGGCAACTGAGTGTGGTAAAACTAGGACTTTTTTGGTTTTTTTTTTATTTTATTTTATTTAGAACATGTTTTTTAATCAGTTTTGTAAACTCGAACAAATAAGTTCACCTCTCTGAGCATCGAATCAGTGAATTTTGTCAAGTGAAGGAGTTAAACAAGATTATCCTTAAGGTTCCTTCCCACTCTAAATCTTATGATCCTATAAGTATTTGAAGGGACTCTTTTATGGAAGAGGGATTAGATGTGTATTGCTTGGTCCCAGAAAGAAGAACTAGATCAGTAGATAGAAATTGCAGAGAAGCAAAGTGGATTTTGGCTTCATATAAGAGAAAACTTCTCGGTAAATAGAGCTATTTAAGAGTTGAATGGGCCACCCTTGGAGTGAGTTGAATTCATCACTGAAAGTCTTCAAGGAAATGTTAGATGACCACTTGTTGAAGTTGTTGTAGAAAGAATTCCTGCCTAGATATGGTTAACCATAGTTAGTGGTTAACCTCTGAGGTTAGCCCCTTAATTGTGAGGTTTTATATCATTTCTTAGAGAGAAAGGAAAATGACCCTAGAAACACATGGAGAAGACAGAGGAACAGTTGTCAAATCAGTGTATTAGTAAATCAGTCAGCTAGCATTTATTGAGCTTCTGTGTGCCAGGCACTGTGCTAAGTGCTGTGGATACAAAGAAGGAAGGAAAATTCCCTGCTTTCAAGAAGTCACAGTCTAATGAAGGAGACAACATGCAAACAACTATGTACAAGCGATTTATGTACAGAATAAATTGGAGGTAATCAGAGAGGGAACCGGCATTAAGATTAAGGAGGATTGGGAAAGACTTCTTGCAGAAGGTGAGATTTTAGCTGAGAGAGAATAAGGAGTTGATGATAACTCCTATATTGAAAGTCTGACTTTCAGTGGTGAAACCTTTGACAGTAATAGGAAAGTTCAGAAGAGGGGAGGTTTGGGGAAAAGAAAATGAATTCCATTTTGGACATGTTGAATTTAAAATGTCTCTAGGAACTTCTGTTTTGAGATATCTAAAAGGTAGTTGGAAATGCAATATTGGAGGTAAACTGGACAAGTGGATCCGAGTCATCTTTGTAGAAAATGATCATTAAAATCATAGGAGGTGATGATCAGTGAAGTAGTGTAGAGGGAGAAAAGAGTACCTAGGACAGAGAAGAGAGTAATGAGGAGAGGGTGATCAGCTGTGTCAAAGGATGCAGAAAGGTCAAAAAGAAAACCAAGAATGGTTGATAATTGTTCAAATAGCGTTAGGCAAGATGAGCACGAATTGTTTTTATGCTTCAGCAGGATACAAATAGCCGGGAAACATATTTCTTATATTGTAATATATTCTTGCCTGCTGGCCAAATTGTATTACATGAGTCTTTTGAAAATATACATCGAATTTATTTGTTATACTTTTCCAATGTGTTGTGGCAGATTTCTGCAAAGTAAATTATATTTTGGTGTACACCTGGGGGTCCTGTGCATGCTCAAATTGGAACACTTATATATGTATTCAGATTGATGAGTTAGGTCCAAGGAAATTGTAGAAAGGAATTGTTAGGGAAAAGAGGGGACATGATAAGATAGAGATAGAGGTAAATAAATATATGATGTTGGAAGAGATAAATTGAGAGTCAAATGATGAGGAAATGGAGACAAAGTTGCCTATTACATAATAAAACATGTTGGACACAGAAGTCACTAAAGTTTAAGTTAAAATTAGCTTAAAAAAATAACACTATATTCTGTTTGTATCACTCAGAGAGGAAGTGCTGTCCTATTGCCTTAAAGGGGGAAAAAAGCAACTTCAACTGTTTTTCAAATAAATAATGAAAATAGTATAACATTTTCTTTTTATTTTCTTTTTTTCTCTCAACATTTTCTTTCTTTTAATGTCCAGTAATAAGTAGGTAATCACAAGGATATAGATCTTGATCCTTTCATCAGGTTCCACTTTGTACTTACTGCTTGTTGGACTTCCCAGCTTCTCCTTTATGTTAGGGAGGCAGACCAGTGCTCTAATAGGCCTCCTCTATAAAATTTTGATGTGCTAAACCTCTGTTATAAAGAAACCATTTAAGTATAACAGTACAAATACAGAAGCAATCTACCAATTTTCTGGTTATTATTGAACATTAGCTGGTTGCCAGATAATTATGAGGGACTACTGTTGGGGTATTTGAAATAGACTGATTATAAGATTGAATTTCTAGAGGCCATGTCTTATTTATCTTTATATCTCCCAGAGTTTAGTATACTGTACTACATACAGTATGTGTTTAAATGAACTTATCATCTAGTTGACAGATATTTACTTTGACACATAATTGCAGCCGTGCCTTTCCAAAACCAGTTCATATCTTAATTATGACTATTCGTTGCAGCATTTTGAATGAGAACTCCTTGAATTTGCGTTATTAAAAAATGAGGAGAATTGATCAGTTTCTCCTACTCATTTTAATTCTTTCATTTGGTAGCATTTAAATGCCTCTTCAAATGAATCACTACATGGTAACCTAGGCATGAAAACTATGTAGCAGAAAAAGAAACCTATGCACAAAACTTTTGTATCCAAAGATTTAATAAAGGACATTCTTTACAGTTGACTGGATATGGGAATGGGATGCTTCATATCCCCAAATCTGTGTCCACATTGGGGTGATAAGTATGGTAGTTCCCAAGATAGAGGTGGTGTCATAGCTTCAAAGATAGCTTCCTACCTTTCTTTTTTTGCATAAGAAGGCCTCATCTCTAACATATATTAGAGATGCTCCTTCTTTTTTGGAAATTCCAGGATGATAACTCTGCTATCTCTGTTTCCAAATCTACACTTTGGGATCTTTGAATACAGTAATTGGTTGAGAGAGATGAGAGTATGGGACTGGAATATTTCCTAATTTACCCAAGATTACCTAACAGAAGTGATGTGGAGGGCCTTATCTATAATGACAGGTGCTATGGTTCCTTCTGAGCCCAAATGGTCTCTTACCTGTGATGTTATTATTAGCAGTATTGCATAGTGGATAGAGAGCTGAATCCTGAGTCAGAAAGACATTTGAATATAGACTGTAAGTTACAGAAAAGTTGTTGAACTGCATTCATAGAATGAGTTTCCTCATTTGGGAATTCTGTATGCCAATGAAATCACAGATCTAGTCCCTTTTCCCTATTTTTGGAAAAAGAGGGGAAGCTTCTGCTGGTTTTAAGAGGGAAAGCAAAAACAAAGGACAATGAACACTTCCAGGATTCATGCCAGTTATCTGTCAAGTGCTAGGAAAATGGCCTTGGGTTTTCCTCAAGTGAGGAATTAAAAGCTTTGTAGAGTTCATTATGGTTCTCTCCTTGCCCATCCCTTGGAATTCTACTTAGGACAGATGGAATAAACTTCTCATACACAGTGATCTAATGGAAGAACAGCCTTACTTATTCCTATGACTATGTATAAATGTGTCTGCATGCATCTATTCTGTAGCAAACACTGTTGATTCATTTGTATTGGAGTGAGGAAGGACAGTATTCGCAGTTACAAGATTCCAAGAAGCAAAACCATATACAGGTAACAAGAAGGGGTATAGCACTACAGGGACCAAAAATTATGAAAAACATTCCAGCAGTTAAAAGTTTTATTTGCCTTGCTACAATATTCCAGTAGATGTCATGATGAGTTTCACTTGCTAAACAGAATTTAGACATTTGAGTCTTTGGCTTTCTACCAACTAAGTATGCTATAACAAACTTGACAAATGTCATGCTGTGTTCAGAAAGAGACCAGTAAGTTAAAATGATATAAAAAGTACAAAAAAAATGGAATTTAAAATTAGTCTTAGATTTAAAATAAATGTTGAAGCACTTTAAAATTATGAAAACTTTAGCCAAATCACTAAAGCTTTAGAAGGTCCTACTTGTACGTTGTTGTTGTTGTATTTTAGGATAAATAACAAAATCATAGCATTTCAGACCTGGAAAATACCATAAAGATCATGTAGCTAATCCCCTTTTTTGGTGAGAAATATAAGCCCAAGAAGTGAAATGACCTGTTCACACAAATGTTAGCAGAGCTGGGGCTAAAATCCATGTCTTGATTCACCAGTTAGAGTACCTGTTCCATTGTATATACTTCTTCCTTTTTCCCTTTTTTTTTTTTTTTGTGAGGCAATTGGGGTTAAGTGACTTGCCTAGAGTCACACAGCTAGTGAGTGTTATGTGTTATGAGGTTGGATTTGAACTCAGGTCCTTCTGAATCCAGGGCTAGTGCTCTATCCACTGCGCCATCTAGCTGCCCTTATACTTCTTCCCATTTCAGAAACCAGAATGATACAAATGAGAGCTGGAGAAACTGTTCATGCTTTTACTTACAATATTCATGTAACATTTTAAGTATTTCTGATATTTTGTCTGAAATTCATATTTCAGTTTAAATATGCAATTTCAAAAAATGGTTATGTTATTAAGTGTGACCTAGGACCAAATTGTTATTCCTTGCGACTTTTATTTCATAATGAAAGTGGAAAAATTACATAGTAGAAATTTACTTTAAGGGAAACTTTGTTGAAATATATCTGTTTTGCCAAGTAAGAGATTTTTCTTACAACAATTAAACTACATTGATTACTAGATTGTAAATTTTTTGAGTGCAGATAACTTGTTCTATTTTTCTCCAGGAACTTGCACTGTGTTACACATAGTATGTGCTTACATGAAATTCCATCATAAACATTTATTTTTTTCTATAATGTTTTGTTCTCCAAACCTATTAGAACATCTAAAATATAGTGAAATTAACTGACAAGTTCTATTTTCCTTTCTTTCCTTTATCTACTTTTTGATTGAAATGAGAAATATGCCAAAGTTAGGTGGCAGAAGAGCAGAAGAGAACAAAGAGCTTTGATAATACACCAACAGGATAATTAGATA
The DNA here is from genome assembly GCF_900497805.2 of Vombatus ursinus. Lineage (NCBI taxonomy): Eukaryota > Metazoa > Chordata > Mammalia > Diprotodontia > Vombatidae > Vombatus > Vombatus ursinus. The sequence continues at coordinate 2,991,523 of NW_020954626.1, forward strand.
CTAAATATTGATGCTACTCTGCTTCAGCAAAACTTATCTACCGCAAAGACAGGGACATTTTCGGATTGATAATAGATTTTACGTATGTTTTGACCTAAAGCTGAAGAGACATATATACATATATATATATATGTATGTATGTATGTATGTATGTATGTATGTATGTATATGTATGTATATATATATATTTGTATGAAAAACATTTTATTTTCAAGCTTCTAAAAGTGTTATTTAGATTTTGTTGGATTTAAGCAGAGACTGTTAATAATAACACTATTACTTTTTCCACAGCTTAACGAAATCACGTCTGATTTATAAACGTGGTGAAAATTGAGTGACATTCTCCTCCACAAATCATGGCACTCCCCTTCCGAAAGGACTTGGAGAAGTACAAGGATCTTGATGAAGATGAACTCCTTGGAAAACTTTCAGAGACTGAACTAAAACAGCTGGAAACTGTTCTTGATGACCTTGACCCTGAGGTGGGTATTACTGAGAGAGGATGAAAGTATCTTGTTTTTCATCCATATACATTTTTAGTTCCTTCTTCTCCAGCTTTTTCCTCTTCTACATAGAAATCACTGTGCTTTCACTGTTTCCCACTACAGGCTTTATTCTTGCCTTTATTGACATTGGTACTTGTATCCAGAATGATCTCCCCATATCCTTGTCTTCAGAACCTCTCAGAACCATGTCCTCTATGAAGTGTTTGTTGACTGAACTAGACAGTTGGGTGTAACATGGAATGTAGTTAGATGAAAATTTACAAAAGCTATTTTTCTATCCAATTCTTCAAAGCTGTTTTGCTTCCAGGATTATTGCCTTCCAGAGAATCTTTGACAAGTCTTACTTGGCCCTACGTCAGGGCATCTGTAGTCTGAAGAATGCTGGACCGAATAAATAATTTTAAAGTCCTCTTTCAAACAGGCCTCAGGTAGCTCTAGCGCTCCTAGTGAATTAGAGCTTTAGCAATACACAAAATTCACTCTAGAGCAAACCTAAATCTGTAGTTTGACCAGAAGCTGAGTCTCCATGGGTGTCTTTAGGTTAGAAGTGGCCTGTGGCTAAAGTAAAGAGCACTGTGTCGATCTTGATTTAGATTTGTACTCTTTAGGACTTCCTTAGAGTTGAGTGATATACTTGGGGAAATGGCTGTTTGCCAGATTACATCCTATTCCATTCTAAGTTGTTTTACTTTGCGTACTGAATATTAATTGATGATAACTGTATGCTGGGACATTAATTATAAGTGCTTATTTAGGATAAATTTTGGCTTTTGTTTAGTAAATCTTTCTTTGGTATTAAAAGTAATCTAGTGTCACTACCACATGTATATTTCGTTTGGGTATAACTTCCTTGGTTTTATATTTTTGTTAAGACTGACACGTTTTTTAACACAGGTAATCTGATCAGGTAAATACCGTAGATAAAATCCTTCTGTGATGAATTCTATAATAAATAAAATTCACAATAACAGAAATATATTCTAGTCTGAAGGATTACCCTGTAGTAATAATGTTGTGTTCATTTTATTGCCCTGAAATTCTGTGCTTGGAATAATCCAGTATGAAGAGTCTGTCATCCCAGTGTAGTAGGGTGGAAAGAGTGCTGCATCAGAGGACCTGGGGTCACTCTCTGGCTCTGTCACCACCTGTGTGACCTTTGGTGAATTTTGTTCACCTCTCTGGACCTCAGTTCCTCATCTGTCAAATTAGAGGGTTGAATTAGAGGCCCTCCCTTCCAGTTCTAATTCTGTAGGCATATTGTACTACATATTGTAGTAGAATAGTTTTTGACACCAAATGGATACTAATAAGCCTTATTTGCTAATAATTTATATTCTGCTTCTTAGATAGAAAGACTTGACTCTCAACCTCTCTAAATGACATTTTTTGAGACTTCCCCACCCCACTCCCAGATGTTGCTAGTTGAGTCTTTGAAGAACATGATTTATTCCATGACATTTAGCAAAGAAAGGGTGCTATGCCATTTTACGAGTTAGGGTGGATTCCTCTTTGCCCTCCCTCTGTCCCCATCTCCTCCTTCACCACAGTGGGAGTTGGATTCTAAAGATATTAACTGGCATTGTCATGTGAGAGTTAAACAGGAAAAGGAATGCCAGACTCTTGTGACTTGTTTGTTTTGCTCATAGGGAGAGACATTTAGAAGCAGTTCCGTGTTCCTAGGTAGAATAATAGCAAACCCAGTTGCCTTAGCCAGAAAAACATATTAAAGTTCCCACCAACTTTACTTGCCCTTAGCCAGGGATCCAGGAGGTAGGGGGGAAAAATGGAAGCTGGGTGGGGTAAGAAAGATTGTACAAGACAACTCTTTGTAACATGGGAGTTTCTCTTCCTCTTCCCTACCATTTTCAGTGTACTAATTCATTGCCCATTTCAGAGTAGTTCTACCACAAGCACAGAATGTTTGTATATCAGCTTGTGTGTCATAACTAGCAAGGAATGAGAAAAAAAATATTTGGATTCTCAGGAATTCCATCTTAATGAGAGTTAACCTGCTTATTAATTTTTATTTATTATTAGATTGGTTAATTACAGCATGTTGCTCAGGGTTCATATCCCATGAAAGCCAGTTAGCTATGATTTCTTTCATGATTCAGACTCACCAAGGTAAACCAGGATCCTAACCAGCCATTTCACAGATGTGTTTTACAAGGGGAATGAACCTGGCAGGAAAGTACTGATGAAATCTGTGCAAGTATATTGGTAGTGTTGCAAAAAAACAACTTAAAATACATATCCTTCTGTAATGTCTTCGTATGTGAAAGATTGCACATTTTGTTGATTTGCTTTGAAAGCATTCCAAAATCTTTTTCATGTGCATATGTTGTATGTCTCCAATTACATTATTAACTGTACGGACAGTGGCCCTCTCTTGTTTTTTAAAATTCTAGTTGAAAGTTAGAGTTGGAAAAAAAATATGCCCAATGCAGTATCAGAAACTGACTTCAAAACTTTTTTTTCCATAAATGAGTCAAATTGCTCTATAACAAGTACCATTACAATATAAATGCAATTAATTAGGGATCCCTGCAGATGGCCCATTGGGGACTGCAGAATTCTCTACAGTGTGTTATCCAGTACAATAAATGTTTTCTTTGGTCAATCATTTTCTTTAAAAAGCAGTTTTTTTCTTAATGAAAAAATACCCATTACCTGATAGGATCCATGGGGACCAGTATTACCACTGTTATTGAGGTACATTACAAAGCATCATCAGTCCTGCTTTTTGCTTCTTGAGTGGATTCTATTTGTCATCTCTATTAACAACACAAGAATGCCGCCTCCGTTTGACCTTTGTTTTTCTGAAAGGGATGTCTACGACTTATAGCTGTTCCCATGATGTACTGGTAAGATCCTAGAGAGACAGTTTATTCTGTTGTCATATGAGAGCCAAATTCATCATGCTTGCCATTTGTGACCATTTATGACTATTCTTGGGCTGTAGTGGTGAAAGTATAGTGTGGGAAAAGCAGATGGCAGGTCTCAAACCGTTGCCTCCTGCCCTTTTTCCCTTGCCCCCAGCAGTTCCATTCCCTTCAGGCCCTTGTAGCATTGCATTGTCATGTATGGAATCTGATGTATAGCCCCTGTTAGGGGCTCCTCAGGAGAATTCTAATGCATTTACCGCAGCCATGAATTAATTCTGGGGCTGTCAATCCACCTATGAAATCTACAGCAATCAGCAATAGAGTCATAGAAACTTAGATTTAAAAGGAACCAGAGTGATCATATGGTCCAGAGTGTGAATGCCCTCTACAATAGAATCATAATAACTAACATTTATATAGTGCTGTAAGATCTGCAAAGTGCTTTATAAATTGTTGTTGTTGTTGTTGAGTTGTTTCAGTCATGTCTGATTCTTCATAACCCTATTTGGAGTTTTCTTGACAAAGATGTTAAAGTGGTATGCCATTTCCTTGTCCAGCCTATTTTACTGGTAAGGAAACTGAGGCAAAGAGGATCAAGTGACTTGTCCAGGACTGCATCATTAATAAGTGTCGGAGGCAGATTTGAAGTCAGATCTTTCTGACTCCAGGTCCAGCACTCTATCCACTGGATAGAGTGCCACCTACTTGTCCCCAAACTGAAGTTTATTTTATTTTTTTCTATTTTATTTTATTTTATAAATAGTATTTCATTTGATCTTCACAACATTCCTGAGACGTTGGTGCTATTAAAATCTCATTTTACAAAAGAGGAAACTGAAGCACAGAGAGATTAAGTTAAAAGAATTAAAGTAGTGCATTGATATAGCTAGTAAGCATCCAAGGCTAGATTTGAACTTCCTGGCTACAGGTCTAACGCTCTGTCCACTCTGCCTATTCCCAACAAGTATGGTCATCTGGCTTTTGTTTGAACACCTGGACATGAGACAGTCCATTCCATTTTTAGATAGTCCTAATTGTTAGGAAGTATTGTATTACATTAAACTTTGCTAAATAGCTTCCATTCTAGTCTTTCCACTAGATCTATGTAGAATGTGACTGGTTACTTTTCTCCATGAAAGCCCTTCACATATTTGGACACAGCCATCATATCCTCCCTAAGCTATCTTGTCTCCAAGCTTACATATCCAAAGCCTTCAGCATTTATAACATAGTTTGGGTCTTCTCACAATCTTGGTCTCTCTCCTCTGAATGTATTTCATTCTTTCAGTTTCAGTGTACCTCATAAAATATGGTGTCCAAATGTGAATTGAAAAGTGGTCTGACCAGTACAGAGAGTAGTGATATTGTCTTGTTCTGGAGTTCTCTAAATTGTAGTGTAAAATCACATCAGCTTTATTGGAAATCAAAACCACACTGTTGGCACACATTGAAGTGGGAGGTAGCTTCCCATTCTCAATTTGGTGTGGTTGATTTTTTGAACCTAAATGCAGGAGTTCACATTTATGTGCACTGAAGCACCCAGATATCTTTTTGGACCCTGTTATCTAGTACAACAGTACATTTACTCAAAACAGAAACAAATGGTTTGGTATATCATTTAAGTATTTTTTGCAACAAAATCCTATTGCAATAAAAACAAAATTCTTCTTGACAGGAATTTTGCATATACTTTGATATAAAGTCCTGAATTCCCCTGGCTGAGGAACCCTGTACCTCCCCTATAACCATGGGGTGTTCTTTTTGATACCAAAAGAAAAGGCCAAGGAGCTCCAAACTAATTATAGGTAGTAATTTAATCAATTATTATGAGTACTTACAAAACAAGGGCAATCTGGGGCAGCTGCCAGACAATTCAGTGGATCCCTGCAAAAGAAGCCCAAAAATCCCTGTGGTAATTACAGAAGACAGACAAAGGGAGGAGGAATTAGAGAGTGCATCACTACTGATGGGTGAATGTTTTTGGTTTTCTGCTTAGTAATGAGCTTGGACATTAAGCCAATGTTATGCCCAACATAAGTTTGTGTATTGATCATGTACCAGTCACAGAGGGGTCACAATATTTTTGTTACAGCTTTCATAGGACATAACATTTTAAGTTATGACTCAGTGTCTCAGTTATGATTTTTAACAGAGTACCACCTTTCACAGAGTTTAAGTTTTTTGGCTTTTCCCTAATCGGGACCACGCATGTGGCATTCCTTTTGTGCATGTTAAAAAATATAAATACTAGAACGTCTTCCTCCAATACCTCATCATGGAGTGGAGGTGAATCCTAGGTGCTTCAGGGCTTTCAGTGAAAGTTCAAGATCTGAAAGTTTCTGCAAAGTTGTAAAGGTATCAGGTGTGGGTATGGATTCTACCTGTTATCCACGGACCAGCCTAGCCAAGTTTGGAGAAGTTCATTACCACATCAGCTGCAGAATAGTCAACTTTTACAACCATTCCTGCTCTTGAAGACTCAACCAACGTGTAAAGAGCTTGTTATACGTTAAACATAGAAGTACCTACATTGGGGAAATAATAGATCCTTGAAGTGTTTAAAGCACGTGTGATGCAGCCTTTTGACTGAGTCCAAGTTTTCCAGAACAAATCCTTTTGTTAAGGGAATTTGTTCTGTGAAGTTTGGATTCTGTCAAAGGGCAGCAGTTGAGGTCCTAAAGGGCCGCATGTGACCTTGAGGCTGCAGGTTCCCCACCCCTGGTTTAAAGTATTGTTTTTTTTTAATGTTTAAAGTATTCTTCTAAGTCATTTTAGATATCAAGAAAATTCATTTTGTTTAATGTCAAAAGGATATGAAACTGAGTTACTAAAGCATGTTCCATGAAAAAATGAATTATTGACTGATAAAATGAATTCTGTCTAGCTAAACTATTTTTTATAGTCTTAGTTGAAGAACTAAAATTTGTTCTCAGAGGTCATGCTATAGAACACTTAATGTTGATACTATGATATTGCTGTTTCAATACACTTTTTCTATATTTAAGTGATATATTCAGTTAAATTTATAAAATCATTGACTTCACATAGTAGCTGTTTATAAATGAAAGATATTTGCACGTAAACAAAATAGTCTGACTTATGTGTGGTCTAAATGTAAATTGCCATTGTAATGGTACTTTTTTATTTCGGGGGTAGAATGCACTTCTACCTGCAGGCTACCGGCAAAAAAATCAGACTACTAAGAATGCCACCGGACCTTTTGACAGAGAACATCTGCTCTCGTACTTGGAGAAGGAAGCACTGGAACATAAAGACAGGGAAGACTTTGTACCCTTCACTGGAGAGAAAAAAGGTAATCCAGGGTATTAAAATTGTTTCCTTGATGGAACTTGTTTTTTTGGTAGATATGGAGGGATTCAGACTTAGAGTTAAAAGTTTTTATAATTGTTTTGAAAATCCATTGAAGTTTTTAACCCAGTAACAAATTCTAAATGAAGTGAGATTTTACTGCACTATAATAATTGTTTGCCTCATGGTTTTGTGGGTCAACATAGTGTGGGGAAAAGAGCACTTGACCTTGAAAACCTCAGTTCAAATTGTAACTCTTCCATATAATAGCTGCTTAAGTTTATTGAGCTTCAGTTTTCTCATCTATAAAATGGGGACAGTAGTACTTGTACTACCTATTTATCCCATGGGATTGTGATGACAAAATAAATGAATGCTTAGTGGAAATAGCATGGTATCTGGAATTAAAAGAACCTGGCTTTGCGTCCATAGTTTTGCCAGTTCAATACTTAAATAATCTTGGATAAGTTAATTTCCCTCTATTGGCCTCATAATTAGTGAAATGGGTAGTTAGACTAGCTGATTCTTAAAATCTTTTCTAGCTCCATATGCTAGATTTACTATCCATTGGCTTACTGTATGCGGATCATTGTGCTGAGGGAGAGACAGTTTAGATAAGACACCAATCTTATAAACTGTGATTATAGTAACATTCTTTATAGCGGTGGTAATAATTAATTATAATTAATTAGGAATACTACCTCACCTTTGTATGAGGACAGTTAGGTGGTGCCATGGATAGAACACTGGGCCTGGAGTCAGGAAGACTTAAGTTCAAATCCAGCCTCAGACACTTACTAGCTATGTGACCCTGGGCAAGTCACTTAACCCTGGTTACCTCAGTTTCCTTATCTGTAAAATGAGCTGAAGAAGGAAATGGCAAGCCACTCCAATATCTCTGCCAAGAAAACCGCAAATGGGATCATAAAGAGTCAGATGTGGCTAAAATGACTGAATAACACCACCACCACCACCACCAAACATTTTTATAGTGCTTTATAGAGGACTTTATGTGATTTTATTTATGTGTGTATGTGTGTGTGTCTGTCTGTGTGTATAATATGATCCTTACAACTATGTGAGATATGTAGTACAAGTATTTATATTTTATTCTTGGTTTTACTGTTTGTAGCAATTTCTTATTTGTGTCAAAGTAGATTTACAAATTGATGATGGAGTATTTTAGGACATAAAGGAGTTACTCTTAGATCCGGTCCTGCTGCAAAGGCATTTTAAACTATTGTTTATTTTTTTGTTAGACTTTCCTGGAAGGAGATTTCTCAACTTTCTGGGTAACCTAGTTTCCCATTTGATGATAATCATTTCAGGAAGTTGTTTTTTTTTTTTTTCCCCTGAATCCCACACATTGCTGTTTAAGCCCATTTCATTTTGTTTTGTCTTTATTGGAAATGGAGAACAGATGCTTTTTATCTCCCATATGATAATTATTCTTCTACATGAAGTCAGCTAAGACTTTCAGCTTCTAGCTTCCTTTAAATTTTCCTTTTGAGTCTTAACTTGTCTGGCTTTTCAGGTACTATAATATGAAGTGACAAACTGAATTGCCTAATTTTGCACCTATGTATGAGCCATTTAAGCAATTATTAAAATTTCCAGATCCCAAATTCCACCTTATTTTATTTCTTAATCAAAATATCGCAGTGTGGTATAGAAGAGATTGTGACCTGGTAGTAGCAATTGCAAATGTAGAGGACAGCTTCTGTTGCCTCTCTTGTTGTCTCACTAACCCCCAAAATCTGATCCTTGTTAGTAGCATTCAATAACCTCTTTATACAATCTGGCATAACTTTGTGTGGTTGGGAAGCCACAAAACTAGCTTGGCATTCTATAGACAGAGATGGTATGACAGTTTGTTTTTTTTTAAAGCTTCCACAGAGAGACAGAGTTTCAAATAATGCTATAGCCACACACCAAAGAGCCATTGTTTTTGTGTGTATTCCATCTAGAAAAATGGCTCATTATGTATTAATCTGGACAGTTAGACCTACAGCAGAGAAGGAATGATTAATCACCTTCAACATTATCTTCGTATAAAAGATGTAATGACTAACCTGTCCCTCTGGCTTGTGTTCCAGGCATATTTCAAAAGGGATAAAGTTTAAAAAAGAAAGAGGGTGAGATGTTGAAAAGAAGAGGTACAAAGGAAAGAAAGAAGGAATTGGGAATATATTTCATATGTCAGGAAATAGGTTATGTAAAGAAAAACCTCAATGCATTGAAATTACACCTTTGTAGAAAAAAAATAGTAATAACTGTCTCTAGGGGAAAAAAAGTTTGGACAGTGTATACAAGAAATTAAAGAAAAACAAAGCCATGACACCTACTAAAACCCGTCAAAATAGTTCACTAGTGTTTCTGCAATTATAAAATAGTCAGGAGAAGCAGCCAGGATTGTTGTTTGTATAACAGCTCATTTATATGTATGGCAAAAATCCAAACCTATGTTTGTGCCAAAGAGTAAGTGCAGTGGGCCACGGTGTTTACTGTTTTTTCAAAATCACTATCTGATGTGAGCCAGGTTAACAGTTTTTGACCCAGGTGCCTTTGAGTCATAGAACGGTAAGCACTTAGAGTTGGAAGGGACCTTAAAGATCATCCGTTAGTCCGACTCACTTTACAGCTAAAGAAACAAGGTCCCAAAGAAGTCAAGCATCTGTCCTCCACCGCCACGTCTCATTGTGCTGACGTGAGGATGGCGCTGCCACAAATGTCTGTCATTGGGTGATACTCCAAATTACCTTTCCTTTGCATAGCCTATAATCTAAGTTGTAGACCAGCCAGATTAATGGGGGGAAAAAAAGGAATTGGGATTACTCTTGGTTGTTTCAACTTTATATAGGTAAAAGACCCTTTTAATAGGATTCTCATCTGAACACTACAGCAGGGAAGGAGTTAGGTGGCCATGTCTTCCAAAAAGAAATCTGCAGAAATGACATCTAGCTATGGGCCTTAGGATAAAGAGGTAAAAAAAGAAATGTAGCTTTGTGAGCCAATCAGTTCTCAACACTGCTGTGTATTGGGATGTAATCATGATTAAATGTTCACTGTCTCTCTGCCTTGTCCATGCCTCCCCTTTACATCTCTTCCTGTGATGCCCCCATATTTTAAAATGTTAGGCCAAGGCCAACTCGAGTATAAGAATTCTGTCATCATAAAGAGGCCGTTAGGTGGCACAGTGAATAGAGTGCTGGGCTGGAGTTGGGAAGACTCATCTTCCTGAGTTCAAATCTGGCCTCAGATACTTCCTAGCTATGTGACCCTGGGCAAGCCACTTCACCCTGTTTGCCTCAGTTTCCTCATCTATAAAATGAGCTAGAGATGAAATGACAAACCACTCTAGTGTCTTTGCCAAGGAAACCCCAAAAGGGGTCACCAGGAGTCTTAATGTAACTGAAAAACAACTAAACAACAAAAAGAGCTTTTAAAGGATCTGCATTCAGAAAGTTTTATTTGCCTATCATTGATCCTGGCTATTGTTTATATATTATACTTTTCATTCCCCTCTATGATGTCTGGGTTGAAAGGGAAGGCTGTGTATTCTATACACTGTGGCAAAAGTATCATCAGCCCTCTGCGGATTTAGCCCTTATCTCTGGCAGTTTTTATATCAAAACCTAATTCATGTAGCGAATATGATTAACCTCTTCATTTGAAGTTTCCCAAGCTAATCTCAGCCTATAATGATCTTTTTACTTCATTCTAAATTCCTTTAATACTCAAGTGTTCACTCCATCTAATACTTGTATATAAATACTTGTATATAATACTTGTATATAAATTGCCAAGTGCTATCATTTGAACTTCTCATATGACACATGATATTCTGGCCTGTATTAGAAAGTGTTTGCACATTTTTCATCTCCCTTGAGATTGCAAATTTCGCCAAGGTAGGAACATTCTTTTTACAATGTTTGTGCCCTACTGTGGCTAGAATGGTGCTTTTCACGGGGAAAAGTTCAACTATTATTTGTTGGATGAAGAATCATAACTGGAATAGCATGTTGTACAGAAGATAGCCAGATAAAATCTGAAGAAAGGTAGAAATTTATAGAGAGCCAGATATTTCCAAGGTAGAAACTCAACCAAAAGTTAGACTAATAAATTACTCAAAGGTCGCTGAAAAGCAATCTAAACTTCTTCTGAAATTATATAAAATTTCAGTCAGAGTCATAGAGTGTTAGGGCAGAACAGGACTAAAGAGATCACATAGTTAAATTCATTCATTTTACAAATAAGAATAATGAAGGCTAGAAAGTTGTGGGTGGCTTGCCCAAGACTACTAAACTAACACTTAAAGGACTACTAAAGGCTTTTCTTGTCTCTTTAAAAATTATATTTACATTTTTTGCTATCTTTCCCTTCTGTCCCCACCCTTACCCCTTTAGCCCTAAATTTTCCTGAGTTTTAGCCTTCCTGACACTATTCTTATAAGACTATGTCACTTTTGTATATTTGTCTTTGGTTATGCATAAGTGATACCTTCTTTTGCACATGTCCTTTTAAAACCTGATCTCAAATATCTCCTTGTAAACCACTTTCTCAGGTGTTCAAGCCTAAATCAGTGCAGTCTTTTGTATGTATCAATAGAACTATTTGGGAGAATTAAATTCAGAGGCAGAAATTTTAGAAGGACTGGAAGGAAATTTAAGAAGCTCTTATCAGTCACTTACAGCTGTTATTCTGATAGTCTTTATTATCTGAGAAGCCTTCGGCATCCACCTTAGGAATACAGATTATCATCTTGTTGCTTTAAAATCAGGGACCTTGGTTAGTAATACATTTGAGAACAAATTCTTCTGTCTACTCACAGGCTACTCTTTCTGCCTAATTTTAGCGAAAATCCATTCTTCTAAGGGTTGTTAACCCAGGGAACTAATTTTTAAAAATATTCTTATAACTGAACTTCAGTATAACTGGTTTTCTTTATAATTCCATGTATTTTATTTTGTGCATTTAAAAACATCATTCTGAGAAAAGGGTTCACCAGTCTGCCAAGAGGGGTCCATGATACCAAGAAAGTTAAGAATTCTTGTACCAGACCTTCTAAAAGGGAGGTATCAAACTTGGCTCCCAAGTGGGCCCAGACCAGATTAAAATGTTATTGGGAAATGTTTAACAAAAAAAATAATAATACAACATGACACAGATAATGTTAATTTGTGTTTTTCTAAGTTAATATGAGGCCCACAAGGAATTTGAATTTGCCATTACTGCTTAAATATAGCTATTACATAATTTGGAGTCTGTGGTGTCTGGGATTGTTCCAGATAGATTTCAGAAAACCAGTAGTTTCTGGGAGCATGTTAATTAAAGAAATAGGATTTTTTAATGTTTGTTTCTCTGAAGATATGATCTGATGGGATGAATCCCAAAATTTGAGAGTTGGAAGGACCTCAGCTGCCAGGTAATACAACTCATATAGGAAAAGAATACTCACTGTACCATACCTGACAAGTAGTAGTGTAACCTCTGCTTCAAGATTTACTCTGGGAAGTTTAAAAATTAGACCTGTGATACCAGCAGCACAGTGTAATGGAAAGAACACTTCACTGGGAGTCAAGAGATCTGGATTTAGGGCATGTAACTGTCTACCTGTGCCTTTATGTATAACTCTTTAATTGACCTTTCTGTGCATTTGTGAGGATTGAGAGAGATGGGCAAGATTTTGCACTTTTCTGTAAAAACAAATTTTAATTTAAATCTCAAGTTAAGGCACTTAACTTCCCCAAAATCATCAGTACCTCTATGACTCTGGAAATCAACAAAAAAAAAACCTGAGCATTTTGACCAAGTGGATCCCAAAACACAAAGTTTTTTTTTTTAATTTTATTTTAAATTAGCAAGTATTTATTTTCTCTTCTTCCCAATCCCTCCCTCAACCAAAAGAAAAACAGAAACCATTGTAACAAAGATCATAGTCAAGCAAAGACAACATATAGTTGGTTGTTTTATAGATCAGTAGGAAAAAAAAAGTTTGTTTGAACACTTAATTGCATATACTTCCTAGAAATGTCTTTAAAAATCAGCTAAAACTGTGGTAGACTAAAGAATAAATGGAAGGAAGAAGCAACGTGAGAAACAGCAGCAGAAGTGATGACATTATAGAGGAGACATATTAATTCAGAGTTAGGAACATTTTAAAATAAGTCTAAAGCCTTCTTGTACTTCAGTAGCCTAGGGGGCATTTACATCTACACTACACCATTATTAACAACTCTCAACCATTATTAAGTCAAATTATGTTAAGTATATACTATTTAAGAAGTAGTAATAAGAGTATTGGATTTGTAGTCAGGACCTGATTTCAAATTTCAAATCTACTAGTACTTAGTATAATTTTAGGCAAATCACTTAACTTTCTCCAAGCCTCAGTTTCCTCATCTGTGAAATGAGGAGTTCAGACTTGGTAATCTCTTGATTCTTTCCAACTCTAAATTTATAATCCTGTGCTGTCAAGTGTGTAACACTTTTTAGAAAGATTTCTGTCAAGAAAGGGATGAAAAAAGATCAATTATTTGGAAAATTCAATTATCTATACATAACACTTCATTTTCTAAACATTTTAGTATTATATTTGTTGAATTCAGAATCAAAAGGAACATTATTTTTCAGATTAGGAAACTGAGGCACAAAGAAATCAAATGACTTGCCTAAGCAAATTTACATAGGCATTACTTTTCTGCATAAAAGTCTACACATATTCCACACAAAGTAATTGAATACAGATTCACAGGTTCACAAAGATAAGGGATAATCACATTTTAACATAAAAATTAAATGAGATAAACATTAATATGCAGTATTTTATAAAAATAAACATTGTATAACTTTTGTTCCTTAGTAGCTTATCTATTTACATTTGTGTCTTACTACCCAAGCAGGAAATGAGATAAAACTTTAAAAAGACACAAAAGGAAATAGAAAAAACCCTGTTACAATAATTTTGAACGTAAACTTTTTCTTATTTCTCCCAATTTCTCACTTGTTCCTTCCTCCTTTTTCCTACTTTATCTTTCCTTATTTTTCCTTTTCTCCTTGCCATTTTTTACATCTCAGTTTTCTTAGTCTTGGGTCGTGTTTCCTAACTACTGTTGTCTTTTCTGTCCACTCCCTCTATTCCTCTAATGCCCACTCTTAAACAACTGGAGGTAAGCCATATATTTTCTTAGAATCACATAGGTCTACTATAGTATAGTAGAAAAATTTGAACTCAGATTACATGGGTTCAAATCCTGACTTTTCCACTTATAGCTGCTAACCCTAACCTTAACAAACTTGATGTACCTCAGTTTCTTAATAGGTAAAATAGAACTAATAATAGCTGTACCAGCTATGCTACAGGATTATTGTGAGAAAAGCAGCTTACAAATATCCTTGAATGTTGTTCTCCATGACAACACTTTGACATGTTTGCATATTACAAATTGTTGTATGTGATGTTATAATAATATGGTAATATAAATTTTTCTATATTAAATATATTACAAGTTTATAATAAAACACTGTATAATATGAATATATAATTGTTGTATATGTTATGTGAAAATGTGACATATTTATATGTTACAAATAGTTGCAGCCATAAAATCAAGAACTATTATTAAATGGTTATAATAAGTTATGTATCAGTTAGAAATCTTAAAGACTATAGTGTATATTGGTTATATACACACACACACACACACATATAGCATATCTATTTGTAAATACATACACACACACACATATGTATAAAATATAAAAATCTCTTAGAGGAGCAGTATGGATATAGTAGAAAGAGCACTGAACTTAAGGTGATAGGACTGGAGTTTGAATCCTGGTATAGCCACTCACTGCCTGTGTGACCTTGGACATTTATCCTCTCTGGGCCTCACTATCTTCATCTGTAAAATTAGGAGGTTTGGACTAGATCACCTCTGACTTTCCTTCCAGCTTTAAATCTATGATCTTAGGATCCTGTGATCTGATGAGCTGATGAGCTTTCTTAAAAGATACCAATAGAGTCACCTTATAAAATAACTGGGTGATGTCAGGTTATTATAGATATAGTTTCAGAGGCATGAATTGAATGTTTGTATCCAAACTCATAAAATAATAATAATAATAATAATAATAATAATATCTATATAACATTTACTTTGTGCCAGGCACTTTGCTAAGTGTTTATTTATTGTAGATTGATAAGGCCTGGATTATGGACCCTGCTCCTGCTCTTAACTACTAATGGCACCCTCAGTTAGAACAGCTCCAACCACTCAATATACTGCCATGTTTCCTGCCTGCTTGCTGCAAGGTACATGAGGTTCCATCTTCCAGTACCAATCCTCCTTCATGATCAAGTCAGACTAGCCAAGGCCCTGATTTGATCCTCTCAGCAGCTCCAGGAGATAAGTGCTATTATTATCCCCATTTTACAGATGTAATAACAGACTTTTAAAAATAGTGTTATATGTCATAGTTTTCTTGGTTCTGAGTTCATAAAACATGGTATATTTAACAAATTCAAGAAGCATTTATTGAAAGAAAAATTTTAAAAAGAAGCATTTATTAGAAGTAAACTTTGTGACACCCAGTCAAGATAGTTGCTTGAATGGAAGTAGGCCCCTCAGCTCCCATATATCTACTCCAGGAAAAAAAAAAAGTATAACAATAATGACCGAGAAATCCAATAGGAGAATACAGTAAGTGATTTCATCTACCTCAGCTGCATAAAAAGTTAGCCAGTAGCCCACAGGTAGCAGGAAAGGGCCAAAAAGACCCAGAACCAGTGTAGGCAAACAATATGCAAGTCTCCCTGACCAGAGATGCCTGCAAATCTCACAAAAAAGCCTCAATACGGTCATAAGCCCACCAAATGGATTTTGGAAGCAGACAAGATTGGCAGTGACCAGTATGGGTAGAACAGAGCTCAAGCATAAGGAATTTCAAGGTCTGTAGTACTTTTTCCTGAGAAACCATACTGTATTCTGAAAAGCCACAATTTTGAACCCCCCAAAATTCTTCAGGCCCTAAAACCTTCTACCTTCCTAGGGCAGACATACCCTGGGAGGTGGAGGTCAGTGCAAGAATCCTGATAAGCTCAGGGCTGAGACCAAGTAAGGTCAACAATCCCACTCAAAAATGCGTCTGGGGGAGGGGCTTAGCCCTGTCACAAAGCCCCAATT
This sequence comes from Vombatus ursinus, assembly GCF_900497805.2. Lineage (NCBI taxonomy): Eukaryota > Metazoa > Chordata > Mammalia > Diprotodontia > Vombatidae > Vombatus > Vombatus ursinus. The sequence continues at coordinate 3,007,408 of NW_020954626.1, forward strand.
CAGGAACTAAGGTTAATGCTATCAGTAAACAAGATACTGACCACTGTAAAAAATTATTGTATATCCAGAGATAGCTAAAAATTCATCCCAGAAGAAGTAACTTCACAGAGACTTCAAAAAAAGTGGATTTTTCACAAGGACAACATGAATACCCAGAAGAAATGAAGAAAGAGGCCAGATTTGAACTCAGAAGGTTATCTTTCTGACTCCTGGTCCAGTACTCTATCCACTGTGCCACCTGTATGCTCTAAAATCAGTATTGACCTGACAGAAATCAGTAATTTCATGAGATCTTGCATCGTGCCATCATTCACAAGTGTTTAATCCATTTCTGTATTTGAGAAGTCTGAATTTCCTTCATCTGCTCATAATATTTTATCTTTCCAGGTTCCTGATACCCCACTTATCCTCTTCCTCCTCGCTGTGATGTCTGACCCCTCCCTCAGTATTTTCCCATGTCTGGGGTGGGGAACATGTGGCCTCAAAGCCGCACATGGACATCTAGGTCCTCGGGTGCAGCCTTTTGACCGAGTCCAAGTTTTACAGAAGGAATCCTTTTGTTAAAGGGATTTGTTCTGTGAAGTTTGGATTCAGTCAAAGGGCTGAACTTGAGGACCACTGTCCCAGGTTATCACTGTTGCTTGGCCTATATGCTCCTCCTACCACGATCTTGAACTCTTTTGAACCAGTTATGTTTCATACTCTTCTCTATTCTGTACTATTCCTTGTTGCCGTGTCCTGTCAGAGATCACACTTTGCTCTAAACCCCAACCTTGGATTAATCCTACCAATTGTCTTCTTCTTCTCTCATGGGTTGCTGAAGAGGACTAGAAAAAATAATGAAACTTCCCTGAGTCTACTGTAAATTTATGCTAGCCATGGGCAGCTAGGTGACGCAGTGGATAGAGCATCAGCCATGGAGTCAGGAGGACTTGAGTTCAAATCTAGCCTCAGACCAGACACTTGACACTTACTAGCTGTGTGACCCTGGGCAAGTTACTTAACCCCAGTTGCCTTAAAAAAAAAATTTTATGCTAGCTAGTCTCACTGGGCCCTCACTATAGCAAGGCAGTCCTGCTACTACATTCTAAGTGATTTACAAATTCTTTCACCATAGTCATTGTTTGAAACTTTTCTTCTTTCCTCAAACCACTCATGCTACTCCCCCCCCAGCTGAGGACGTCAAGTCATATTTCAACAAAAAATTGAAGCTATTTGCTGAGAATGCCCTTTTCTCTCTTTTCCTTCTCATCTCATATCCTTCTAACAACCCATTGTTTTCCCCTGTGCTCCAGTTTTAGATGATAAAGTGGCCCTTCTCCCTGCCAAAGTTCATCCTTCTATCCATAATATCCTTAATCCATCTCATTTCATCTTCTCCAGTATATCGCTGCCATTGTCCTCACTTTTTCTCTACTTGTCTACTGGCTCTTTCTCTACTTTCTATAAACAAGGCCAAGCCTCTTTATTTAAAAAAAAAAAAAGCCCTCACTAGCTACTACCACGTCCACCAACTATCTTCCTATTTTTTTCTCTCTTTCTCGGCTAAACTCCCTGAAAAAAGATGCCTCCACTTCTTCTCCACTTAATTATAAGCTCTCTGTAATTTGGTGTCTGACTTCATCATTAAACTGAACACCAGAGTTACCAATGAACTTTTTTTTTTTTTTTTTGTTGCTTTTTGGTGAGGCAGTTGGGGTTAAGTGACTTCTCTGGGATCACACAGCTAGTAAATGTCAGAGGTCGGATTTGAATTCAGGTCTTCCTGACTCTAAGGTCAGAGCTCTATCCACTGCACCATCTAGCTGCCCCTCTAATGAACTCTTAATTGCCAAATCTAATAATCTTTTCTCAATCATCATCCTTTTTTTTAACCTCTTTGCAGCATTTGACATTGTTGGCTACCTTACTCTAGAAGCTCCTGTCTTTGGATTATGTGATTCTGTTCTCTCTTGGTTTGATTTGCCTCTTACCTGTATGACTACTCTTCATTCTCTTTTGCTGCCTCTAAATTGATGTCACACCCCCAAGGCTCTGTCCTAGGCCTTTTTCTCTTTTCTCTCTGAGACAATTGTCTCACTTGTTGATCTCATCAGTTATCCTCATGCTGATGATTCCTAGGTATTCCTAGATTTCCTATTTATTTAGCTCTAGTTTCCCTTTCTAGTTACAGCTCCATGTCACCAGCTGCCTGTTGGATATTTCAAACTGCCTATCCCATGGGCATCTCAGATTCAACACATCCAAAACAATTCGTTAGTTTTCCACAAAAATTCATTGTACTTCCCAACTTCCTAATTGCTGTTTAGGGGATCACTATCTCTCTAGTTACTTAGGTTTGAAATCTCAGTGTCATCTTTGGCTCATCTTTTCTCATTCACCTGCATATCCCATCAGTTGCCAAATCTTTTAACTTTTTTTTTTTGTGACATCTTTTGCATATGTTTTATTTCTATTTGGGGTGCCAGGTGCACAGTGGGTAGAGAGCTGGGCCTCAAGTCAGGAAGACATCTTCCTGAGTTCAGATCTGGCCTCAGGCACTAACTGTGTGACCCTGGGCAGGTCACTTAATTCTGTTTGCTTCAGTTTCCTCATCTGTAAAATGAGCTGGAGAAGGAAATGGCAAACCACTCCAGTATCTTTGTCAAGAAAACCCCAAATGGGGTCACAAAGAGTTGGACATGGCTGAAAACGACTCAACAACAATATTTATGTTCACATAGCATAATTCAGGCCCTCATCATCACCTCTTGCTTAGACTTTTGCAGTAACTTTCAGATTGGTCCAACATATCTTCTGCTCAGCTGCCAAAGAGATTTTTCTAAAGCAAAGTTCTGATCATGGTACTTCTCCCAGTAAAGTCTAATGAATGCTTCCTGTTACCACCAGAATCGAATATAAAGTCCTTTGCTTGGCATTTAAAACTCTTCACAACTTAGCTTCTTCCTTTTTCCAATCATTTTATATTTTATTCCCCGCCCCCACATACTTTGCAGTCCAGCCATACATTTTTACTTGCTTTAATACAACACTTCATCTTCTGTCTCAGTCAGTGCCCAGTAGATGGAATGCTCTTCCTCTCAACTTTCAATTATTAGAATCCTTGGCTTCTTTTAAGACTCAGCTAAAGGACCACCTCCCCCAGAAGGCCTTTCCTGATCTCCCCAGCTGCTAGTACTATCTCCTATAAGGTTGCTTTTTTGTGTAATTATCTTATATGTTCTGATTTAAAGCTTCCATTAGAGTATAAGCTCCTTGAGGGCAAAATCTGTTTCACTTTTTCCTGCTGACTGCCTGGCACATAATAAGCACTTAATAGATAGTTGTTTCACAAGATGAGAAACATTAGAAAAAAATCAAAAGGTTGAAAAATATACCATAATATAAGATATGTACTACCAAAAACAGCTAACCAGGAAAACGGAACAAAACAGAGTTAAATTAAGAATCATCAAACTCCTTGAAAACCATGATTTTAAAAAATCTGTACACTACATTCCGAGAAATCATAAATTAAAATTGCCTTGATTTGTTAGGACCAGAGAGCAAAGTAAAAATAGAAAGATTTCACTAAGAGCAGAACCAGGAGAATGTTGTATACAATAACAGCCACATTGTGCTATGACTAACGTTGATAGACTTAGCCCTTGTCAGCAATGCAAGAATCTAAGACATCTCCAAAGGTCTCATGATGGAAAATGCTATCCACATCCAAAGAAAGAACTATGGAGTTTGAATGTAGATCGAAGCATACTATTTGCTATTTTTTTCTTCCATTTTGTTTCCTCTTTCTGGTGGTTTCTCCTGTTGGTTCTAATTCTTCCTCACAACATTACTAATGTGAAAATATGTTTAATAGGAATGTATTTAGGTATAGCCTATGTCAGATTGCACGCCATCTTGGGGAGGGAAGGGGAGAAAATTTAAAATTCAAAAGCTTATGGAAGTGATTGTTGATAAATCAAAATAAATAAATTAATAAAAAAATTTTTTAAAAAGAAAGACTTCACTAAAAGACTAAAATAGAAAGACTCCTCCTAAAAAAAAATCCCAAAAGGAGAAGTCTCAGGAGTATCATGGTCAAAATCCAGAGCTGCTACATCATAGAAAAATACTTCAAACCCCAAGAAAAAAAATCTTAAGTACAAAGGAGTGACTATCAGGATCCCACAAGATCTGGCAATTTCTACTATAAACAAAAAGAAATTTGGGGATATAATATTCTGAAAGGCAAAAGATATAGGCTTGTAGCCAAGAATAACTTACCCTGCAAAGCAGAGTTTAATTCTACAAAGGAAAAAAAAATAGATCTTTAGTGAGATAGAAGACTTTCAAGCATTCCTGATAAAAAGACTTGTGTTGAGTATCAACTCTGAAATGAAAACACAAAGGAAGATTGAACACATACATACATACATATACACACACACATCCATACAATATATTTATACACAAAGAGAGTTAAGTGTAAAGATATACCAAACTCAGCTAAGAAATAGGATGAGGTTTTAGAGGAAGGATAATACTAAAGAGGGAATAGTCATAAGTAAAACAATTTGAACTTCTGAGGGCAAAACAATTTCAGACAATCCTGGGAATACTTATGTGTATATATACTGAGCCAAAGTGAGCTGAGTAAAAGCCAGGAGAATGATTTATACAAGAATAATGTTGTAAAGAAAAACATCTTTAAAGGCTTTAAATACTTCTTATCAAAGCAATGACCAAATGTGTCTCCAGTGGACTTAGGATGAAATATGTTACCTAGTTCTTGACTGAGTGGTGATGGACTCAAGGTAGAGAAAGAATTGTACATTTTTAGACATAGTTACTATGTAGATTTGTTTTGCTTGACTAAGCTTATTTGTTATCAAGTTTTTTCTATTTTAAATTTGAGGGGTTATTGGTGAGGAAGGAGCTAACAGTAGGGATGCCAGAAGAAAAAGGCCATTGAAACATTATTCAAATGTAAAAAAGAGACCAGAAGGAAACACAAATAGACATTACTGTTTTAAAAGCAATGTGTTGAGTTTATTACATATCTTTAAAAAAAGAAAGAAAACTGTCATGGAAATTCATGATTTCATATCCAATCCTCTTTTTATGTTCATATATGAAAATGCTCACTTTTGGTTGAAAGGTTCAGAAAAAAAAATAACAAAAAAAAAGTCTGCTACATGCAAGACGATAGGAATGCATAGATGAAAAACAAAATAATCCTTATCAATGAGGAACTTAATTTTCTGCTTTGAGTGGTAGTGGGGTAACAACATTCACAAGAGGGAAAGTGATGGAGTAGAAGAAGAGTTCTACTCAAAGAAGGAAAATTTGAAGAGAGAGCACTTTCCACTGGGGGCTTGGGGAAGATTACATTTGGAATATGGCTTCTGATCTGTGTCTCGAAGGAAGAGGAAAGATTCCGAAGGGTGGAGATGAGGAAGCAATGCCTCCCGATATGAGGAACAGGCACTGCACATGCACAGAGGCAGGAGTGTTGAATTTGAGGAACACGTAGTAGTAGTAGTAGTAGTCGTAGTCGTAGTAGTGGTGGTAGTAGTAGTAGTAGTAGTAGTAGTAGTAGTAGTAGTAGTGATAGTAGTAGTAGTAGAGTTTGGCTAGACATCATATCATAAAAAAGGAAGTAATGTGAAAGAAAGCATGAAGGGCAATTTGGAACCATTGTGGGGGAACCTATACTAGGTTTATATTTTGTTCTAAAAGAAGAATCACAGAGGGCAGCTAAGTGGCGCAGTGGATAGAGCACCGGCCCTGCATTCAGGAGGATCTGAGTTCATATCCATCCTCAGACACATAACACTAGCAGTGTGACCCTGGGCAAGTCACTTAACCCCATTGCCTAGCCCCTCCCAAAAAAAAAAAAAGAAGAATCACAGAATCTTAGACTTGGAAGAGCCTCAGAGACTACCTAGTGACAATTAATGACTGAATAAGAATCCTTCTTAAACATACATGACAGGGCTTCATCCTGCCTTTGCTTGAAGACTTTTACTGTGGAAGAACTCACCATCTCCCAAGGTAGCCCATTCTAGTTTTGCAAAATTGTGATTATCAGGAAGGCCCCCCCCAGTCCCTCCCCATCAACTCTAAACTTGCATTTGTAACTGAATGCCCATTGCTCCTAGTTTTGCCCTCTGGGGCAAAGCTAGGAGTCTTCTTTTACATGAGATAGTGTCTTCTTTTACCCCTACCTGACCCCCAAAGTCTTCCCCAGGCTGAATATTCTTATTCTCAGTATTCTCTTGTGAAATGGACCATTCCTGTTGTTCCTCTTCTGGGCATACTCCAGTATATGTGTTCTTCCTAAACTTTTGTGCCCAGAACTGAGTGTAACACTGTAGATATTGTCTGATCAGGGCAGAATGTTCATTCTGGACATGGTGCCTTTTTTAATGCAGCCTAAAATTATATCACCTTATTATATCTGCTATTGACTCATCTTTTTTTTTCCTTTTCTTTTTCTTTTAAAGAACTTATCATCCTAAACCTAGTACAAATATTAAATGAGGAGAAACATATCAGATTGGGATAATTCACATGGATCACTATAGTTGTAATTATGTGTGTATGCATGTGTGTATATTACATACATATATGCATATATGTGTATACACACACACACACAGTACTTTTAATCCTCATTCTTATTTTTAACATGCTAAACTTAAAGAAATAATGTTGGTTACCTGTTATCCCTCCCCTTTCCAGTTAGTCCAGTTGTTACTTCATTAATACTGATAGATCTACATCTCATCAGTGTAATCACTTTTTCCAACAGTGCAGATCAAAACTCATGCAAGCTTTTTAGTCTTATGCAGCTTTTGTCTTTGTCCTGCCCTAAATCCTCTACAAGGGATCCTCCTAATGTGAGGGGAGTCCTCTAGATCTCTTAAGCTTGATATAGATAGCAATGAAGCACCCAATCTGTTCACACCTACCATGTCCTTCTTCTTTTAGGTATAAGTCAGTTAGGTGAGTTGCAATTTTGACTCTTTGGAGATTGTGGTATTCTGTTTTTCCGGCAATACACTACCACCAAATTATTTGTGTTAGAAAATGCGGTTTTATTTTGGTTTCCAGGAGAAGCCTGGAGTCATAGAAGCATTGTCATGTTTCCTGGATGCAATCCAGCAGCCACTTTCTTGTTCATTTCTGAGCTGATAATAAGAGTATTGCTGAATAAAGTTCTCCTGCTATGTTTTTCTTTTTTCTTTTATTATTTCTTTTTGGCACTTTTTTTAAATTTTGAGTTTCAGATTCTTTCTCTCCCTTCCACTCCCCCAACACCCAATGAGAAGGCAAGCAGTATGATGTCAATTATAGATGTGAAATCACGTAAAACATTTGTTTTAGCCATATTTTTAAAAAAAAAAAGGCAAGAAAAATAAAGAAAGTGAAAAAGATTATACTTCAGTTTGTACTTAGAGTTCAATCAGTTCTCTCTCTGGAGGGTGGATAGCATTTTTTCTATCATGAATCCTTTGGAATTGTCTTGGATCATTGTTTTGATCAGAGTACCCAAGTCTTTCACAGTTGATCATCATTACAGCATTGCTGTTACTGTGCACAATAATCTCCCAGTTCTTCTCACTTCACTTTACATCAGTTCATATAGGTCTTGCTATGTTTTTTTTTTCTGAAGTCACCCCCACCTTGTTATTTCTTATAGCAAAATAATACTTCATCACAATCATATACCACAACTTGTTCATCCAGTCCTAATTGATGAACATCCCCTCAGTTTCCAGTTCTTGGCCATGACAAAAAGAGCTACTGTAAATATTTTTGTATATATAAATCCCTTTCCTTTTTCTTTGATCTTTTTGGGATACAGACCTACTAGTGTTATTGTTGGGTCAAAGGGTATGCACAGTTTTACAGCCCTTTGGACCTAGTTCCAAATTATTCATCACTATGATTGGAGCAGTTCACTACTCCACCAACCGTTCATTAGTGTGCCTATTTCCCCTTATCCCCTCCAGCCTTTTTTTTTTATAGGTATGAGGTGGTACCGCCACAGTTCTTTTAATTTACGTTTCTCTAATCAGTAATGATTTAGAGCATTTTTTTAATATGACTATAGAAAGCTTTGATTTCTTCTTCTGAAAACTTTTTTTTTCCTTTGACCATTTATCAATTGGAGAATGGCCCTTATTTCTATAAATTTGGCTCAGTTCTATACTTAGCATATATTTGAGAAATGAAGCCTTTATCAGAGAAACTTGCTGTAAAGTTTTTTTTGATATTACTTCATTTTCTATGGTACCTTTTAGAAAAATGTAGTTTCCCTGCTTATCTCTTTTTAATTAGATCTGGTTTTGCTTTCACTTTGTCTGAGTCCTTGATTGCTCTCCCTGCCTTTTTTTTTTTTTCCTTCAGCTGAAATATATTAGATTCTGCTCCAGCTCTCTATTTAAACTCTCTGTGTGTCTTTCTGTTTCAAATCTCTTGTAAATGACATATTGTTGGATTCTGGTTTCTAATCTATTTTGCTATTCACTTCCGTTTTATGGGTGAGCTCATCCCATTTACATTTATGATTACTGTGTATTTCCCTCCATTCCATTTTATCCTGTTCTTCGTCAAAAGTTTATTTTGCTTCCAACCACTGCCTCCTTTAATCTGCCCTCCCTTTTTTTTTAATCCTCCCCCTTTCTCTTAATCCCCTTCCCCTCCTGCTTCCCTATTGGGTAAGTTAGATTTCTATACGTAACTGAGTGTGTATATATATTCCTCCCTCTTTGAACCAATTCCAGTGAGAGTGAGATTCAAGTGTTGCCCTATTTCCCCCCTCTCCTGTAAAAGCTCTTCTTTGTATGCCTTTTTTATGTGTGAAAAAATTTCTCATTCTACCTCTTCCCCCTTCTCCCAGTGCATCCCTCTTTCTTACCCCTTCATTTTTTGGGGGGAGATCATTCTAACATAATTGACTCACACTCATGCCCTCTGTCTATATAAACTCCTTCTAATTGCCTTAATAATAATAAAGTTCTTAGAAGTTACTTGAACCATCTTCCCATGTAGAAATGTAAACAATTTAACCTTATTGAGGCCCTTTCATGTTTACCTTTATATTACTTCTCTTGAGTCTTCTATTGGAATGTCAGATTTTCTATTCAGCTGTGGTCTTTTTATCAGGAATGCTTGAAAGCCCTTTATTTCATTAAATATCCATTTTTTTTCCCCCTGAAGGATTGTATTCAGTTTTGCTGAGTAGGTTATTCTTGATTGTAGTCCTAGCTCCTTTGCCTTCTGGAATATCATATTCCAAGCCCAGTATCCTCTATGTAGAAGGTTCCCTGCACTTAACACAGTGCGTGGCTCATAGTAGAAGCTTAATAAATGTTTACTGATTAATTGAATCTTTCCAGCTGCAGTCCCTTATCACCACCTGCCTATTTAGCATTAGAAATGGATGTTCTGTAGGCACTTTTCACAAATGTAATAGTATATAGAGAGAAGACAAGACTTTAGGGGGAGGGACAGGGGGATTACGACAGCGATAATTAAGAAGTATAACATAGGTGATGAATCAGGAAAGGAGATTGAGAAGGAGTAGATAGATAGGAGGAGAACCAGGAAAGAGCATTGTCAGGAAATTCAGAGGAGAAAGTATCCAGATGGAGAGCATGGACAGCAGTGTCAGATGCTGCAGAGAGGTCAAGAAGGATGCAGATTGTGAAGAGGCCATTAGATTTGTCAATTAAAAGATAATTGGTATCTCGGAAGACAACAATTTGAGTTAAGTGATGAAGTGAGAAACCATATTACTTAGAATTTAGAAAAGTACAAAAGGGGAGGATTTGGAGGCAAGTTCATAGAAAGCTTTTTCAAGAAGTTTGTGAAAGGAAGGAGATACATATATATATATATATACACACACACACATATATATATGTATACACATACATATATATAACTTGAAGAAATAGTATGTCTAATGAGAGTTTTTCAAGGGTGGGAAACAACTGAGGCTCAGCACCCCTGCCATGTTGAGTGGACTTCTGAGTAAGCCGGACAGTCCTGTGCATTTTAGCCAGCACTATGAGCAGAACTTATAGGATGACAAAAAAAATCAAAAGAAGTATGTATGTTGGACGCCTTTCCTTTTTTGAATAATGGCAAAAGTGGTAACATAAAGAAAATCATAATGGGCCTGGATAAAGTGAAGAAAAAAGTACGTAGATTCTGTTTTGTTGATTACTTTTCCAGAGCGGATGCTAAAAATGCCAGGTGGTATATTAATGGAACTTACCTATATGATCAAATCATCCACATAGAATGGGATGCAGGTTTCAAAGAGGGAGATAGTATGGATAGGGAAAATCTAGGGGCCAGGTATAAGATGAATGTTGAAAAGACTGTGATGATAGGAGAGGAAACAGTGGGAAAATATGCATAACCAATGAGTGATGAAAGCCCATATTTTAAAAACAGAAAACTTTTGCTTGCCTTCTCAATGAAGGTGGGTGGGGAGGGAGGAAGGGAGAAAATTTGGAACCCAAAGTTTTAAAAGCAAAAGTTTGAAAAAAAATTGTTTTCACGTGCAACTGGGAAATAAGATATACAGGAAATGGGGTGTAGAAATCTATCCTGCCCTACAGGATAATTGAAGGGGAAGGGGATAAGAGAAAGGTGAGGAGAGATAGAAGGGAGGGCAGATTAGGGGAAGGGGTATTCAGAATGCATGCCATCTTGGGGTGGGGGAGGGACGAGATGGGGAGAAAATTTGGAACTCAAAATCTTGTGGAAGTGAATGTTGAAAACTAAAAATAAATTAATTTAAAAAGCAAAAAATCAAAAACCCAGACAATTCTGACTGACAGATCCTGCCAAGACCAACCCTGAAGTTTTGAAAACGGTTTACTTCTAACAGGTTCTAATTTATTTCTCTGCCTCAGTACAAGAATTAAGCCCAAAACCTCTATGTGATTTTCACTGAAAATCATTAAATGTAAGAGGGAATAACGCATATTCAATTGAGTGTAGAAATCTATCTTACCCTGTAGGAAAGTAGAAGGGGATAAGAGAAAGGGGGGAAGGGTGATAGAAGAAAGAGCAGATTTAGAGGGTAGTCATAAGCAAAACAAGGGACAGGGTGAAAGGAGAGAGAGAAAAGAGGCAGGTTTGGGGAATAGGAAGGAGGAAAATAATTAGCAATAGTAACTAAAAAATTTTGAAGCAGGTTTCTCTGATAAAGGCCTCAATTCTCAAACATATAGAGAACTGAGTCAGATTTATAAAAATAAGAGCCATTCCCCAATTGATATATGATGAAAAGATATAAGCAGTTTTCAGATAAAGTAATCAAAGCTATCTTGTAGCCATATGAAAAAGTGTTCTAACTCACTGTGATTGGAGAAATGCAAATTAAAACAATTCTGAGGTAATACCTCATAACTAATAGGACAGAAAAGGAAAATGACAAATGTTAGAAGGGATGTGGGAAAAATGAGACATTAATGCACTGTTGGTGAAGTTGTGAAATGATTTAGCTATTCTGAAGAGCAATTTGGAACTATGTCCAAAGGGCTATAGAACCATGTATACCCTCTGACTAAGCAATGTCTCTAATAAGTCTGTATCCCAAAAGAGATAAAAAGCAAAAAGAGAAAAGACCTATATGTACAGAAATATTTATAGCAGCTTATTTCTAGTGACAAAGAATTGGAAATTGAGGAGATGCCCATCAGCTGGGGAATGGCAGAACAGATTGTGGCATGTGATTATGGTGGGATATTGTTGTGCTGTAAGAAATGTTGAGCAGGATACGCCCAGATATACCTGAAAAGACATATGAGCTGACGAAAAGTGAAAAGTACCATGTACAAAGTAACAGCAATATTTAAGATGATCAGTTGTGAATAATTTAGCTATTCTTAGCAGTCATTGATCCAGGACAACTCTGAAGAACTTATGATGAAAAATGCTTCCCATTTCCAGAGAAAACTGATGATTGTCTAATTGCAGATTGAAGCATTCTTTTTTCTTACTTTATTTTTCTTGAGGATTTTTTTGATCTATGTTTTCTTTCACAACATAACTAAAATGGAAATGTTTTGCATGACTGCACATGCAAATTCCACCTATATGGAATTGCTTGCCTTCTCAATGAGGTGGGAGGAAGGGAGGGAGGAAAGGAGAGAAATTTTAAAATGAATGTTAAAAATTGTTTTTACATATAACTGGGGGAAAATAAAATACTAAATAAATTCAAAAAGAAAAGGGAATGCCCTGGGGATTGGATAGATAATAGACACTAGGATATGGATTGAGTGTTAAATTTGGATAATGTGAACCTCTCAGGAATAAGGCTTGCTGAATGATGGTGATAAAGGGAGAGTCTGGACGTGATAGTGGGAAGCAGAGTATTCCCACACTCCTACCTCACCCAGTGAGTTTGGGGTTATGAGAGAAAGTATAGCAAGTTCTAGAAACGGTAGTGAGGGAAGTGATGTTGTCAGAAGGGTTGTGCAACAACCAGTTTAAAACAGCTCACGAGAGCCTATTGTTACGCATTTATACCTGGGACATCAGCTAACACTAGAAAGTCAAGGTTTGATTTACTGGTTGTTGTTGTTTTTTTAATTTTCTGGACTTAAAGTGATGGAGAAAATATCATTAATGCAAATTAAACTTAAAAAAAATCATTAAATGTCAGCAACATTAAAAGTGGCCCTAATGTTGGAGGCTTGAGGTCTTGTCAACCTGACAATATGACTTCCTATCACCTGAGGGAACAGTTAGTAACTGAGCATATGTATTAATAGACATTAACCTAGTAGAGCATGCTTTTTCTTTACACAAGATTAGAAAAGTCTTATTGTGATCATGTTACTGTTCCTGATTTCAGGGGTTGGAATGATCATTTAGAAAAACAGCACTAATGTAATTTATATGAAATGAGTTTAATGATTCATGCTTTGTTAGCAATATTTTATGAATTAGGACTGTTTTATTTCTAAGCTTTTGGAAGATGTTCCATATTTCCAAGATAGAAAGGTTGCTAGGGAATTCAAGGATGGAGGAGACTTAAGCATAAGTGTAGGGGACAATAGGGAGAGATTTAATATTTTATAGATATAAAATTATGAAACAGATTTTAAAGATTTTAAAGTTAGTTTGAATCTTTTGGACACATATCAACTGAATGTAGAGCCTTGTAATACTGTGCAGGTATATGGTTCATTATCATGCAACAGCCATCACATTACTACATATAGCACAGGTTCGTTGCAGAGTATACCAGATACCTGGGTCATATATAGTTACCTATTTACATCACCCAGTAGAGTAATAAGTAAGTGTTGCGTACAGTAGACCGTACATATACTATTTTCTGTGTTCAGTCCTTTCTTGGAGCCAGTGTATGGTACTGTGCCAGTGAGCACCACCAAGCCATATGGATGGAAGCCTCACCCATCAGCCCTGGGACATTAGAGATCAGTTTGTTCACTAATCAGATAATCCTGTTGTTTCTGAGTTAGCTATCTGGCTAATGCATTCACCCTATCCTAATTGCAAAGTAAGGGAGAGAGGGTTCAGGGGGTAGGCATCCTTAGGTCTTTTATCCTGTAGTACCAATCTTCATCCATGGCTTCATCCCAGGGATGATAGAATAAATGATAATATCTCTAGCCTCTAAGAGGTCTAAGCTCTGCAAGCGGCCTGTGTTCTCCTATGAGTTCCACAGTTGAAGTGTTTGGAAGCAAAGAAAATGACTTCTAGATTTATTTCCTCCTAGATTTATTGCAATCTTCCTAATACCCAAGAAAATACTAAAATTTGGCTTCCGGATTTTGACCAGAATTTTTACTATGTGAGCCATTGTTTGGTGCCATATCACCCTTCCTTTATTCCAAAGACTTTTACTACTGGTTTTCTGAGCGGCTTGTTGGTAACCTTCTTTCATTTTTATTAAGTCATTTCTTAACTTTTATTTTAAGAAATTGTTTTGATGTTTTCTTTCAACACAAGAAAATAGTTAAGTGAAGCACTAACTATGTAATAGGGTGTATTTCTTTCCACTAGTAATTTACCCTTGTTTGTTGTATTTTACTTTAGTTTTATTGCTTCTTAGTATTACTTATTACGTTATAGTTATTGTGTATACTATCCTTTTGACTCTGCTTTCTTTGCTGTCCATCATTTTATGTGAATCTTCCTCTTTCTCTGAATTCTTCGTATTTGTCATTCCATAAGCTACAGTAATATCTGATTGTTTTTATAGTTTAGTTGTTCCCCAGTCATGGGCACATATTTGTAATCCTACATAGTGCTGCAGATATTAAAGTGCTAATGGTAGTTCTTTTCTTACAGTCATTAGCCTTCTTGGGGTGTAAGTGGGACTCCTGGTTTGAAAGATGTGGACAATATAGTAACTTTTCTTTTTTTTCTTTTTTTGGGGGGGATAGGCAATGGGGTTAAGTGACTTGCCCAGGGTCACACAGCTAGTAAGTGTCAAGTGTCTGAGGCGGGATTTGAGCTCTGATCCTCCTGACTCCAGGGCCAGTGTTCTATCCCCTATGCCACGTATCTGCCCCAATATAGTAACTTCTCTTGCATAATTCCAAACTGTTGTGGTTTTTTTTTTAGAATGACTGAACAAGTTCACAGTGACACCCATCTTAAATTAGCATGACTGCCTGTCTTTTTTTATTGAGTACAGATAGTTTTGTTACTTACAGTTTTGTAATGTAATTTGAGATCTAGTAGCACCAAGCACCCTTTATATTCTTGATATTCTTGAACTTTTATTCCTTCAAATCCATTTCATTTTTGTTTTGTCTAATCTTGTAAATTATTTATTCAGTAATTTGATTTGAATAAGTCATAAATGAAGAGGTTAGAGTTATGGATATAGAGGTTAACTTCTAGCAAAAACCATTGGGCGTTTTCATCTCCTCAATTTCTTGAAACAGTATTTTCCATTTCTTTTGTGCCTCCTATTTGTATTTTCCAAATAGTAAGCATTTAGTAAAGTTTTGTTGGTTACTTGAAGAATTTACAGTGCTAAGCCATGTACTTCATAATCCTCAAAATCTGGCTTAATTCAGGGCTGGATCTGACCTCAGATTCTCCTCGTTTCTTCTTTCTACTGCCATCTTTTTACTACAAAGTTGTGGTCATCTACAATTAGCAGGTAGATGATAGAGAGCAGGACCAGTTTAGGTTAAACATGGAGCAGTAGTAGAGTGTATGTTGTATATAGAGTGTATAAGTAGTAAAGTAAATATTGCAATCTGCCCATTGTAGGCTCCAGGAGAACAGGAACTGTTTTCTCGTTTGCTTCATAACGCCCCATGTAACTTGGTGCAGTGCTTAGTGTACCCTTGTCGTCAGTGTATATTGTATGTATGATGAGATCAAATAAAGCTCTTTCTCTCAGGAAAGCAATAGACAGCCCTTGATTATTAGTAGTTATTAGTCTTTGCTGAGATTCAGCCCCATTATACCGACTTAGGTCTGAGTTCAGCTAGCAACGTAAGGCAAATCAAACCTGTTGTTTCTGGACTACTTTATGTTATGTGCACTAGTTCTGGGTTGCTTTCGCAACACTCTTTGTGGTATATGGGATTACTTTGCTCATAGACATATGATTAAGGATTACTTTGCCATGTTGGCTGGCAGACCCTTGTGTGAAGAAAAGAGACAGTAGTTTTACTTGCCATTTTTTGAAAATTGGACTTCTGAAATGAATTCAGTTAGGAAGAAGCCAGAAAATATCTCGTGATAGCCTCTCCTGACCTGTATATAAGCCTCTTGTTTCTGGATCACCTTATGGTATAATTGAATCATAATATTAGTCTTTACTCATTGATTATTATTAATGTAATTACTGGTTATAAATTTGAAATGGTTAGAGCAGGACTGGGGAACCTGTGGCTTCATGAGGCCACATGAAGCCTCTTAATCCCCTTAAAGGATTTGTTCAGTGAAGTTGGGATTCATTCAAAGGGCTATACTTGAGGACCTAGAGGACCACATGTAGCCTTGAGGCCTCAGGTTCCCCCCCCCCCGGGGTTAGAGTATGTTGATTCATTTTCCTATAAAAATTGAGGCCTGTGCTTTTTATTGATAACCAACTTTTAAAAGGTGAACTTGTTGAGAGGAAGATGCCATTGACACAGACTCTGAAACTAAATATGTGAAACTTATGGAACAATGATCAGAAATTTTACCATAGACTTTGGGATATTTAGAACTTGTTGAAATTAGGACTTTGTGTTCCTGAACTTCCACAACCTTGGTCAACTGTAAAGAGATGCTAGCTATATTTATTATTTATGTATGATAGTTTAAAAAAGTTTTTTTTTTTTTTACATCTTAATGCTGAATCTTTTAAGGTTAGATAGTATACTCCTAGAAGAAGATGTAATTTGGAGGACAGCTAGGTGGCACAGTGAATAGAGCACCGGCTCTGGATTCAGGAGGACCTGAATTCAAGTGCGGCCTCAGACACATAACACTTACTAGTTGTGTGACCCTGGAAAAAAGATGTAATTTGGTATATAGTGATTAGAAAACTTCTCAACTGATTATTCCTGTTTCTTTCATTCATAGTACTACTCCTATAATATTTCAAAAATAGGTTCATTTTTGCATATCTGAGGAGCAAATTAAATTATTAGAGATGTTTATCTACTTAGACAGGTTTTTCAATTGCTTTGATATTGCCTTTTTCTTCAGCTGTAGATACATATAGGTAAGTATAATATAAATCCTATGATAGTAAGTCAAGAGGATTAATAGGTTATTTTATTTTACAGGGAAAATATTTATCCCTAAACAGAAACCCATACAGTCTTATACAGAAGAAAAAATATCCCTTGATCCAGAATTAGAAGAGGCTTTAACAAGTGCTTCTGATACAGAATTGTGTGACCTTGCAGGTAAGTATCTCTTTTAAAACAAAATGTAGTAGGGTGCGCATGCATGCGTGTGTGTGTGTGTGTGTGTGTGTGTGTGTGTGTGCGTGTGAAATTCCCTTCATTTTAAACCTTCTTCCATGTTATGGTATTCACAGAGACTTGGCATCTCCCAGGCCCTTTTCAGCATCTATTCAGCCCCTTTTCTCATACCCCATAATATATTGGCCCTTTATGAGGGGAGTCAGAATACCCTTTATCCCTCCCCAGACTCTCTTTTTGACACAGTCACTCAGCATCATCTCTTCCTTTGAGGTTCATATTACTCAAATTTTATCCAATCCAGATCCTAGTGACAGTTATCTTTTGGTTGTCAAGTCAGACTCACTAACCTCCCTCCTTTCTCAAGGAACTCACTACGTAGCTCACAATCTTCTTCACTACCCCAACTCTTGCCTTATACTTGGAGACTCTTGTACTGATAACCACTCTTATCTCCTAATTCCTCAGCTCATAAGACCTAGTTCTCTACCTTAGCTATATATACATAGGGAAGTTTATAACTTTACTCTCACCATCAAAAACAAGAATACTACTTCCACAATTAAAAATTATAGAATTCCTTTATCAAAATTGCTCCCTTTTTCCATCTCTATGTATCAAAACCCTTTGATATTATTCCCAGTCATTTCCTTTTTACTCTAGTCTCTGATTAAGAGATGGCCTTCCTCCTTGCTAAGGCCAACTTCTTTACATGTATATTCTGTATTCTCTAGCCAATTGCTCCCAAAATGATCCCCTGCCTCCAGCTTCAATTTCTCCCTATCTACTGGTTGCTTCTCTGTTTCCTACAAATGTACCCAAGTCTCCCTTATCTTTAAAAAACCTTCAGTATATCCTGCCATCCTCTCAAGCTACTATCCCATGTCTTTGCTCCCTTTCACAGCCAAAACCCTAGAAAATTCTGCATACACTCATTCTCTCCTCTTCCTCACCCCTCGCTCACTTCTTAGCCCTCTGGGGTCTGGCTTCCTACTTTATCATTTAAATGAAATAGCTGTCTTCAAAGTTACTAGTGGTCTTTTAATTTCCAAGTCTAATGGCCTTTCTGGATCCTCATCTTCCTGTTAACATTGGACACTGACTATCCTCTCTATTCACTCTTTCCTCTGTGGATTTTCTTGATATTTATTGCTCTCTTTTGGTTCTCCTTTTTCTGTCTGAAAGCTCCTTCTCAGTCTCCTTTCCTGGATCATCATCTGTGTCACAACCCCTAGATATGGATGTCCCTAAGGCTCTGTCCTGGAACGCTTCTCTTCTGTCTATATTCTTGGTAACTTGGTGACCTCATGAGCTCCCATAGATTCAATTAACATCTCTCTTCAGATGATTCCTAGATTCTACACCTGCTTCTCTAGTGATACATCATCTCTTGTCTTCATTCCTTTCACTGGCAGTCTCCAGTGCGTGGAATGTGTTCCCCTTCACATCTTTTCCTCATTGAATCTCTGGCTTAATTCAAAACTCATCTCCTAACACCAACTCCTACATGAAGTTTTTTTGATTCTCCCATTTGCTACCCCCTAAAATTACTTCTGTTTTACATACAGGGTGTCCCAAAAATCTCAGTGCAGTTTTAAGCTTTTGGGACACCTGTCTGTATATGTCTATGTTCATTTTGTCTCTTCCCTCACACCTGACAAAATTTAACAAGCTCCTTGACGACAAGCACTGTTTAAGTTTTATCTTTGTAGCCCAGTGTATGGCATTGGTGCTGGTACATAATATATACTTAATGAAGGCTTATGGATTGACTGATTGTTTAAACTAGAAGGAGACCACTTCAGGAAGCCCCTCAAGGAGGCTGAGGTCCAGAGAGGTCACGTCATTAGCTCACTGAATATTGTCTACTTTACTTAGTGGTAGAGTTGAGATTTAAGCCTAGGTCTCTGACTCTTCTTCTGGTGTTCTGTACTGTTCTGTCTCCACTAATACATGTATATGCAAATAGGTATATGTTCTTACCTCAGCAGATTAACTATTATCTCATTGGTGCTCTGAAAATATGTTTGATTTTTATCTTTGGCACTATCAATCTCAGAGAAGAGGTTTCCACTAAATCTTGTAGTGCAATTTTTATATTGATAAGGTTTATTTTACTTTTAGCTTGTCCCAAGTTGACAGTTGCAAACCAAACACAGAAATCTTTATAAAAATACTTTCTCGGTTGGCAGGTTTCCCATAGGAAGGGAGGGGCTGAGTGTCAACCCAAATATTTAGGCAGTAGAAGGATCCTTTTTTTTTTTTCTTAAACCAGTACTGAGTTTTGCCCTGTGCAAGCACATGATTCAGATGGCTGGGCAGTAATGACTGGCAGGTAGCAGAGTGGTTGCTGTTGCTTGGTCATACTTATTATTCTGCTTGTTTTCCAGAAAGTGGTCAGGGAAAGAACCAGAGCCATCACTGTTGCTTTCAAATGGGCCCACTCCTATGGCCTAGGCACAGAACATATGCTTCTGTAGTACTTAATTCTCTTTCTCCCTCCCTGAATGGAAAAGGTGAATAGTGGTCTTCAGGAGGGAAAAAAAACCCAACCGTGATAAAGACTAAATCATAGGGTATAGTTAGGGTTGATTCCTCATTAGTTAGATGGACAGAGTCGTGGCTGATTCACATTTACCTGCTCTAAGTATGTATTTTATATCTACAGCAAATAGTGATATGCAATCCTCCCACCTTCTGTAGTATTTTATAGGGTAGATATAAGGATAATAACCCCTTAAAATAATTAAATGATATGTTCATCAGAGTGGAATGTACCAAAAAGCGTTTTATATAACTTACACTTGAAGCCTAATTTTTGTGAAAGATGGTAAAATAAATTTCCCCTCCAAAGTGGCGCTTTTGAGTAGTGCAGTCATAACTTAAACAGTCAGTCTCTTCCCACAACATGGTGTTTTTATATGCCTGATAGGAAGTCAGATGTTTATTGATGATGATGGTGAAGTTGAGTAACCTAAAACAAAAAAATGAGGGGCAAATGGAGTACAAGAAATTTTGTGACATACAGTCAGTTCTTGCTCAATCCTGAAAACTGATTTGGAAAGCAGAACTTCAAAATATTAATATTTTAGCCTCGTAATCAAGACTGTAGGCAGTCTTGATAGAGGGGGTTAAAATAAAGAGTAGGTCTAACAGGAAGACTTGGGTTCAGATTCAAATTGGCCTCAGTCAGGAAGATCTGTGTTGAGTTCTGCCTGTGACACTAGCTTTGTGACCCTGAGCAATCACTTAACCTCTCCGTGCCCCAGGTAACTGTTTAATACTATAGTTTGTAGGACAATTGCTGGCTGACATGCTTTGGGAGAGGGGATTTCCTCCCCAGGAGTTCTGTAGACTAATGAAATGACCAGTCCAGACCAAACTCTGAAAAGTAGGTGAACTTGTAGTTACCTTTTTTTGCCAGAAGAGGGTGGTAATGTTTGGGATGATGCAGAAGATACTATGAATGGGGGAACTGGTGAATAAACAGATTAGAGTGGGGAGGAAATTAATCCAGTGATATTAAGGCTCAGCAAAATTTGAAGGTTGAAAAGTGAGGACTTAACTACCTTTCAAATTAATAAGAAATTATTTCAAATTGTTTATTTTGGGTAGTTGAAAAATAAATTGTATGTATTCTAAAAGGATTTGAATAAGAAATAATTTTTCCTTTTTCTATATTTATAGCAATCCTTGGAATGCATAATTTGATAACCAACACCCAACTGTGTGATATAGTAGGAAGTAACAGTGGTGTGGGCAAAGATGATTTTTCAAGTAAGTACTTAAGTACATTGTATATTCAAACCCATTTTTAATGTAAGGTAATTTTATCACTTACATATATTCTTATATGTTTATATATATTTATACATATAAGTATGTATTTTTGTAAGTTAATTTTATCACTTATACTATGAATATGCAACATTTAATATTTAATTGCTTGGCTGAAAGTTTATTCCAGAGAGTAAAAAACACTACTACCGCCACAACTAGAAATTAGATTGTAAGAGCGTCTAATAAAATGGCAGATAATCCAAAAATGATTTAGGTTTTTACAATGACATTTTAATATAAGAATCTTTGTTCTGGTACCTTACAACAGTTCAAATAGAATAATGAAAACATATTGTAAAGCTCTGATTCTGGAGAAGTTAGAAACGTGTATAACTTCTGAACCAGCATGTTTCTGTGCACATGCTGGAAACCTACTAAATATGCTATATATAAACATATATCAATACAAATTTGTGTATCAATATAATTATTCTGGATTCATAGAATCAAAGGATTTAGAATTGGAAGGAACATTAGAGGCCATGTAGTATAACCTTATACTCTTGGTAAGCCCTTCTACGTCTTTCCGCATGGTGAGCTTTCAGTTCCTATGTAAAGCCTCAAGGGTAGGGAAGCTTCCTGTCCTCCATTAGAGCCTATGTAGACCTTGTGTCTTCCTCTTTGTAATTCCCTTCCTAGCTCTCATTATTCCTTTAGGGGCAACACAGAACAAAATCTGTTTCCTCATATGTGTGACAGCCCTGAAGGTGGCAATCTTGTCTCCTTTTGCCTTCCTTCTCCAGGTTAAATGCACTCAGATGACACAGTTTTTAGACCCCTTGCCCTTTTTTTTGATCTGTCTTTGGACATATTACTGTTTGCCAGTTTCCCTCAATGTGTGACCTGACAGTAAAACTCTTACCTACCATTTGCTGGCCCCACACCACCATTAATGCAGCATGAGATTGTATTTTTTTTTTTATTAAACCTATCAAGTCATGGTTCATATTAATCTTGTCATTGACCAGAAATGCTCTCTTCCCTCACCTTGCCACCACCCAGTCTTTTTCATTACTATTTTTGATCCCCAAACCTGCACTGCAACGCCAAGGCTTTGCCTTGATTCATACTGTCCCTGGTGTTAGGAAAGCCCTCGCTTCTTTCTCTTTCACTGGACTGGGTGTACTTGTTACTTCAAATCTAAGATTACGTTTTTTGTATTCAACTGCCTAAAAATGTTCAGCAGTGTTAAAGTTTAGAGTATGTGAGTAATCGTGAGGAACAAAATCTTCTACTGGATGATGGATTCAGTGATTCTGTATCCATAATAAGCATATGAGTACTGGCAACCAGTGAGGCAGTCAGTGAGGTTAATGTTCTTGATTCATGTATGTTATAGATGTGGTAAAGGGTGAAAAAATGCTACCAGTGTTTGATGAGCCACCAAATCCTACAAATGTTGAGGAAAGCTTACGGAGAATTAAGAAAAATGATTCTCGTCTTACTGAAGTAAATTTGAATAATATAAAGGTGAGTTCTTAAGAATTAATAAGACTGTATTGTATTGCTTTTATCCAGTTGAATGTAAGAAGTATCTAAATTTGAATGCATCAATATCTACACTCTATACATTCACCTATCATAAGAACAGAGGACCATCCCCAGTTTTATATGAATATATAGGTAGGTTTTTAATTTAATAAAATCATATGGGGGCAGCTAGGTAGCACAGTGGATAGAGCACCAGCCCTGAAGTCAGGAGGACCTGAGTTCAAATCCAGCCTCAGACCAAATACTTGACACTTACTAGCTGTGTGACCCTGGGCAAGTCACTTAACCCCAATTGCCTAAAAAAAAAATCATAATGCATTCCTTTTTATCCATCAGAACCTAGAATAAGAGTTGTCTGGTTTTTAATCAGTACAGTTATTTCTTGTTATTACTTAAAGCTAGGATTTTACCTAGGAACTATATACTATAAAAATTATTTCCTGCATTGTCTCATAAAAGGAAAAATCCTTGAGAGAAAAGCTGAATAGATAGTGCTGTGAATTAGGGTGAACAACTGTAGCAAGACAAGAGGTTCATTGACCTCTTATTTTCTCTGGACTTGGCTTGCTCCCTGGAAGATGTAGAAAATTACCAGTTCAGTTTATTTGTTGGTCTTGAATTTTCTCTCTACTTAACACCTCAAATTTCTTAAAAAAAAATTGCCTAATTTTTGTTTACTTTGTCCCTGCTTTTCCTCAGTTATGTAGAATAATTTAAAGCTACAGCAGAATCAGCTTATCTTTGCTATGTTGCACAGGGAATCATAAAGTGTGGTTCTTCTCAGCAGGGCTAGTCATGCTTGCTTCCACTTTCATATTACCTTACCCTCAAGATCACAGTTGGATTTAACCATTTCAGCTTCTAAGAAAACAGTGGGAGCAGCTAGGTGGCGCAGTAGATAGAGCACTGGCCCTGAAGTCAGGAGGACCTGAGTTCAAATCCGGCCTCAGACCAAACACTTGACACGTACTAGCTGTGTGACCTTGGGCAAGTCACTTAACCCCGGTTGCCTTACAAAAAAAACCAAAACAAAAAACAGTGGAAAAGATGTCTGAGAGGGCTTTTGGAATTGTGGTGGTCTTTTATTTCCCATTTTTGTTTTTTATTAATTACACAAAAGTAAAATTAAATAATTCAGCCTAGGTACTGCTTTTGAGGAGCAGATTATTATGGATTTAATAATAGTTTAAATTTATTGCTTATTTCTGGCATTTTGCTTTCTTTCTAAAATAAGAAATGAGGTCATCCATAAGTTTTAAGAATTTAAAGATAGAAAAATTTTAAGAAACTAAGTAATCACCTGGAGTTGGAGCTCTTTTGGTGGCTTTTTATCCTTGCCAGTAAGTAGCTGCATGTAACAAGCCACACTTGTTATTTATGGGAATGCAGTTTAAAAACATCCTGAATTTATTTACTCCTGTAACTTTCTTTCTTTGTCAGAGACAGCCAAATGAGATCAAGTTACATACTGTTACAGAGGTTAGAACATGTCATAAACGTACCTTTTCTGATTGTTTCAGAGAAAAGACTTCTCATTCTTTTATACTTCCTACGATAGGTCCTCAAGGCAATGAACTGTACACATCAGTGGAATCTCAGACTTGCCAAATTACTGATTAATGGAGAATAGTTTTGTCATTGATAATCAGACAACTCACTTTGAAATGATTTGGTTTGGTTTTGTAGTAGATACATTTTGTTTTACTTTAGGCTAATATTAAGATGTTCTTATTACCCCAGAACATAAAAATAAATTGAAGATAGCTGGCTCAGAAATGGTATTTTCATCTGTAATATTAGTGAATTAGACTAGGTGGTTTTCTGAGGTCCTTTCCATCTATGAAATTTAGTGATTCAGTGATTCCTAATTTTAACAAATGAAATGCTTCAAACCAAATTGGATTTTCACTTTATATTGTTGTTTGGTCATTTTTTCAGTTGTGTCTAACTCTTCGTGACCCCTTTTGGGGGATTTTCTTGCTCATTTTACAAATGAGAAAACTGAAGCAGACAGGGTTAAATGACTTGCCCAGGATCATACAGTGAGTAAGTGTCTGAGGCTGGATTTGAACTGAGGTCTTCCTAACTTCAGACTGACCTCTTTATCCACTGGACCACCTAGCTGCTCAATTTAATTAAGAATATTAAAAATCACAATCACTCATTTGTGAGATGAAAAGGATTTCCTAGATAGTTACCCATTTCTCTAAATATCTGAGATAGTGAAATCACACCCTGAGGCTGTAGTTTGTGGATTTAAGAGTATGTAGAACCCTTAGGCAATGGACCTAGAAAGCAGAGGGCATTGTTTATTTTTGTAGATTGTAGTTGTATTACTGTGCATATTCTTTCTGGGAGCTGGCTCTTACCCTACCTAGGACATCTTGTAAACATTCAATTGATAATAGATGACTCCTTTTGAAAAATAAAAATATTTCAATTTTTTTCAAATTCCTTTTTTTAAGAATATTCCGATTCCAACCCTCAAAGAATTTGCAGAAGCTTTGGAAGACAACACCCATGTGACATGCTTCAGTCTCGCAGCCACCCGAAGCAATGACCCTGTTGCTGTTGTAAGTAAGCTTCTGTTGGTGATATATAAAGCCAGGTGTGAGGGGGTGGAAGGGGGAGGCCACTCCAAACTGCAGCCTTTAAATCCAGTTTATTGTCTTCTTCTCTAATTGTTTAGATTGTCCTGTTTAGCTCTTTGATGGATTCTCTCTTAATCATTAATTATTTCTTTGTTGTATATGCCTTGTCTCCCCAACTGGATTGTAATCTTCCTCTGCCTTGTACCACTTTGGTACTCCTCAGCACTTAGTGCAGGGCCAACCAGAGTAGATGCTCAGATAATGCTTATTTATTACTTGTATTCTGTATTCTGTCAAAATGCACTTTGCATAATCATACATTTTAAGCAACTAGATGACACAGTGGGTAAGCACACTGGGCTTGGTGTCAGGAAGACCTGAGTTATCTTTGGTTTTAGACACTTCCTAGCTGTGTGACTCTGGGCAAGTCACTTAACCACTGTCTGCCTCGGTTTCCTCATTTAGAAAGAGTAATAATAGCACCTACCTCCCAGGGTTGTTGTGAGGATCAAATGAGATATTTGTAAAGTGCTTTGTACAGTGCCTGACACATAGTGAGCTATCTAAATGTTAGCTATTACTTTAAAATTATAGAACCTTAGAATGCCGAAGGGCCTCATCTAATCCAACTTCTTCACATTATAGATGAGGGCACTGAAGCTCCAAGAGGTTTGGTGAATTGTCTGAGGTCACACAGCTAGTAGTGGCAGAACCAAGACCAGAGCCCAGGTCTTCTGATTCCCAGTCTATTTCTCTTTCCTCTGTAGCTCATTGCTTTCTCTTCAACTATTCATGCTTAGTCTTACACCCCACATCCTTAGATTGAGCCCTGCTTCTTCCTCCAACTTGGTCCTGCTCTCTGATCCTTCTGACAACATGCTGTTCTCTAGTCACAGCATGAGATCTTCTGACCCTCATTCTGTTATTTCCAAGAACAGTCTCTCCCCTCCCTCCATTTTAGCCAGTCAACAAATACTTACTAAGGCCAGTGACCTTTGGACTGGAAAGAACTGAATAAAAAATGACTCACAGGAAGTTGAACCCCGGGATTAGGATGACTAAGAAAGCACATAGCTGGGGCGGAGCCAAGATGGCAGAGTAAAAGCAGTAACTTGCTTGAGCCCTCCCCCAAACCCCTCCAAATACCTGTAAAAAATGGCTCTAACCAAATTCTAAAGCAGCAGAACCCACAAAAAGACAGAGTGAAACAAATTTCCAGCCAAAGACAGCCTGGATAGTTGATCAGAAAGGTATATCATGCCAGACTGGAAGAGGAGCGCAGTTTGGCATGGGTGTGCAGGCCTCAGAGAACCTGGAGCAGGCCTCAGAGGACTGAATCAAGGGCATGCGCAGGCCTCAAAGAACCTGGAGCAGGCCTCAGAGGACTGAATCAAGGGCAGCTGTGGCGGTTTCCAGACTTCTCAACCCAGGAATGCCAAAGACAACTTAGAAGGTCAGTGGGAAAAGTCTGTGACTGAGGTGGTGAGAGAGGAGCGCAGGATCCCAGCCCCATTCCTTGGGGCAGCAGCTGCTTCCTGAGCTTCCGGCCCACAGACTGAGGAGGAATCGAGTGGCTGATCAGAGGGGGATTGCAGGGATCTCTCTGCTGGTGCAGGATTCTCTTGCTTTGCCCATGCTTGGATCTGGGTCACAGTTCTGGGTGGTGGTCCTGGCGTGGTGGAGCTTGTAGTGGCTGTGGAGAGGAAACCCTCTTCACAGTTCCAAGACAGAAAAGAGTGCTCATAGACCAGAGCACAGGCCAGGAAAGGAGTAAACACTTCGCCCTTGGTCATAGCACCTTGGAAGAACTGATAATTTACAGGTCCCTGGAAGTATCTCTGAAAACAGCTGCACAAACTCCTTGAATCTTGGAACAGTACATTCTCCACACTGGAAACAGACTCCTGCCTTAACACAGAGTCTATAACTCAAGTAATTGACTGAGATCATGAGCAAGCAGCGCAATAAGAGTCAGACTATATTATCTTACTTTTATGACAAAGAAGATCAAAACATAAAACCAGAAGAAGACAGCGAAGCCAAAGCTCCTACATCCAAAGCTTCCAAGAAAAATATGAATTGATCCCAGGCAATGGAAGAGCTCAAAAAGGATTTTGAGAAGCAAGTAAGAGAAGTAGAGGAAAAACTGAGAGTGATACTGAAGGAGACCAAAAAAATACTGAAGAAAATAACACCTTAAAAAATAGCCTAACCCAAATGGCAAAAGAGGTCCAAAAAGCCAATGAGGAAAAGAATGCCCTAAAAAGCAAAATTGGCCAAATGGAAAAGGAAGTCCAAAAGCTTACTGAAGAAAATACTTCCTTAAAAATTAGAATGGAGAAATTGGAAACTAGGGACAATTTGAGAAATAAAGCACTGTAACACTAATCCAAAAGAATGAAAAAATAGAAGAGAATGTGAAATATCTCATTGGAAAAACAACTGACCTGGAAAATAGTTCCAGGAGAGAGAACTTAAAAATTATTGGACTACCTGAAAGTCATGATCAAAAAAAGACCCTAGACATCATCTTTCAAGAAATTATCAAGGAAAACTGCCCTGATATTTTAGAACCAGAGGGCAGAATAGAAATTGAAAGAATCCACTGATCACCTCCTGAAAGAGATCCCCAAAGGAAAACTCCTAGGAATGTTGTAGCCAAATTCCAGAATTCCCAGATCAAGGAGAAGATATTGCATGCAGCCAGAAGGAAACAATTCAAGTACTGTGGAAACACAATAAGGATAATACAAGATTTAGCAGCTTCTACATTAAAGGTCTGGAGGGCATGGAGTATGATATTCCAGAGGGCAAAAGAATTAGGACTACAACCTAGAATCACCTACCCAGCAAAACTGAGTATAGTCCTTCAGGGTAAAAAATGGTCATTCAATGAAATAGGGGACTTTCAAGCATTCCTGTGGAAAAGATCAGAGCTGAATATAAAATTTGACCTTCAAATACAAGACTCAAGTGAAACATGGAAGAGGTAAACAGGAAAGAGAAATCATAAGAGACTTATTAAGGTTGAACTGTTTACATTCCTGCAGGGAAAGATGATATTTGTAACTCATGAGTCCTCTGGCAGTATTACAGTAGTAGGAGGGAAAAAAAATATATGTATGTATAGACAGAGGGCACAGGGTGAGTTGAAGATGAAGGGGTGATATCTGGAAAATAAAATTAAGGGGTGGGAGATGATTATACTGGGAGGAGAAAGGGAGAAGTAGAATGGGGTAAAATATCTCAAATGAAACAGACAAGAAAAGGCTTTTACAGTGGAGGGGAAATGGGGGAAGGTGAGAGGGAATGAGTGAATCTTACTCTCATAGGATTTGGCTTAAGGAAGGGAATAACATACACAGTTGGATATGGAAATCTATCTTACCCTACAGGAAAATAAGGGAGGAAGGGGACAAGAGAGCAGGGGGTTGATAGAGGGGAGGGCAGATTGGGGGAGGGGATAATCAGAAGTAAACACTTTTAAGGAGGGACAGGGTCAAAAGAGAGAGTAGAATAAATGGGGGGTAGGATAGGATGAAGGGAAATATACTTAGTTTTTCACAACAGGAACTACTATGGAAGTCTTTTGCATGACTACACATCTGTAACCTGTACCAAGATGCTTGCCTTTTCAAAGAGGGTGTGTGGGGAGGGAGGAAGGGAGAAAATTTGTAACCCAAAGCTTTAAAAACACAAAAAAAAGCACAAAGCTATTTTGATAAGTTCAGGTCACTAGATTTAGAATCCCACAGTATTGAAAAAACATACTGACATGATTTCTGGAGAATGGTCAAGGTGCCAGGGGGCTGCAGAAGGGCATATACTGTCTTAATTTGCCAAAAAAAAAAAAAAGAGACAGAGAGAGAGATTGAGAGAGCAAGAGAATGGGGTCAGTTGGCAAAATTCTAGAACATTTTTCAAGGGATAGGGAGTGAATATCTAGAGAAGGAAATGATGATCACAACGAGCCAACATAGCTTCATTAATAAAAAGTTATGCCAGATTAACCTTATTTCCTTTTGAAACAGGATTAATAGGCTGGTAGATTAGGAAGTGCTATAGATTTAGTTTATCTTGATTGTAACAAAACATTTGACACAGTCTTTCATGCTTCTTTTTGAGAAGGTAGAGCAGTGTAGCCTAGGCAGTAGCATAATTTATGGGAATTCAAAACTGTTCAAATTACTGGATTTCCAGAATAATCAGTAAGGGACGTTGGTAGCTTGGCAGAAGAACTCTAGAGGGATGCTTGGTAGGGAATGCTCTTCTACATTGACTTTAATAAAACCATAGATATGATTATCAAGTTTGTAAGTGACATACAACTGAGAAGAATAGATAATATACTAGCTGACAAAGTCAAGATTTCAGCAAACTAGAATGTTGGGCCAAATCTAATAGGATAAAACTTATAGGGACAAATGTAAAATCTTAAACACTTGGGTTTTAAAAAAATAACTTTACAAGTACAAAATGGAGAAGAGTATAGTTAGATAACAGTTCATATGAAAGATATATTGGGATTTAAGGGGAATATAAGCTCAGTATGAGTCAGTAGTTGTGATGTAGCAGCCGAAAAAACTCTAATGTAGTCTTAGGCTGCCTTAAGAGAAATAAAGTGTTCAGAATGAGAGGGTGAAAGTTCTGGGTACCATGTTTTAGGCAGAACATTGATAAACTGGAGAGCAGCCAGAAAAAGGTGACCAGGATGATGAAGGGTTGACTTCAAGATCATGGAGAAGAGCCTGAAGAAAAAAAGATTTAGTGAGGGATATGGTCTTCAAGTTTCTGAAAGGCCATCAGTGAATATAAAATGGGATTAATCATAGCACCTACCATGCATCAGTAGAGGGAATTTCCTCATCTGGGAGTTCCCTATACCAAATTACAATGAAATATTACAATGAAAATACAATGAAATAAAGGCCTCTGGCTTTAGTTAGATATGGTAATTAAATATGTCAATATTTTTTATAAATTTAGGAATTAACAATTTTAAAATACTTGTGAAGATTCCATGACCAATGACGGTTGACTTTCTGAGACTATTACATGCATATTGATAGAAGAGTAAATTTTGTCTTCTCTATCCTAGGTCAAGGGGATTAAAAGACTTAGATGTCCAAATTTTTCCAGAATGGAGATTGGGGGATTAAATTAGGATTAAAATAGGTAGAGTAGAGCTAAGATAATATGTTAAAAAAAAAAAAAAAGATGCCACATAAAGAATTATCAAGTAGACGTTAGTAAATCTAAATATATTTTAAAGTATTAACAGTATCTTGAACTTTTTTAATCCAGTCTATGAAATCTTAATTTTGATTTTTGTTTTCATTTTTAGGCATTTGCAGACATGCTGAAAGTGAATAAAACATTAAAGAGCTTAAATTTGGAGTCCAATTTTATTACAGGAGCTGGTATTCAAGCACTGATTGATGCCTTAAAAGAAAATGAAACCCTGGCTGAAATCAAGATTGATAACCAGGTTAATTAGATACAGTAATAATACGTTATAATTATAGTCCAAAGCAACTCCTGCAGTGCTTTGGAGGTCAAGAAAAGGAAGGGTCAGAGTCTGTAGGGTCCATGGGAAGGGCTCTCTGGGTGGATAGTGGGCTGGAGAGTTATGCTTATTAAAATTTTCATTAAACCTTTGCATAATTGGGAAGTTGTGAGGGGCATACATGTATTATTAATCTTAGCTAAATAGTCTAATGCAGGACTTTAAAAAAATAGTTGAATTGCTTTTGCTTCTAATGCAGACTTCTGTTTTTTCATGAGCAACGATCAAGGGTTTTCCAGTCACCATAGGATGCTATGCAGGTAGCAGCTCGGTTTTCTGTTTTAGCAGTGTTCCACTGTAAAGTAAGACTGTTACTGCTTTTCCTTCAGGCTGGACCTATCTGTCTCCTAATATATTCAAGTACCCTCGTTCATTGAAGTCAGAGGGGAAAACATGGGAATGGGACTCTATATGAGGGCATGCCAGCCAGTCCCTTATGAAATTTTGTGGTTTGATAGTTTCCGTTTCTCCTGAATAAATACACGATAACATTCTATATATTCCTTTCTTCCCCCATGCCCCCAGGATAAGCACTGATTATAGAAATCACATGGAACCAAAAGCCTGTGGAATGGCCCTAGAAAAGAGTGTAAGCATTTGACTCAAGCTCTGATAATCCAAAGAAAAAAAAATTGAATTTCTAATTAGAAAAATTGTGAGCAAGATGTCATCCAAAAACTTCAATTTAACAAGTGTGTTTTGTGATCAAAGTTTGCAAAAAAGGACATGGAAAGGAATGAACTATCATTTCCAGCTTATACTCAGTAATTACCATGCCAGAACTTGACTAGCCCTTGGAGAAGCTGACCTGTTGACTTTTGAATGACCTAAATGGAAATGACCCTTAAAGATTATGTCAGGACCTTAGTTTAGATATCATATTCGTCAGTTGTCCAGGCACATCCTCATTGGAGAATATGGCACCCTTTTCAGAAGGGATTGATGGCCTTTTTCACTCAACTGTTAAGCTAGATTGCACAGGGAGGGGATTTGTATTCATTTGGAAGTCTGGAGGTAGGGTCCCTCAAGAGCTTATATGCAGATTGTCAGATTTCACTAGTGGTACCAAACCAGGAGCCCTAGTGATGACTATGACATATAACTGATCCTCTCTAGAGCCTCGGGTTCAAATAATAAGCAACTGCTTCAGTAATTTTTTTACTGCCCTTTCTCATTTTACTAGTTAAAGACAATTGCAGTTTAGCCAGTGTTAAACAATTGCCAAGTCCATTAGAACCTTGTCTCTCTGGTTCCTATCCTCTAGTTTCCTCAGTAATTGGGATAATTTTTGGCTAGGGCAAAAACTAGAAGAAAAAATGAAAGAGTCCCAGTATCAACCCCATTCTGCTTTCCTGTATTACTGTTGGGCTCTAGCCACTCCCTTCCCATATGGGCATTGCAGCTTATTATTTGAAATCCCAGGGCTAGGAGGTTGGAACCACCCAGGTCAAAG
Source organism: Vombatus ursinus (assembly GCF_900497805.2). Taxonomy (NCBI): domain Eukaryota; kingdom Metazoa; phylum Chordata; class Mammalia; order Diprotodontia; family Vombatidae; genus Vombatus; species Vombatus ursinus. The sequence continues at coordinate 3,039,277 of NW_020954626.1, forward strand.
AGCACTGAGAGATTGTTGTAAATAAGCACATGGGAGAAGGGCCTCTAATTTTCTATATTTCCTGACCATGTTCAGTTCCATGCAGCCCACAATCTAATTTGAATATCACTATTAATAATTCAGGTATTAATATCTATCAGCCAGCACTTAGAAAGATTTTGTTCTCTGTCGGTTTTAGATAACTTAAAAAACCCCAAGGGGCAAGAAAAAGCAAAGAAGGCCTCTGAGTTGCCAAAGTCAATGACGCAGTGCTAGTTCATTAACACATGTGCCCTTTACTCATAGGAGAACTCCACAGTTGTGCATTTACTGTTTACTCTGGTTGCAATAGCTTGTATGTTACAAGAGGTATATAAAGGTGTTGGGGGAAAGGGAACCTGTTAGAGACAGACATGGTTACTGCTGACTTCCTAAAAAATGAGGAAGGAGACAAAAAATAACATAAAAAGGACAAAACCTTAAAAAGCATGACTATATGAAGCTATTTCATCAATGGAAAAATTGTTCAGCCCATTCCATAGCCCGTCACTGTTATAGTACAGTGTAATAATTGATGTTCAGACCCTGAATAATCAAGAAAAGGCTAAATTATGTCCAGCATACCATAAGAAAAGAAAGTATATTTAAAAATGATCCCCATCCAAAATGGGTAAAGTAAAAAGTTTTAGCACTTTGAGGAAAACTTCACCATGTAGGGACAACACATTTTTTTGATGATAAATGAGGTGTTAACAGTATATGATTTTTGAAAGCTTGCTGCTATTCTAAAAAAAATGCGTTTGCAAACTCATAATTTGATCTCCATTATTTCTTCAGAGATAACAAATTCAGAGTGGTCACCTTTTGTGCTACCTAGAATAGTCATCTTTTCACAGAAAAGAGAAAGAAAGATCTGTACTTCAAAAACACTTAACATAGATTCAGAATTTAGACTACAGCTTTTCACATCTTCTTTTAGAGAACGAAACTTTTGAATCTTGTTCATTTTTCTTACCTATTTTGGGATAAATCTGAAGAGAAAACAGCACACGTTCATATACTCCTGACTATTTGTATTAGGCATGGCTTTCTGTGGGAAGTAATTTATTCAAGTTTGTTAATAATATTCTGTTTGTAATTACATTCTAGAGGCAGCAGTTGGGGACAGCTGTTGAATTGGAAATGGCCAGGATGCTTGAGGAAAACACAAAGATTCTTAAATTTGGATATCAGTTTACACAACAGGGACCACGAACCAGGGCAGCCAATGCTATAACGAAAAACAATGACTTGGGTAAGACATGTTCTAGAAAAAAGTCTGTGGTGTCCAGTAATGGTGCTTGTACTTGGAGTTTTTTAATGCATTGATGATGATAGATATTTTAGAAAAGAAATAATCTTCCTTAAAGGAAGAGCAGTCTTTCTCAAAGGGAGTGAAATTCTTTAAAGTTGTATTGAATTATCATTCTCATTTTGTTGGGTTCTAGAACAGGAAAATAAAAATCAATTCCTTTAAGTTAGGACACTGTCAGAAGTGGATCAGAAATATAAGACCTTGTCTTGACAATAGTCTTGCAAGCTTCAAGCAGAGGAGTTTGCCATCTTAATGTTTAAAAAAAAGAGAGAAAGATTGAAGCAACTTCCATGTTTAATTTGTGAACTAAACATTCTAAGAACTGTCTTAGTACTATTTTACTAGCTCCTCTCTTGCCTCCTTCTGGTGTTCTTTGTTTTCTAGATCATCCTAAGCAGGATGCAAAACAGTTACCACTATTACATGTTAGTGGTTACTTACATATTTATGTTATGCCTATATCTAAGAAACCCCATTTGTAAATTTATGGCATTAAGTACTACATGCCCTCTTATGCCCAAATTAAGTTAGAAAATCTAATGAAGAATACTCAGATATTCCCATCATTCTATAATAACTGAAATTAAATTCATGTTTTGGGGAAATTAGCATGCATGATCTGGTTTAAAACTCTCCTTTTCTCTCCTGAACACATTAGACCCGACTTGTTATGGTCTTTTTTCTCCACCCCCACTCCTCACCCCAGAGAAAAAAGCAAACAACCCCCCGCCCCGCCACATCATAATCTCTGAGCTCCAGGAATTTCCTTATTTATGCTTTAGACACAGTAACTGGACCTTTCAGCCACAAGTGGGTATTTGACATTTCATTCATTGTTCTATAATGTGGGCAGAGAATATCAAAACATGAGCTCAGTTATAAACATAAATCCTTGCAATTGAATCCTAAAGTAACCCCTGTTCATCCTAATCCCTCCCAACCACACACATTCTCATTGTCTCTCCCTCTCTTCTCTTCCCCTTCTCCATCTTAACTTTCCCCAAATTCTTGGCTGCAAATTTATAGCACAACTATCTCAGCAAGTTAACCATCTGAGCTGAAAAATAAAAAATGGTGGTAGAAGGTTGGAAGAACCAATCAATGGAAGGCCTTGAAGGAAAATCATAGAATCCTAGAGTTAGAGATGGAAGGAACTTTTGGTGAGGTGAGGAAACCATAACTTAGGGAGATGAAGGATTTGTTTATAGTCACTCTGGTAGTACCTATTAGAGCCAGAATTTGAACCAAGAACACTTGACTCCAAATTCAGCTCCCTTTACCATGCTGCATGAATAGAAATCTTTTTTTCAAGGCAGTTGAGAGTCATTTTGAACTAGAGAAAAGATATATATCATCAAAATGATGCTTATGCGTTAAGATAATTTAAAGGAAAGAGCTGGCTAGGACAGAATTAAAATAGATGATTAGAACTTAGATCAGGGTAATCATTGGCAAAAGAAATAAGAACGAGTAGGTCCAAGCAATACAGTAAAGGAAAACCTTGTAGAATTTGGTGATGGATTAGAGATTGCCAGGAAAGGAGCAGGAGAGGGCCAACTCCATAGCAAGGTGGAAGAAGGATTACAATTAGTTTCTTCTACCTGGTTTTATCTTTTCCTCAGAATCAGTAGGGTTTTACCATCGATTCTTAGTTCCAGTTCCCAATCCCACACTCTCATTTTTGCTTTAAGATCACAAGGTGATCTTAAGGGGCTTTGTAATCTAAACAAAATCTTAAGAGTTAAAAATAGTCACAAGTTACACAGCTTAGAATTGATCTGGTGTACAAAACCTTTTAGAAACTTTAATTTTTAATTGTCTGATTTCTCTTCTACTTTACCTTCAAATTTGAAAAATGGGGGAATGTCTTTTTCAGTTACCTGATTTTGATATGTTTTTTTTTTCCTCCCAGTTTCTTAGTCTGAAGTACTCAGAAATATTCCTGCGTATTTTTTTTCCATCTCTCCAGCCAAGAAGTTTCAGGGCTTCAGCGACAAAAAGGTTATGGAGTTCACCCAAATGGCCACTGAACTCTGAGTTTCATATCTGTCTTTATACTCACTTTTTGATCTACTGTCTTTGTCATCAGTTTCTCACATATTTTGCTTTACTGCACTTTACTTCTGTCTCTCACCTTTGCCTTTTTACATGAATCTTGGCCATATGTTTTAAAAGTAGGTTAGACTGCAATGGTACTTCCATTTCACCTGAACCAGTTCCACAATCTTATTTCTTAAAAGTATAGAAGTTGAACTCTAAAATGAGATAATTAACCTGTAGTTTGCTTTTTAGACATTTCTGTATTTTTTTAAGATCACGTGTTAATGAAGTTATTTTTATTTTGAACATTCTAAAATTTTTTTATTTTTCCATAAAAGCCCAATTATTACATAATCTAACTTTTAGTATTCATTAAGATTAGGAAGTTACAATCAGGAACAGGAATTAATTCATTTTCACTAAGCAAAATGTGAGATATACATCATCCTACAATAGTACTTATTGATTGCTTGCTGAATATAAGGAACTTTATTAGATCTTCTAATTTTTATTTTCCTTTTTGGCAGTCTCATAATGCCTTTGGAAGTATTAGAATCACCTGACCTCTTCCCTGAGCCCAACAGTAGGGAAGAAGAAGGTGTTAACTTCATGTAACATTAAGTAGGAAACACAGAACCTTTGTCCTGACCATTAGATCAGCTGCATATATTGGCTTTCTTTAATTTCTGCAAAAACCATTTTAAGAAAAGCAAATAAGGCATAAGACCACCATTTACTCTGCTTGCTTTCCTTATTTGAGCAAGGTAAATCATCCTTTGACTCTTATCTGTAAATAGTCTGTGCTTCTATTTGGAGGGAAGAATGAAAAATTAAAGACAAGAGACTAACAGGCTAGTTTAACACAAGAATTTACTAATTTAAGAATGAAAAGATAATCCTTAAAATACAAAGCAGTTTGTTAAATGAATCTTAAAACTAAATGTTACTAACCAGGAGGCTAGGGCCTTTCTTTGTCTATCATAGCAATATATAAAATTTTGCCTTATGCCAGAAGTTTGGACCAATGAGCCCTCCCTTCCGAGAGAGACAGACTGACTGACTGACAGCTTCTGGTTTCCTGAAGACCTCAGCCTGCTCTCAGTCATTTATGCATTGTCACACTGGAGAGTCTTGACACTTTTGGGAGAGAAGAGAAAAGAATGATAGCTAGGACCTTCATGATCATCTAATACAAATCCTTATTTTACAGATGAAGAAAGTCCCAGAGAAGTTAAACTGTTTCATTTCTGTCTTTGTATCCATCACCTAGTGTCTAGCAGAGTGCCTGGTGTATGATAGGCACTTCATAAGTGCTTATGGGGGCAGCTGGGTGGCACAGTGAATAGAGCACTGGCCCTGAAGTCAGGAGGACCTGAGTTCAAATGTGACCTCAGACCAAACACTTGTCACTTACTAGCTGTGTGACCCTGGGCAAGTCACTTTACTCCAATTGCCTAACTAAAAATAAAAATTAAAAAAGTGCTTATGATTTTTTTCAACTAAGATCATTTAGCTAGTTTAGTGGTATAACCCAGAGCCCTCTGCCTTCAGCAGCTGAGCTGTTTTGTAAAATCCAGCTGTCAGGACAAAGATTATGGCAGCCAAAAGTGACCTTGAAATCTCAAAGTCCATAAACTGGGAAGAGGTCTTAAATTATTTTAGCTATTTTTTTTTAAATTTCTTTTTTTTTTAAGCTAGGCAATAGGGTTAAGTGACTTGCCCAAGGTCACACAGCTAGTGAGTGTCTACCTAGCTGCCCCATTTTAGCTATTTTGTAATTAATTTTAAACTGGTTCATTTTATATGAAAGACACAGAGGGAGGAAAGTAGGGAAAGCAATGAAAAGTTTTATCTATAAAGATAAAATGTGTGTCTTTAGTGTATTCCTGTTCTAGATTAAGTAAATTCATTGTACTTTGTAAACAAAAGAGCATGTCACTACTCCTTTATTTCATCTGCCTGAGTGTCATCTTTACTTGATTGTTTTAAGATAGTTACTTATCCACTAAAAAGCAAGTTTTTAAAAATGGTTATGAATCCTTTAAGGAGTATATTGCATGTTTAACAAGTTATATGTTAAGGATTCAGATCTTTGACAGTGAAAACAAGGTAGGAAACACACTACAAAATTACACATATTAACCTAAGAAATATTGACTGATTTTATTTTTAGATTTCTAAAGTTTCTTTGGTGATATACACATTTAAGCAAAGGGTCTATAAAATATTGTAGTAACATTGTTTGAATACTCTTCCAAGCTCAATATGTAAATTAGAAAGGTAGGTAATGCAAAAACTTAAATTTTAGTGAAAATTTAGAATTGAAAATATTAAAAACTAAATTGTAGTGTAACACTAATACTTGACAGTAGCTTGTTTATTTTCTAAAAGGTTAATATTATGAAAACTATTAATTTCTGAGATACATTCTTAAATTATTCTTACAGTTCGCAAGAGACGAGTTGAAGGAGACCACCAGTAAATTTACCAACTTTGGAAGACTTCAAAAGGTCACCAAGGCCTTCATGTTGATTTCAGATTTAAAATTTGCCTAGGTAGAAGGGAAAAGACTGGAAACTTCATTCCTTTTTTTATATATATACTGTATAGATCGTTTTTTTCCCCTGTGAGATGTTAGCAGCATCAAATAATGTAAAATCAGTAGTAGATGATCTTTTTTATGTTTCGGAACATTTTTTCTGCTTTCTGCTCAAATCAATTTTAGTTCAGTTTAAAAGTACTTGCTTGTAAGGAATCATTGGGTAAAGAAGAATCCATTTGATTCCCAGCTGATTCCCTTTGAAACCCAAAGGAGAAAGTTGGGAAAGTCATTAAGTGGAACAATTAATTATTTCTAGAATAATTTTTTTATTGAAAAGGGACACTGCAGACATTTGCAGTTATTACAGTTGCCGTGACTTTTTTTAGACACTTGGCACTTAAGCTTTCATGTGATTAATCTTAAAATGTGTCCATTTTTAGAATGTGTGCCTGCAATAAACTGGTTCTCTCTTACAAGAGAGAATGCCAGAATTTAGAAACACATTACTTAAAATATAGCCTTTTAAGAGCAAAATCTTCTAGGGAAAAAAAAATATGTTTTTTATACATTCCAGAGTACGAGCTCTCTGATCTGAAATGTCTAAAATAGTACACGTTCAAATGTATTTCAGACAAGGCTGTCAGCCTTTTCATGTTACATAACTATTCAAAAACACAAGCAAATTCAAGCTAATGGTAGTTTTTCTTCCAGATAGTGTGGTAGACATACTTGCTGTAAAGACACTTCCCTCAGTGAATGAATTCTAGGAATGTCTGCATAGGAAAGCATTTTGTAGATTCTTCTATAAAAACATATCCAACTTACTAACTTATTTTTGGTTATTTAGGATAACAGAGGAATTCCTCGTTATTGAATACCTCCAAATTATAGATAATAGGACCTATTAATGTTTCCATGTAATCTAATGGCCAAATGTTAGTAAATTTGAAATAGGCATTTTTGCAAATTATTTTAGATATCATACAGTGTGGTAGGAAATGTCAAGCCAGCCATATATAACTGTGCAAACAGTATTTACTCAACACTGTAACTTTGCCAGTCAGTAAGAAAAATTACTGTTCTTTTTGGTAATTGTCTAGTTTTTATATTTATTTTTCCTCTTCCTCTTTTATATTCATACTGTGCAAAAATAACTCTTCTCATGAAAAAAAGTTTTCCACTTGCTATAAAAGCACCCCAAGGAAGAGAGGAAGCCACTTGCTTAGATGATCTGATTGATTAGAGACCCAAGAATCAAGACCCACACAAGAGAATTTGCTTTTGATTCACTTATCTCTGAGATGCCCTTGAAGCAATGAAGTAGCCAAATATATAAACAAATGAAAAAAGTTTAGTAAGTAAGGAGTCTAGTTAACCTCTACTTCATAATTGAGGGTTATAACATTTTTAGAGGGAGTTTCTAAAGAAAAAAATTGAGTTTTTAGTATTTTGTCTTTTAAACTTTGTTGTTGCATTATATCATCTGCTCCTTGTATTTGCTCTGGACTATCTAATAAGCCAAGAATAATCCTTTTAACTTATGGACTAAGGCTTCTCTCATCATAATTGTGATGTTTTCCTTTGTCCAGGGTTTTATAAAATCTAGAACTGTGGATAATAGTCTGTCTGGCTATTAGTTATTTATGATTATAGGCCTTTTAATTACTTTTTAGATTAGCCAGGCTATTCTTTAAATCACTAGTCAATTTTTGAATTGCACTATGTATTTAAAAGACTGCACAATTCCACCAAGATTGGAAGTTAGGCTAGGAGTAGAAGAATACTGCACTGAAAGGTATTGGTGAGTTATACCTAATGCCATTTTAGCAAGCCTTCCTCACTTATGTTCTCAGATGTATGTATGTAGGTATATATATATAGTCACTAAAGTTATTTTTGAACGTGTAGGTTCTCCCTCCACACCCCCACTTTCACTAAGGTTTAAAAATTTTATAGGTAGATAGTATACATTGATCTTACCTGGATTTTTGTATCATACTTACAGAAATGTCTTTTTCACATGTTCTGTTTATTTAGAGTATTACTGTGTTGAGCCATTCCAGTTAGTACCATTCCAGTGCCATATTGTAATTCAATATTTAATTTGGGGGAAAAAATATTTCTCTTGAATTCTCTTCAAAGATAAATGTGTACCTGTTTGAATGTAGACTATTTTCCATGAAAGAATAAGTGACTATGTTAAGGGAGGATACTGATGCTTGCTTTCTAAAAATCAGCACCCCATTAGCAAACTTTGAATACATTTCAGCGATTCCCTCATGCTCTAAAATTTATATTGGCTTAATTGACCAGATACTTCATTGCTACACCAAAGATTTTATTTTCTAAGACTGTAAGTTTTATAGTCCAACCACAAACTTCAGTGTGGTCATCTTTTTTGTTTTGGGGTTAAAGTTTTTTAGAGCTTTTATTAAAGCTTTAAAAAAGAATTAACAGATTACTTTTATCATCCAAAGATAACTTCCAATATGTTTGCATATGATTAATTATATGTATTTTAAAACCCACCAATAATGACTAATATGAGTTTTTAAATGGCTTTTGGTGCTATATAGATGTGACCCAAGTTTGACTTAGCTATTGCATAAAGTTATCTAAGTAAAACTTCTTGTTTATTGAGTACCTGTCATTTAAAAGACCAAAAAACAAGAATTTTTGACAAAAATCATCTTTCTGTCATCAAAAGATTTGCAAATTCTTATAATCTAATTCAGACTAAAAGTATACTTTGTATTATGTAATAGGTGCATTTCTGGAAAAGTTGCATATAAATGTATATTTTTGTAAATCAAATTATATTTTCCCATTGGCTTAATACTTGAATTTTGGTCATGTGTTCCTACACATGGGGGGAAGGGAACTCTACATGTTTAAAAAAAGGACACCTAAACAGGAAAATAGATATTGTGATAATAATGCCATAATCTTATGTAAATTTTACTCCTGCTGTTTTATTGTAAAAACTGTCAGGGTGAAACAACCCAAAACCCTCCAGAAAACCTTTCATTTTGGGCTTTGGCTATTTTGAGGTCTACCTTACTTCTTAAGGTGAAAATAGCTCACTTCAAAACTGTTACAAGTGGCATCTTTTCCTTTTGGGTTTATAGCCACCCCTGTTCTTGTAGATTCAGTACTACCAGGACCTTGCCCAGAAACTTAGAAAGGTGTGTTTTCTGATCCTTTCTAGTGTCTGTTTTTTAAATACTCCATCAGTTAACTCCTAACACAGGGCTAGCCACAAAAAGAACAGTGAAATGTCAGAATCAACTCTCGTTACTTCTCCAGAGTTTATTTTGAGTGCTAAAGTTTAAAAATTCTCCCTTTGTCTCATCCAGTAGCTGTCAAGCTTACTTCAATTACGGATTTGTTCCTTCTGATTTGTCAAAATAATCAGAGCTCTATCATTGAGACTCCCAATGAGAAAGTTAAAGGATCCTCATACAAATTCTTCTACCTATTTTTTTAAAACCTTCTTTGTACTGTGAATAATCACATTGCCTCAGATTTTGTATGCTGGAGATTCATGTTTGAATCCAAAACTTTCCTATGGGGTAGCTAGGTGGCGCAGTGGATAGAGCACTTGCCCCAGAGTCAGGAGGACCTGAGTTCAAATCCAGTCTCAGACCAGCTACTTGACACTTACTAGCTGTGTGACCTTGGGCAAGTCACTTAACCCCATTGCCTAGCCAAAACAAACAAAACTTTCCTATGCTAGGAATGATTTTCTGCATCTGTTAAGTTAAATAATATAAAAACCATTCTAATTCTATGAGAATTAGAAAACTTGAGGATTTATAATAAAAATTTCTGTAAAATCTCATTCATTTGAATTTCACTTGATGGGAATTTGTGGTAATTCAGGTGATATAGCTTAGTACTCAGTAAAGAAAAGTTTTGATAAACAATCTAAAGAAGATGGAAAGGAGAGACTTAACCTTACGACACTAATAATATTCAAGAATAATGACAAATTACTTTTACTGTATTCCCTAATATTGCACTTCTTCCAACATTTGATCATCCTATATTATTAACCTAGTCACTGAATGTTTGAAAATGGCAAAATAATCTCATTTCCTTAAAAACTATTTTGTAATTCACGTGATCTCCCATTTTTAATCCTAATAGGATTTTATAAAATCATAAAGTCCCAAAGTGGGGAGGAGACTTCAGTACACACCTTAGCAGAAACCTCCTTTACAACTCTCCTAACAAGGGGTAATCTCCTTTCTGCTTGAAGACTTCCAGTAATTGGGGAACTATCTCCTGAGGCAACATGCTATACTTTTTGGAGAGCTCTAATTGTTATGACATTTTACCTTATGCCAAATCTGCATTTCTACTGCTTACAGTCATTATGCCTAGTTCTGCCCTCTGGGACTAATCAAAGGAAATCTAACATCTTTTCTATCATAACAGTTCACAAGGGACAGCAGTCCTTGTCTTCTCTGTGGTATAGTGGAAAGAGTACTGGATTTAGAGTCAAAGGACCTGGATTCAAATTATGGCTGTTACTATCTATGTGATCTTGGACAAGTCATTTAATAGCCTCCCTTGACCTTAGTTTCCTCATCTGTAAAATGAGAGAGTTGGACTAGATGATCTCCAAGATCCTTTCCAGCCGTAAATCTGAGCCGCCTTTTCTCCGGTCTAAGTATGCATAACATGGTTTCTGGTCACCTTATCTTCCTGGTAACCTTGCTCTATCTAGCTTGTCAGTATCCTTAGTATTCTGTATGGGATCTCACCACTATAAAGTGAAGTAAACCACTGCCTGCCACCCCACTGCTTAACACTGTACTTCAGTTAATACAGCCTAAAATTGCATTGGATTTTTTTGGCTGCTGTAGTCACATGGTTGACTTATATCTCGAGACCATGTACCTCAAAGTCTTTTTTCAAAGGAATTATCTATCTGGTCATAATTCCTTCATCTTACATTTAAGCAAATTATTTTTTTTAACCCACATATGAGTCATAACATTTATTTCCATCAATCTCAATTAATCTCACCTGTTCAAGCCTGGTAAGATCTTTGTGAATCTTTATACATATATACTCTAGTATATATGTATAACCAAGTCATTGATTAAAATCTTAAATTTTCTGTACCTCTCAGTCTGATTAATTCAGGTCTTCCGTGCAATACTTCCTAATTGGCCCAGAATTTCCTTCTCTTGGAAAGCTATCAACAGGACAGTGTATAGAAATTTACATCATAGCTGCTTTTTATGGCCAGCAACTTTTATGAGCTTTATAATCCAATTCAGTTTCTAATAAGAAAAATAATTCTAATTCCTTGACTTCGTTCTGAGATTTAAGACTCAGAACTTGGGATATAAAGGAGTATACCTGGACTTATCACTGATACTATTTTGTAAAAAAAAATAATAATAATAATAAAAATAATGCCCTGTTTATGCTTTTGCAGTCTGCAGTAGACTTTTAGGGAGGACATAGTTATATCTGGATTTTTTTTTTTTACTATTTTCTTAAACGCTTGGGTTTGTGTCACATTAAATGAAATGTCAGAAAATTATTTTACTTCTGGAAAGAAGAATGTAAATGGGCTTCATAACACTGAAACTTGAGTGTTATAAATCATGAATCTCAGATCGGTTAAATTTGAAGAAACATGGAATAAGTACTGCAAGTATTTGGAACAATTGTATTTGTTTTTTAAAGTAATTCAATAAAATTTATAAAATGTTTCTTTGGGTTCTGGTTTCTTTAAAAAGCAATCATATTCTCTTTGCATATTAAGAATAGGTGTGACCCTGAGTTATTTCATCCTACTCCACTTTAACCAGCTGTTTGACCATCAAAAGAACTAGATTTTATTGTCATATGGGAAGAAACAAGGTTTGATTTATTAATGTTAACTTTTATTTTCTTTCCTTTTTTCAGTTAAACATTGATTTTTCTCTCCTCCCCCTCACCACTGAAAAAAAAGGAAAACAAAATTCTCATAATACATATGCATAGTCAAGCAAGACAAATTCTCACATTTGCCATGTCTAAAAATATGTATTTCATTTTCCACCCTTGGTCCATCACCCTGGTCAGAAGATGGACTTCTGGAATTGTAGTTGGTCGTTCAATTGATCAGAGTTCTTAGTCTTTACTTCAGCTGAAGCATGAATAGATTTTGTTCCAGTGCTTTATTTTAATCGTGCCGATCTATATTTTCAAGGGTGTGTCTTGTTGGCAATGTATTTTTGGATTCTGCTTTCTAATCCATTTTATGGGTGAATTTATCTGATTCAGATCATTGTGTATTTCCCTCCCTCTTTGTTATCATATAGTTTTCCTTTTCTTTGTTTCCCAACCCCTCTTTATAAAAAAGAGGGTAGTGAGAGAGTGGTGTATTTTTACATTGGCATCTCTATTTGCTGCAATCAGCTTCTGCTCCTGCCTCTCTTCTCTTTCCCTCACCCAAAGCCCAGTCATGGGTTCTTATCCTTTTTTTCTTTTAAATCCCTCTTTCAGATTCCCCTTTCTGAAGTGTACTATGTACAAAGTAACAGCAATATTGGATCAGCCATAAATGGCAATACAGTGATCCAAGACAACTCTGAAGGACTTAGGATGAATGCTATCCATCCCCAGAGAAAGAATTGATGGTGTCTGAATACAGATTGAAGCACTGCTTTTTACTTTATTTTTCTTGAGTTTTTTTGTCTATGTTTTCTTTCACAACATGACTAGTATGAATATGTTTTGAATGACTACACATCTATAACCTATATCAAATTGCTTGCCTTCTCAATGCAGAGGTGGGGTGGGGAGGGAGGAAGAGAATTTGGAACTAAATATTAAAAACAAAAGTTAAAAATTGTTTTTACATGTCACTGGGGAAAAAGAATACTAAATAAAAGCTCAAAAAAAGTTTGTTTTGCTATAGACTAATCCCTCCCTTGATCTCCCCTCTTTCTTTCCTTACCCTCCCTGTTTCTCATTCAAGTGAAATGTATTTCTGTACCCAAGTGTGTGTATTCTCTCCTTTGACCAGTTCAGAATAAAGGTTTCAAGTATTTAGTAAATTTCCTCACCCTTTCTTCCTTGTTTGCATAGTTTTATTCTAGCACACCCCAATTACATAAAATAATTTTCCCCATCCTTTTTATGCCCTCCCCTGCCCAACGTATTCCTTTTCCCCTCCATTTCCATTCTTTTTAAGCTAGCAAATTACTCCTGAGCCTTCTGTTTTATTAAGATTCCCTCTGTGACTCCTGATAACAGTCCAGAGGAGAGGTATGTATTATTTCCCCATGTTAAAATGAAAAGTTTTATTCTTGTTTGGTCTCTTATGATTGTTCACTCATATTTACCTTTTTGTGTTTATCTTGACTCCTGTTGAGATCCCAAAATACGGTGGGTAAAATGAGTAAAACTAGAATCTTGTAATTGGAAAGGATCTTCCAGGCTGGTAAATCAGCCTGCTTCAAGTCTCTCGCCACTCTAATCCATCATCCATTCAGCCACCAAACTGACTGCCTAAAGTGCAGGCTCACATACACGTACACTTTTTTTGTTTTTTTTGCAGTTGGGGTTAAGTGATTTGCCCAGGGTCACACAGCTAGTACACACACATTTTCCACTCAAATTCTAGCGGCTCTCTATCTATCTCCTCTGTCAAAGCCCTTAAAACCTAGTTTCCTCCTACTTTTACAGTCTTCTTACACACCTTACTCCCTGACACATACTCTTTGATCCAGTGATGCCATTGGCCTCCTTGTTGTTCCACAAACAAGATGCTCCATCTGTCAGCTCTGGGCATTTTCTCTGGCTATCCCCCGTGCCTGGAATTCTATCCCTCATCTCCACCTGCAGGTTTCTATGGATTCCTTCAAGTCCCAATTAAAATCCCATCTTCTATAAGAAGCCTTTCCTTCTCAATTATTTCCTATTTATCCTGTGTACTGTGTGTGTGTATGTATTTATCTTTTTCTCCCATTAGATTATGAGCTCCTTGAGGGCAAGGACTGCATCTTTTTGTATCCCCAGTGCTTAGCACAGTGCCTGGTATACAATAGGGGCTTAATGTTTATTGACTGACTCCTTCCTGCTGTATTACTCTCTCTAAATTATCACCAAGTTGTCATCCAGCCTATATTTGAATTCTTCTAGTAGCAGAGAACTCATTAAATTACAAGTCGTAACATTTTCCAATTAAATTCCACAAAATAAGTATGATATACAAGGCACAGTGGGGAAAGGCACTAGGGACACAGGTGAAAAACACCATAAACTCATCGGAAGCAGGGACTATTCAATAATAGAACACATACTCAGCTGTGGTAAAAAGCACAATGTGATAAGAGCCAAGAACAGAGTCAGAAAAAGTACTAAAAGAACATTTGAAGAGGAAAAAGTCGTTTTCAGGTAAGGCATCCTAAGAAAAGTGGTAGTGGATGTCAAAGCCTTAAATAAAAATGTTTTTGACAGGCAGAAATATAGTGGGAAAATTCTGTGTATGGAGCCCTAGCAGTAGGATGAAATGCGGGAATAAAGTGGTACCACTAGCTGGTTTCTTAAGTCAGAGAACTTACTTTACAAATTTTATTCACACTAAAATGACACAAAAAGCATATCAATTCATTTTAATCAAAATAACTTCTTCATGTTACATCTGTTATAAAATAACTGTACAATCCATAGAAAACACACTTCCATTTTATGAAATTCAGTCATCATCTTCCTCTTCTTCATCACTAATCACATACTTCTTGTGTTTTTTATTAGCTTTGTCATCATCCTCTGCTTTCCTTTTTCCAGAAGTTTCACCTTCCTAAAGGGACACAAATAAAATAAATTTAAAGTTCAATTATGAACTGAGTTATTTCTGGTGAATTCCCCTTTGTTGTTTTGGCCCAGACTTAGGATTTCATTAGTTTGAGGAACCCCCCTGTGTAAATCCACCCTCTACTAATGCAAATTGGCAGCTCATCCATGGATTATAACTCTCATAGCTGCCTGGCACACTGAGAGATTAAGTGACTTGCTGGTCTTCTGGGAGCAAGGCTGGGTTGCTTTCCACTAGAGGATGCCACTTCTGCCCCCTCTGCATACTTAAATGAAACGACCAAGTATGACTTCAAAGAAGAGACAAAGGTAGGAGGGTGTGGAACTATACAGATTTTATACCTTTTTTTATTAGTTCTGTTGAACTTTTTTTCCAAAATCTTTGTTATAAGAGATGGCCAATTCTAGAAATGTAGGTTAAAATTATTAAATTATTTTTTAAAGGGCATACTGGTCCCCTGACCATCAAAAAAAAGAAAAAAGTCAGTGCCAATTTGGAAAATCCTCAAGCGCAGAAGAAGCAAAGGTACTTTTGAGAGTTAATAATGAATTATAAAGATCCCAAAGACAGAACTACCAGATTAAAATCTGTTGTCTATGCTTCCTTAACATGTTTTAGAATAAAAAAAACAAAGATTCAGTTTTCAGAATAAATGATTTCTGAACATAATGATAGTTTCATTGCATAGGTTTTTACAGTTACAAAGTGCAATATGATTGGGGAAATGCAATGTGCTATCCTATTAACTGCTACACATTTGTAAAAACAGAAGTTTGAGTAGACACACACCCATTACTTTAATAATTTAGAAGAAACTTAGAGAGTTTCCATTGAGTAATGAATATTTTCCAACTATAAGTAGAAACGTCTACTGTAAGGCAGGAACAGAAAAGAACAGCTATGGAAGGGACAAGTTCATGTCTAGTAATATTTAAATTGGAGACAAACCTAAAATGGGTGGGCAGTCTTGAGTATACTTTGGTGCCCTTTAGCTTCTGCCCCAATTTTAAGCTCAAATTTTTAATTTAACAAACTTTCTATCACCTATGCATAAGGCATTGTGCTAGGCCCTGGAATGACCAAGACGAAATAAATTATTCACTCAAATAACATGCAATGCTTTAAATACAAGTTGTCCTTGTGTCCACCCCTACAGAAGGTAGAACACATTCAATTACAGGACAGCAGGAGGCCTTCCCTCTGAACATGCTCAGGATCAATGTTTTTACTTTACCACATGTGGTTTAGTCTAAATCATAATGTTGAATCCTTCATGTCCAGAACTATGTCCTCAGTAAGTAAATGTCACCTACTGACGCTTCTCTCTCATATTTCCAACAGAAATCTTAAGGCATGTCCCTTTACAAGCTCTACAAATGAGCCAAGTTTAATTAGTTGTAGAGCAAGAAATAGAGGCAGGCCAGGCATAGGGCCAAGACCAGAGCACCTGAAAGCAATTGAGCAGAGTCAAGTCAAACGAGACCCTTGTTCAACTCTAACCCTGAATGTGTGTGACCAGGGATTAATCAAGTCAATTAGACTCTCTGAGCCTCTTCTGTAAAATGAGGATAACACCTGCAATTCTAGTCTCCAAAGACTGGCATAAGGATCAAATGAGTATGGATGGTGTTTGTAAGTTCTGAGGTGTTAAACTTTGTATTTGTGCTTATTAGATAATGCAGTCAGATGCCCAGGCCAGAGGTAGGAACAGCATGGTACCACAAAAAGCCCTGGAACTGGAGGCACTATATACCTGGATGAGCACGGCCAGGCACTTAACCAATCTGGCCTTCAGTTTCTTCACTTACATGATGAAGGGGATGACCTCTTCTTTCTAATGTACCTTCCATCCTTATGTACTCACCATATGCAAGATGATTCTAAGAGGTAATCACAGTACTAGTCCAATTTACAGACTAAAATGTTATAAGGAAAAAATGTCTTTTGTCACCTATATATTCTGAGAAGAAAAATTACATACAGGCATTACCCCCTCCCCCCAATCTAATATCCTTAAGTATACCCTTAAATAAATTTAAGGGAAACAACTATACAAGGGGCAGTTAAAATCCTATTAGTAGTGTAAATAAAAAGGAGAGCTACTTTTCTGGCTGGCCAAAATTCCAACAATAAATGCTTAATAGGTATAGTAGATGACACTCCTCCTTTCAGCTCCCTGTCCCCACTCTAAAGACAAGATTTTTCACCAAGAAAATAAATGGGGAAAGGAAACAACTCCCTTACATCTCTTTTTGTGAAGGGGGGAAGAGGTGAGTAATATTTTCATGTTGTGCAATAGTTTCATCACACGTTCCCGAACCTTCCTATTTTCCCTATTATCCCCACCTCCCAGCCTCTTCCCTCTTTGGTTTTTCCATTCACGTATATTTCCAAAGCCCTGCCACCACTCTAATCAAGTAAGAGATAGCCCAAGATATGTCCAGCGACCATTTTTGGCTCCCTGTTTTCTACCAGTAAGAGTACTTGCCACCATTTTGAATTACTAAACAGAAGGGATTCAAGTGACTCAAGGCAGGGTTTTGCTATTAAAAGTCATGAAAAATGACTAATACAATAATACATTTTGCATGACTGAACACATTTAACCTATATCAAACTGCTTACTGTCTCAGGGAGGGAGAGAAAAAATTTGGAACTCAAAATTTTTTAAAAAGAATATTAGAAATTGTCCTTACATGTAACTGGGGGAAAATAAAATATTATTTTGAAAAAAAAAATTTTTTAAAGAAATTATACAATAGTGCATATTCAAATAAATAAAGGCATAAGCTCCAAAGCAGGGGCGGGGAACAGTCATGAAAAAGCCCCTGTCTTCTATTCCTGTCTTATAATCATATAACAAATGGGTAGCCTTGGTACTACCATGAATACCTGTCCTTGAGGGTTTTGTGGAGTGTTCTGGGATATTGGGTGGGTCTGGTTTTACTGACAAGTGTGAGGCAAGTGGTGCCAAACACAGGGATTAGGACTCTGTGAACCCTGGCCTAGAGAACAAGATGTCCCATCCAGGGTGGGGTGAGGGGAGAACTTAGCACAATTATTATTTTAAAGTGGGAAATAATTTTTGGTGTAAAGATTTTAACCCTATGAAGAATGTGAATCTACATAAAGGATTCTATATTAGGGATTCTACCATGAGTCCTAATTCTGTTGTTTGCCTAACAGAAGCAGGGATTCCTTACAGATTCCCTGTAACAGTAGGAGACTGACTAGAGAAGACAGAGGGAGTTTTCTCATACTTGGTCCTCTGGGTCTCCAAGGGACACATTTAGGCTTTTGCCAGGAGAATGATACAGCTAGGTGGCACAGTGGATAGAATGCTGGTTCTGGATTCAGGAAAACCTAAGTTTAAATCCCACCTCAGACACTTATTAACATTTATTAGCTGTGTGGCACTGGGCAAGTCACTTAACATCTGTCTGCCTAAGTTTCTTCCTAGGATTGCAGTGAGGATCAAATGAGCTATTTATTTGTAAAGAGATTTGCAAACACTCTCACTCTCGATGTGTGTGTGTGTGTGTGTGTGTGTGTGTGCATGCATATGTACATATACCAATATATGTATACACGCACATATATGTGCATAGACACATACATATATACACATATATTTATAGTTGTTAGAATTATTAACAATGTTTACTGCACAACAATTTGAGATGGGGCAACAGTATATCTTTTATCAACATCAATACTTGAGAGTCTTCCTACTTGGATCTCCCTCCTGGTATGAGCCCTCTGATGATCAAAGTATATAAAAAGAAGTGGGGGCTGTTTATTAATAAGCTGCTTATTCATACAATCAATTGTTCTGAATACCTACTATGGAAAAGGTAAGATTCATGTGAGTCTCAGTGAGATCATCTGAATCTGTGTTACGTTCTTTCCACCCTCCCCATCCACGAATACAAGTATTACTTAGGGTACTTTAGGCAAGAGAGGAGGCAGGCTGAGTCCCGAGAATTGGGAAGCAATGGATGGATGGATCAGGATGGATCAACCTGAGACTCCCCTTTCCTGAGCATCTCCAGAGGAAGATTCCTTTCAAAATCATTTCCTCATCCCTTTTCGCCTACTACCTTTGAGATACCACAACCTAAACTACTCTCTCAAAGCTGCAGGCTTGTTTACAATGTCCTCTACTGCAATAACCATTGACCATCCAGGAAAAAGATAACCAGGAAAAGAAGAGTAGAGAACTCCTGTGGACAGAGGCCACATTAACTCTGCTGAACTAGATTTCAGGTATTGCTGAAGAACAGTTTAAGTTTCAACCTGCAGGCAAGATGTGGGTCTATGGGACTGAAGGAAATAGCTCTGCCTCCTGTTAGAGAGCAGAAAGTAAAGGCGAGATATTAGATAGATTGACACGCCTATCAAGAGAGATCTATAACTTGGCTATTACACAGACAGCTTGTTCCCCAAGATTATCAATGTAATCAAGCACTTGCATTTTCATGTTTGACTATTTGTACAGCAAACACTGCAGAGGGGAGAGGGGGATATCAGGGGAAGGTAAAGATGAAAACTCATGAATCTTGGGGTCCAATCACTAACAAAAGAAATCCTCCCTGACCTCAAGATGGTGGCAGTGGAAAGCTACCCAAGAGAACCCTGCCAGGTGGCTGCCTGCTTGTGTACTGGCCTGGATGATGCAGTTGGGGGGAAGGAAGGCACAGTTTGCTGGCACTGAGTGTAGCTATGTGATTCATTTCCCACCTGCCATTGTTTCTTCCTGACCTGGGACAAGAACCATCTCTAAACTGGTAAAATGGCATTTTTTAGTTTAATTTTGGATGAAGTTGAAATATTTTCCATTACATACTATAATTTAATTTTAAAAGCTTTTAAATATTAAAATGTAGATGTCCCTTACAGCACTAAAATGTCCAAAAACCTTTAAATGGTTTCTGGCACATGCAACCTTAAATCAGAGACTTGGCCTGCTAATTCTGAAAGAATGCCAGTCCCTAGTACAACCTGTTCCAAAAACATCATGGGTGCAAGGGCAGGATCTAGGAGGCAGTCAGGTTTACATGGTGTTTGTACAAAAGTTAACCCTGGAAAGCCCGGCAATAGACAATCCTGATACTTTGCTCTGGGCAAGTTACTGGCTGGGCTCTGCTAGTTTATTCCTGTCAGGGATGATTCTCATAGCTCCTTAAACTCGACTGCAAGAAGAGCCATATGCCTGCAGAAGCTCAGCTGCCCAATGACAAACACTTCTTGCGAAGGGGTTTCACTCAGTTTCTTACTCTGGTGGCTACAAGTTGTACTCCAAAGGAGGCTGAAATCTTTCTTTCTTTCTTTTTTTTTTCTGGCTAGGCAATGGGGTTAAGTGACTTGCACAGGGTCACACAGCTAGTAAGTGTCAAGTGTCTGAAGCCAGATTTGAACTCAGGTCCTCCTAACTCCAGGGCCAATGCTCTATCCACTGTGCCACCTAGCTGCCCCTTAGGTTGAACTCTTTCAAAAGAACCCTCCTACCTTATGGAGTTTGGGTTATTGAAGTCTGCTGGAAGATATCTATTCTACACATTATTGGATGCTCACATGCTAATTAAATCCACAAAGTAGCACGACTACAGTTGCTGAGGTAAACGTGAGCTTGTTAAAGAAAATATTGCTACAAAATATACATACCTACAGAATATAGACACTTAAACTTGAGTGGAAAAAGAATGACAATGCTCAAGCTGTTTCCCTTAAATTCTTATTTTGTCTTATAAAAAAATGACAAAATGACCCGGTGGTGATTTCGAATGCTCTAAAAATAAGGCGGTTTGGTTACAAACTACCTTTCAATTTTAATTCACAGTCTTTGCCTGCCATCAGCCAAATAGCATCTGTCTAGATGATAAGTGCCCTGTTTGCCAACTGTTCAGCATACTATAAATGTGCCATTAGGATATTTCCTCATCCTGATGAAAAACAAATCTGTTCCAAGTCAATCCATCAATTTCTGCCAAGATGTCACTTCTGAGTTCTTTGGAAACATTAAATTCTACAATTCATACCCTAAAAATAGGCAGGCTGGCTTTGGAAATTCTACACCACAAAGGAAATCTCTCAAAGCACATTCAACTGAGGGCCAAGCTGTTCACAACATTTCATAATTAAAAATAAGAATGGAAAAGAAAGGAACATCAATCAGGTAAACTAACTAGGCACATTTTATATATGTGTATTAGAACAGCATCCAAATGTGTACTGCGGGGAAAAAAAAAAGATGCTTACACTTACATTGTGCCTTTATAGTTGTAAAAGCAACTTCCCATACATTATCTCATTTGATTCTTACGATAATCTCATATGGTAGAAACAGCAGGTGCTATTTCAAACTGATTAAGTGATTTGTGCCTTGAACCCAAGGCCTTGGACTCCTAGGCCAGTGCTCTTTCCATCCTACCATACCACCTGCCTCTAAACTTGCCTTAGCTCAAATGAGGTAAGATCTCTTAAAAGGGTCTTAGTACAGTGGCCTGGCACATAGTAGGTGCTATATAAAGGCTTATTCCCTTCCCTTCATGTCCTGCATCAGCTATTGGCCCACGTGTATGAAGACATCATTCAACTAGAATGGTTGTATTATGTGTGTATGGATAAAAAGATACCAATACTGACAGAGGAAACATGCCTGGAAATTATTTTAAGTTTGTGAGAAAATAACCTCAATACATTCAGAAAAGCCCAAAATGCAGCATAAAGAGTAAAGGAAATAAAGGAATATCAAGGTTTGATATATTTCACTGACAGTCACATCATAATAACATTTTATGCTTTTTTGTGATATGAGTGATGCATCGTCTTACAGTATCTGCAGTTCTATCTGCTGTGTATATTATATCTCATGGTAGCTATAGCCTATTAGCCTTAATTTTAAAAAAAAGTTATTACATTTTGAAAGAGGTCTATGGGGAAGAGGAAGAAGAGAATAAGTGTTTATATAACACCTACTATGCACCAGACACTGTGATAAACACTTAACAAAATATTCTCATTTGATCCTTATAACACTGCTGATGAGTGCTGTTATTATCCCCATCTTAGCTGAAGAAATTGAGGCAAGCAGAGATTTAAGTGACTTGCCCAGGGTCACACAGCTATTAAAATGTCTGAGGCCAGGTTTGAACTACTGTCTTCCTGACTCCAGGCCCAATGCTCCAGCCACTGTGCCACCTATCTGCCTGTCTGTGAAGCAAATGTTTAAATTATCAGAAACTTGTGATAAATACAACCAATCAGTCCCGCTCACCAAAGTATTTATAATTTTTCACTAGAATAAATGCGCCTTTAAATCTTTGTGTCTGTTATGTTGTAATCAGTCAACTGGTCAGGGAATAAAAATTAAGAGTTAAAAACTACTTCTATAAATTTGTTTTGGTCTGAACCCATGATTTCATCAGCATTAAGAACTCTGCACAAAAACAGCCTGTGACTTGTGGTGGTGCCTGAGGCAAAGAGAAGTTAAATGACTCGTCCCTGGCACCAGAGTTTTTCTGATGACAAGGCCTCTATCCACCACACCGTGTTGTCTCTCATTTTTACTATTAACCCAGCATAAATCCTCCACCACCACTACCTACAAATGAACAAGGTGAACACACATCTTACCTCATCGCTGGTCAGTTTCTTTGCTTTGAGCAATCGTTGTGCTCTGTCATCATCTGATCCCTCATCGCTATCAGAAGAATAGATCCTAGCTCGTTCCTCTGAAAACAAAAGTGAAGTCACTGAAAACATCTAATTTGTCTTGGAGAGGAAAGCTAGAAACAATTCATCTGAGTAAGATCTGCAGGTGGCAGGAGACATCAAGCTCAATGAGTTAAACAGTATGATATGGCATCCAAAAGATACTAGTGAAATGCTAGACTGCACTGAGAAGCGCAACTTCTAGGAAGAAGGAGGAATTAGCCATTTTCTACTCTGCCTTGGCCAGACCATAACCGTAACGTGGCATTCAGTTCTAAGCACACCATTTTAGGAAGGACAACAATAAAACTGGAGAGCATGCAGAGGAGGATGGTGACCACCACGGTGAAGGAGCTTCAGCTCATGACGTAGAGTAACCAATGGAGAATTTACCCTGGAGAAGTGAAGAATTAGGGAGGAGATGGTCGCTTTCCAATTGAAGAGATGTTACATGGAAGGAGTGTTAAGACTTGCTCTGCTTGACATGATGGCCAAGGAGATGAGTTGCTTGGAGGAGGGAGTTCCAAAGACATAAATTTAGGTTTGATATAAATAAAAAATTTCCTAACCATTAGAGCTATCCAAAAGTGGTAAAGACTTCCTTAGTAGGTAGTAGTTACTCCTAACTAGAGAGAATTTGGAAGTGAAAAAAATAAAATAAAGCATGCTTCAAAATTAAATAAAAAGAAAAAATGAAGATAAATGGAAGTTGCTTCCTAAGAATATTCTATTTCTAAACTTCTCAATATTTTAAAGGACAATATAAACAGCTGATGACATTGTTTGATGCCCATGGCCAAGTGAACAGCAACATACGTGAAAAACAATTTTCCTCAGAGGCTATTAAACTTTCCATTCTCTCTTCCTCTTGTTCCTTACTATTCCTTTCTCTTTTAACTGAGCACAATATAGAACTGAGTTCTCTTAATCTATATTTTTTTAGTATTAGCTAGCTGTATTAGGTTTTATATTCCTTAAATTAATCTAAAAATCAGGCAAGCTGAATATTGCACATTTTTCTCTCTAAAAATCAAATTATTGCTTTTTACTTTATTTCATTGTATTTACTGTATTTCACTTTACAGAGAAAAAAAGGGTTCCTACACAACAGCCCAAAGTGAACTACTACCCCAAGAGATATTTATTTATATATTTTTCAAGAAAAGGGACATGGCTCAGCAAAGTAAAAGCAGTTGTTATGAAGAAGGCAGCATGTAGGGTTGGGGGTAAGGGCTGAGCACATCAGAACTGCTATATGTAGGCAAGGGAAAAATAAGGGAAAAGTAAGTGGATATAAACAGTAATTCCACAGAAAGTAAAAGGAACTACAAGTAACAAAGGAATGGGGAAGAAGGAATACAAAGAGTCATTACTTTCTTTTTAAAGAGTCATTACTTTTAACCATCACTTAGAATCTGATTAATTCAGCTTTTTACTTCAGAAATAAAGTGGAACAAAAATTAAAAATTACTACTTTTCAAAATGGAACCACTTAGCCAATGAAAAAAGTAAAATGGAATACCCTTTGACTTCCTCAAGTCAACATGCATTTATTAATAAGTTCCTATGTACCAGGCTCTGTGCTAAGCACTGGGGATACAAAGAATGGCAAAAAGCAGTCCCCATTCTCCAGGAGCTCACAGTCTAATGGTGCAGGCAACATACAAGCAGCTATGTACAAGCAAGAGACAGACACGATCAAGTGGCGATCACCTCACAGAAGGTGGCTTCAGTGGCTACAAAGGAAGCCAGGTGAAAGTGAGGGAGAGCATTCCAGGAACGGACAGCCTGTGAAAATGCCCTGCCATGGGAGGTGGGATGTCCTGCTTGAGGACTAACAAGCATGCTAGGGTCACTGGATCACCGAGTAAACAGATGGGAGTAAGTTCTAAGAATACCAGAAACATAGGAAGGTGCCAGGTTACGAAAGGCTTTAAAAGCCAACCAGGATCTTATATTTGATACTAGAGGTAATGAGGGGCCACTAGGGAGTGACATGGTCAGATCTGTGCTTTAGGAAGATCACTCTGACAGCTGAGTGAAGGGTGGACTGGAGTGTGGAGAGACGTTAAATAGGGAGACCCACCAGAAGACCACTGCATTAGTTTGGGCGTCGGGTAAGAAGGGCCCTTGGGGATCACCATCTCTCATAAGGGCAATGTCAGAGGAAAAAAAAAAGAGGAGTATATGAAACATGTTATGAAAGTACAAAAAAGACTTGGCAACTGATTGGACAAGGCGAGTGAGAGAAAGGAGTTGAGGATAATACCTAAGTTGGAGGCCTGGGTGACTGGGAGGATGATGGGGCTCTAGACAAGGAAGTTTGGAACATGGGAGGATCTGGGTGGGAAAATGAGTTCCACTTGGTACACATTAAGTTTAAGATGTCTATGGGGCATCTGCTTCAAGATGTCCAGCAGGCAGTTAAAAATACAAGACGGGAGGTCAGGAGAGACATTAGGGCAAACAGATCTGAGAATCGTCCTCATAGACATAGCTGAATCCCCAGCTGGTGAATCTCTCCCATGCCTCACAAAATTACTTCGTATTTACTTATCAGTGGACTTATCATTTCCTCCAATAGAATGAAAAACGTCAGGGCAAGGACTCTCATTTACTATTTGTATTCCCAGTGCCCAACATGGTGCCTGGCACTTGGCAGGCTTAAAGAATACTTATTGAATTAAGTAGTGTGAGAAGTTGCTGCATTAAAAAAACAAAAAAAGCTCCTGATTATCCTACAGGCTGATTATTGAAAAGTCTGACTGTGGCTTGTTCTCTATGGAACTTTTTGGGCCTCAAGACAAACTGTTCGATAATCCTTGAAAAAGATGGTTTTCAGTGACATGGGGTTCAAATTACATAATGTGCAAGTTAAAATGTCAAAATTTAATTTCAATTAAAATTTTAATAAAAATTTCAATCCATTTAATTTCATCTAAAAAATAAAAACTTACCTCTTATGCCACCTTTATATCTATTTTTAATAGCTGCCAGGCTAATTGACTCTTCCCCCTCATCCTCTTCATCATAGCGATCTGGTTCTAAATAGTTTGCACTAAGCCCTCGTTGGTGTTGTTTCTCTCGCATTCTGCGCTGCTGAGACTCTCTGCGAATGGAAGCTCTTAACCGTTCCTCCTCTTTCTGTCAAGGAAATCAACCAGAGTGAGTTGACTCAATATGTTACAAATAATTAGCTTCACTGATTTCTGAGCTCTTAAAAGGCCTTTTTTCTTGAGATTACTAAGCCATTTTTCTGTTCATTAAGCCAAATACCAAGGCTATTTTTCTTTAGTTCTGAAAGTAAGGGAAATGTAAAGAGGTAAGATGAAACATATCCCTTATCTAGACCGGAAAGAACCTACAGAGCAATATTCTTTAGCAGATGCAGATTGCATTGGAGCTTCTAGTTGAATCCCAAGTTACGGCTACAAAGACGCTATGAAGATGCCCATACACAAAAGATTCCTGATGCTTACTCCATGGAGCAGGGAAGGTTATTTTTGGCCACCCTGGAGCACTGGAAGCACTGATATGAGATTTATCTATCTAGAAACTATAAACTGATCACAAGTCTTAGGAAAGTTATGTCTGCTTCCTTCAAGTACAGACCTTATCACAGCTAAAGTCCACTGGTCATGGGAAATATGGGTAGTTATTAAACTACAATATGGAGCCTTAATTTCACTTCATTAATAGTTGCAGTGGCTGAATTCCTATGAACTAAGAGATATCCAATGGTGTTGATTTCTCCATAGCATTTCTCTGCCCTTCTCACCTCAGGGTAAGCCATTTTATATAAGTACAAGTTTATAACATTAAAGTCTATGCATTTTTTAATTTAGCAAAATTTAGTTGTACTAAAAACTTTTTTTTCTAAATCATATACCAGGGGCAGCCAGGTGGCACAGTGGATAGAGTTCCAGCCCTGGAGTCAAGAGGACTTGAGTTCAAATCTGGCCTCAGACACATAACACTTACTAGCTATGTGACTCTGGGCGAGTCACTTAACCCCAATTGCCTCAAAAAAAAAAAAATCATATCCCAACTGCAAGAGCTGGGGACAGACTACCTAAAGCCCAGTTCAACTATAAAAATCTCCACTGAAGCTACTCTGAAAAATAAGTGAAAGAAACTCCCAAGCTAATAATACACCATTCACTTTTTTTTTTTTTTGCAAGGCAGTTGGGGTTAAGTGACTTGCCTAGGGTCACACAGCTAGTAAGTGTCAGGGCTGAGCCCAGATTTGAACTCAGATCCTCCCAAATCCAAGGCCAGTGCTCTATCTGCTGTGCCACCTAGCTGCCCCTACACCATTCACTTTTAAGGAGATCCCTACTAGACTCTTTCACCATTCCTGCATGGTTTCTGTCCTCTTCTCAGGAGGTTACAAAGAACAACTTGGGATTTTATGGCTAGTTCCAGATAAGTAAATACCACAGATTCATGTGTTGATTTCACAGTGGCACTATGGCAATACCTAGCTTTACTGAACCCGCTTCTGAAGACAAGAAGGCAGACTTCCAGAGGGTAAAATGACAGGCTTGGCAGAGAGAGATACAACCAGCAAACTAAGCTGACAATAAAACTGGAGGGCAGGGTGCCATAGCATCTGGCTGACTCCTACCCTCTTCTTCTTCCTGTAATTTCCTTTTCAAAAAAACAGAAGGAAGCTACATAGGAAATATGGCTCAGAAATGAATGACAAACACACTTGTCAAAGACAGGTAGTAAGAAAGAAGACTGAAAACATAAATGTCTGTAACACTGTTATTTTGTTTATCAGGAAATGTAAGTTAGCAGCACAATGCCACTCAACTGTCTCTTGGAGGTACCTTGCCAGACAATCTTAGCCCTCATTTATAAATTCCATAAATTTGAAATTCTGAAAAGTATACCATCATAAATTAACCGAACACATTCCAACCACCAACTGGTAAGTCCTATTCTGATCCTGATCTAGGTATCATTCTACCTGTAGTTTCAATTCTATTTCATCCTATACCTAATGAGACTCTCTACCATTTTTTAATTTATTAGTATCTTTTGATTTTATGTTACCATTTCCAAATACTTCTCTCACACACTGCCCCGCCACAACCATACCTAGTCACAAAGAAATAAAAAAGATTTTTAAAAAGCAGTTCAGCAAAACCAATCCAACAGCAACAATGTGAAAATATAAGACACATTCCACACCCCTAGTACCCCATCTCAAATAGAATATGTAATATTTCATACCCTTCCACAAAGAAAAGAAGAGCATTTTCTCAATTCTTCTCCAGGAATACTTATCATTTCAATCCAACTTTATAATAAAGTTCTAAACTGAATCTATATGGTTATTGAAATGTCTTTTCAACCACAGCTTAAAACGAGCAACTGAGTAACTACTGAAATATCTAGGTGAAAACCTCAAACTTTTTTTAAAGTGCCTTGAGTTCTACTTTATTACTATCACCAATGCTGTCCTTATGACCACCCTTTGGTCTCATCCTATGCTTAGGGATTTCTGATCATATGAGCAGGTAATAATTATAACATCAGCCAACTAAAGAGTAGGTAAATAAAAATAAAACTCTCAATGAACAAAATCATAGGGCAAACCTAAGCCAAAAATACCTTAATCATTTCTGTGCGCTGGCATTCTGGATCACGACCAGCCATGGGTAAGATTCTAATTTTCTGTGTCTTCGAACATCTATCAGCAAGTGACAGGGTCATCTTCCTGTGTGTGGCACTGTCTGTAGAGTGAGGTCTGTCACAAAATGAGCAAAAATGTATTACTGTTTAACAAATGCCTATGAAAGCTAATCATAATACTTATGACATGAACATGTACATATTTATAAAAATTAACAAGCAACAACATACACTACATCCTTTAAGTCTAAGCCTTTTTTACTGTCTAATATACTCATGAATGTCTATATCTGTTGTGGCCCTCAGGGTGAGGGGAGAGAGGAAGGGCTTCTGTTCTATATTCCCTAATAACCATTGATTAGAGGAAGTAAAGTGAAGGAATTCAAGGAAAGGGAGGCATAGACAAGTCGAGTTCTTTTTTTTTTTCCCTTAACAAAGTGTATGCAACTATGATAATCAAGATGGAAAAAAGAGTGAAAAATAACAAAGCTGGCTCAGGTGCTAGAGGACTGAGAGGAGGAAGCATAGACTTTCTCTGCAATGTACATTAATTAGTGCATTTCAGAAGTTCTAAGTAATTAGTTGCAAAGTTCAGGAAGGTCTTGTTAAGATAGTATGACATAGTGAAAAGAACAGTGGTGTGGGAATCAGAAACCTCAGCTGGAATCACAGCAGTACACTAACTTGTGTGATAACCATGGATAACTCACTTCCCCTCTGAGGCTTAATCGCCTATTCAAAAATTCAACAACAATTTGTTAAAACTCCTACATGTGGCACATACTATGTTAGGGATCTAGTACAGAAAGATAAAAATGGCAGACCTAACCATCAAGGAGACTATATCCCAAATATACAGGCTTCACAAGACTTGGCAACTTATTAGATGAAAGAAGTTAAGGAGAGAAAAAAGGCAAAGACGAAGCTAAGGTTTTAAGCCTGATGATAGTAGAGTATCATTATC
Organism: Vombatus ursinus; assembly: GCF_900497805.2. Taxonomy (NCBI): domain Eukaryota; kingdom Metazoa; phylum Chordata; class Mammalia; order Diprotodontia; family Vombatidae; genus Vombatus; species Vombatus ursinus. Next base: position 3,068,339 of record NW_020954626.1, read on the forward strand.
AACATCCTATTAATAACATGATGACAATGATAATATTAACTACCAGGTGGAGTGGACACAGAGTCAGGTCTTGCAGCCAGGAAGACCCAGGTTTCAGTTACTCCTCTGATACAAACTGGCCACACGCAAAAAGTAAGTTACAGAGCAGTTGTCCATCTGCACTGGTGGAAGAAGTTCCTTAACTAGGAATTTCCTATACCAATAAAGTCACAGGCCCAGATTAATAAATCAACAAGAACAGTAAGAGCTGACATTTATATAGCATCTTAATATTTTTAGAATGCTTAGGACATGATATCCTTTGATCCTCATGCCAAACCTGTGGTAGGTACAATACACATTATTATCCCAGTTTAATGGGGAAACAGACTCAGAGAGGTCCAGTAACTTGTCTATGATCACACAGCTATTAAGTACTCATTTTAATAATTTAGGAGAAGGAGCCACTTTGGGAGTCAAGATGATGGATTCAGTTTAGGGTTTAGTTCAGAGTTCAAATTACCAGTGGAACATCGACATGGAAATGTCCAAAAGGCATCTGGGAGATGTAGGACTAGAATTCAGGTACAGAAACTAAAGCTGGATATAAGGATCAAAAGGAATGGTAAGATTTAGGAGTCGTCTTCATAGAGCTGAGAACTAAAACCATGACAACAGATCATCGAGGGAGAGAATAGAAAATGAGTAGAGAAATAAGTCCAGGAAAGCACTTTTGGAATTAGAAGAAGACAATGATCCAGCAAAAGAAATCAGATAAATGGGAGAAAAACCAGTCAAAATGGGTACGTGATTTAGACCTAAAGGGTGACACCATAAGCAAATTAGGGGAGCGTGGAACAGTTTACCTGTCAGATCTATGGATGAGTGAAGAATTTATGACTAAACAAGAGACAGAGAGCACTACGGGATGTAAAATGGATAATTTTGACTTCATTAAATAAAAAGGGTTTTGCACAAACAAAACCAATGCAGCCAAGACTAGAAGAAAAGCAGAAAACTGGGGAAAATTTTTACAGCAAGTTTCTCTGCTAAAGGTCTCATTTCTCAGATATATAGAGAACTGAGTCAAATTATTAAGAATACAAATCATCCCCCAATTAATAAATGGTCAAAGTATATGAACAGGCAGTTTTCAGATGCAATAATTAAAGCTATCTACAGTCATATTTTCAAAAATGCTCTAAATCACTATTGATTAGAGAAAAGCAAATTAAAATAATTCTGAGACTCTACCCCACACCTATCAGATTGGTTAATATGACAGAAAAGAAAAATGACAAGGGTTGGAAGGGAGGTGGGAAAACCGAGACACTAATGTACTGTTGGTGGAGTTGTGAACTGATTCGACCATTCTGAAGAATAATTTGGATCTGGGCCCAAAGGGTTATAAAACTATGTATACCCTTTGACCCAGCAATACCATTATTAGGTCTGTATCTCAAAGAGATAAAAAACAAAAAGGAAAATGACCTATAGGCACAAAAATGTTCATGCAGCTCTTTTTTGTAGTGCCAAAAAATTGGAAACTGAGGGATGCCCATCAATTGGGGAATGGCTGAACAAGGTGTGGTATATGTTTGTATTGTGCTATAAGAAATGATCAGCAGGATGCTTTCAGAAAAACCTGGAAAGACTTACATGAACTGACACAAAGTGAAGTAAGCAGAAGCAGGAGAACACTGTACATGGTAACAGCAATATTGTACAATGATCAACTGTGAATGACTTAGTTATTCTCAGTGTTACAAAGATTCAAGACAATTCCAAAGGACTTATGATGAAAAATGCTATCCATCTCCAGAGACAGAACTGATGGCGTCTGAATGCAGACTGAAGTATACTTTTTTACTTACTTTATTTTTCTTGGGGGTTTTTCTTTTTTTTTTGGAAGGGGGTTCTATCACAAAACAACCCATATGGAAATATGTTTTGCATGACTGCACTTATATAACCTATATCAAATTGCATGTCTTCTCAATGAGGGGGGCAGGGAAGGAGGGACAGAGAGAATTTGGAACTCAAAATCTGAAATACTAATGTTAAAATTGTTTTCACATGTAATTGGGAAAAAAACAAAATACTTAAAACAAAAAAATTTTACATGTAATTGGGAAAAAATAAAATATTTAAAGAGGAAGACAAAAAAGAAAAAAAATGAGAGAAAAACCAAGAGAACTATGTCAAGTGAGTTTCTAGAAGGCTGAAGTGGTCAACAGTGTCAAAAGCTACAGAAATGTCAAAAAGGATGAGGCCTGAGAAAGGATCCTTGGATTTGACAATTGGGTCATAAGTGACCTTGGATAGAATTCTTTCAGGAAAGTAATGAGATTCAAAGCCAGAAAAGAAGCATTTTAAGACAAAGGGAATAAAACAGCATAGAACAGAGGTGTCAAACTTAAGTTGGAAAATGTTTAACAAAATAAATAAAAATACAATACAATACAGATAATGTTAATTTGTGGCTTTTTAAGTCAATGTGGGTGGGCAGAAATCCATTTCTATTTGAATTTGACACCACTGACAGAGACTAGTTCTAGAAGTTGAGAAATAAAGGAGAAAGGTATAAGACAATAATTTGAATGGATAACAGAGGAAATACTTGAAAATACCTGAAAGTATATTTGTAGTAAGTGGGTAGATGATTAAAAAGATAAACTCCCACAGAAGAGAGAATATAAAATGAGGGAGTTGGACTGTATCACATCTATTAGATTTAACATTCTATCATCTATCATACTATTTTATGACCTAGGCAAACTTGTTTGCCATGATACAAAAATGAGGACTTCATACTATACGTGAGTAACTCAACAGAAAGGATAAGAAATATCATACTAAGTATTATGTTCTCTTATGTGAGCCAAACAAGCATCTATATGCCTTAAAGTACTGTATGATAAATGTTAGTTATTAATGCTACAAGAAATTCCGTTTCTTAATATATTTTACCATTTCATAATCCTGTCAGGCAACTGATGTCACAACATAATTGAACATTAAGAACTAGGGATAGGTACTAGAACTGTGATTTCAATGAAACAGAACTTTCCTCAACACAAGACAGCACCTTCTCTGAAATTTTTCATCTTAGAAATAGCCTAGAGCAGAGGTGTCAGCACCAACCAGATATAAATGTAATTGGGAAATATTTAACAAACTAAAAAAACAAACAAACAAACAATTGAATTTGATATCACTGGCCTAGAGCAGGGATGGGGAACTGCTGCCTCAAGGCCACATGTGGTTCTCTAGGTCCTCAAGTACGTCCTTTTGAATCCAAACTTCACAGAATAAATCCCCTTAATAAAAGGATTTGTTCTGTAAAACTTGGACTCAGTCAAAAGGTCACACCCAAGGACCTAGAAGGCCACAGGTTTCCCACCCCTGGCTTAGAGCATTGAGAGGTTAAGTACTTCTACAGGGTCCCACACAATCATGTATCAGAGGTAGGGCTTGAACCAGGGCCTTTCTGGCTTTGTGACTGGCTCTCTCTATCCAATACGATACCACATTGTTCCTCAAACAAACAGAATTATCTTTAGGGAAATTCAATATTCAATAATTTCTTATCTGTAGGAGCAGGGAACAAGAACCTATCATTCAGGGGCAGCTAAGTGGCAAAGTGGATAGAGCATCAGCCCTGGAGTTAGGAGGACCTGAGCTCAAATACAGCCTCAGACACATAACACTAGCTATACGACTCTGGGCAAGTCATTTGACCCCAACTGCCTCACCAAAAAAAAAAAAAAGAACCTATCATTCTTTGTTGGACCTCCCAAAGAAAGATCATGAATAATGATTACTGCAGCCACATTCAACAGATCTTAGGCTGTAAAAATCTTTTATCTTCCTCTACAATCTGCAGTAGCCCTGCCCATGTTTCTCTTTTTTCCCCTTGCCCATGTTCCTTCTAACCACATCCCTTCCTTCCTAATGCTTAAGAGATGGTAGGGAATAAGCATTTATACAGTGCTCACTATGTGCCAGGCACTGTGCTAAGTGCTTCTGAGTATGTCATTTGATTTTCAGTACAAGCCTGTGAGGATGGTAGAGGAATTATATTCATCAGATAACAGACTCAAAAAACTTTTGTCTGGTAACCATTCAAATAATACCTATAGGTAAAAATCTTATTATAATAAACTCCAAAGTTTTTCCAAATTATTTTGCTATAATGGAATATTGTGAAAAAATCAATGCACTGAGAGGCAGCTAGGTGATGCAGTGTATAGAGTACCAGCCCTGGATTCAGAAGGACCTGAGTTCAAATTCCACCTCAGACACATACTAGCTGTGTGACCCTGGCCAAGTCACTTAACCCTGATTGCCTCCCTTCCCCCGCCCTCAACCAGTACACTGCTAGAAATCACATTCCTAGACTTGAAAATTAAATAGGTAATTCCCTGCATCCACAGAACAAAAAGATATTTTTTGAAGCAAGTAGGTGAAGAAGGAACATACTATATTATACATACATATCCTCTGTTCCCTCTTTCCTTTTCTCTTATTTAGGATTTCTGTGCAGAGTTTATGAGTTGAAGCATGAGGCATATTTTGTTCAGGGAGCAAAGGTGCAGCAGGATGAGTGGAGGTGAAGGGTAAATACTCTAGTCAAGGGAAAAAACTGTGAAGAGTTCAAGTTATTTTATTAGAGATCAAATGTTACCTGGACAGCAACCACAGAAAGCATCTATTATTGATTATGTAACAATGTAACTGGGTAAGCAGTATGCTGCTACGGGCCACCTGTCAGGGTAAGGACTGTGCTGTATAGAGGGCGTATACATATTTAGTGGGTACATTTTGTAAAAGAAGCTCACTGAATACACTGCCACAGATATAAATTCTGCTTTAGAAATAAATTTAAAATAAAATGAAAAGTTAACGAAAAGGAGAGGCAGGATTCACAAAACTTTTTTCCCATCTTTCGGGCTGCCTCAATTTATTTTAAGCCTCAGACACACTAATCTGAATGGCTCTTTTTTTGTGGCACACGCACATGGTATATGCACACGCACATATGCCTGCTGCCCAACCGAGTGTCACTTCATTTGCATGACTTGAATATTATGTATGGATATGGCAATGAAGAGGGGAGGCAGTGGGTTCTATTCCGGCAAAGCTCCAGCAGCCTGGAGGAAGGTTTCTCCCTTGCTGCTATTCATTACCCAAGAAAGCCACTGCACCAACACCACAGAGGTAGAAGAGGCACCAATCAGGGTTTTCTGAGGCCAGCACCATTAGGGACACTGAACCCCCACATTGGAAACCACTGCTACCTTGGGAAATGCTCCAAAACTGTCAATTTCAGTAGTAGTCTAAACATAACACACACACACACTTTCAAATGGACAGCTATATGACTTCAGACTTAAAGAGTACAGACAGCCGCAGACCTCTAGGTAAAGTGATATTTACATAATGAGGCCGATGTAGGGAAGGGAGGGAGGGAGTCACCAAGAGGTCCATATGCCCATGAAAGCAGGGGGCTGACGGCTGGCACACAGTTCAAGGACACGTGGGGGCCAGGGACAGAGAAGCAAGAGCAGGAGGAGGAAGACACAGAGGCCAGAGCCAGCCATGTGGAGGCCTGGCCGAAACCGAGAGGAAGAACACATGGTGGGGCAGACGCATGGGGCTGGAGACAGATAAAAAAACAGGAGAGGATGAGAAACGTGCAAGGGCCAGGGACAGACATGCGGTACCCAAGTGGATGGATGGAGGACAGACATATGGGGGCTGGACATGCAGGAGGCGGATGAAGGAGGGCAAAGGTCTCCTCTCTCTGCATCAGATGTCTTAAGCCAAGCCCCCATGCTCTCTCTGGCCTTGTCCATTTTTCTACTTTCACCTGGAGGGGTTTTTTTAGGTGTTTTTTTTTTCTTTTTTGGTGGGGGGAGGCCATGGACTGCCAAGCAGAGGGGAAGGAGAAGGGACAGAGAGCCCAGTATTGCACAGTAAAGTTAACATAGGTATTTTTTGGAATGTGGATTTCTTTCAGAATTCTTAAAGTCAAGTTTGCTTAATGAGAATTTACAGAAAGCAAAAATTGTAGGTACATGTAAATAATGCCCCTCCAAGTGTGTATCAGTTTGGTGGAGTTCTTAGTTCCTATTTGGAAGGATAAAACTGAAACAGTAGATCATAAAAAAGCTAACTATACTCTGAAAATATTTTGTTTTATGAGCAATACTGTATTGAAAGAAAACATCGGGTTAATTCACAGATTAGCATGAATCATTAAGTGCTTTAGTCAGTCACTGGACACAATTTACACATAACCAACGCACCTCTTTCTCGGAAAGAGTATTTCATGTATCTAACCAGGAACAGACAAATGATAAGCAAACCTGAAGAAAAAGATCTGCAGCCCAAAGGATACATGTGCATAACAACTCTAATCTTTTGAATCTGCGTTCATGGACCAAGTCTACTCTTGAGAATATACAACATGATCCTGTGCCCTATGGTCTGAACTCTGTGGGTTTCTAGTGTCCAGAGATCATAAATAGGTGGTCCTAAAATGGAAGAGAGGAAGCCAAGTATAGTGGCAGAAAAAGATATACCTATTCAAAAGGAAAGGATAACCTAGCATTCAAAAAAGAGGGGACAGCAAATCTGCTTTCACGACCAAACACCACCCAACTACTATTTCTATCATGTTAATCTTCAAATATGAGTAACCCTTACCAAATGCCTCCCCTGCTCCTGAGCACCAAGAACTGCTGGAAATGAAACCAAATAGTGTCCACTGCACATTCATGCTTTCTAAAATAAATGGTTCCTGGCTAATCTAGCTAATCATTTTATTCATCTATAATTGACTCCCTAACTGTATTCCCTAGGGCTGACTGGTTATTCTAAAGTCTTTCATGACCCCATCTCCATCTATAGAAGCAATGCCCCTTTCTCAGAACGTGGTTCTTAACTAAAGATCAAGGCCATCCACAGTGAGCTCCCTCATCTTTCATCTTCCACAGCTCAGATTCCCTCTCTGTCCCCACCTATGCTATCAGCTTTTGCTCTATCTCAGAGGCCTTCCCCCCTCCACTCATCAGAAGCCCTTGGGCCTATCCTTCCCCATCTCTTCTGAAAGCATGCTCAATAGGCTTTTCTCTCATCTCCAGTTTATCATCATATACTGGTTCCTTCCAAGCAACTGATACAAATCATCAGGTTTTCCCTATCCTATAAAAACAGCTCCAACAACCCCAAAACCATTGTCCTCTAACCCCTTGGAAAGAGTAGACTATACTACTTGTTTCACTCATTGAGTTATCAGCCTCTTCTTATCTGGCTTCCAATCGCACTCAACTGAAACTACTCTGTCCAAGACCACTGATGACATTTCCTCCCTTGATTTCTGTGCCACCGGGCTCTCCTGGTTCTCCTTCTTTCTGGCAGCTTCTTCTCAGGATCTTTCACTAGTTCATCTTCCTCTTCTTGCCATGTGGGTGTGCCCCACAGTCCTGTCCTCAGCCCTCTCCCTACATTTTCTCCCTTGATGATTTATCCTATGCACTCCCATAACTGCTATGATCACATCTGTATAAATGACTCCAAAATCTATAAATCTAATACCAATCTCTAACCTGAGTTTCAGTGTCACATCTCCACCTGCCTGTTAGACTTCTCTATATGCATGTCCTGTTGGCATGCACAGATAATCACTTGTCAAATCCTGTCAGTCATAGCACCATATCCCCTCTCCTAATTCCCTCTGCTGCTACTGTAATTCAGATCTGTCTCTACTCTTTCTTCAGTCCAGACTATTCTTCACACAGCTGCCAGTCATTGCCCAAATGCAAGTCAAACCATGCACACACTCCCGCTCCAAAAACTTTCAAGAGACCACTATTCCTAACAGGTTAAGATACAAACTCTTTATCCTAGTAGTTTAGACCCTCACAATCTGGCTCCAACCTATTATTTCAATCTACTTTTCTTTAAGCATGCTACGCTTTAGCCAAGTTAAACAACTATGACTTTCTCAATCTTATCCAGATCACTTCTGACTCTGTCTACTTGTATAGAGCACTCCCCATGCCTAGAATACACACCTTCAGCATTTCTGCAGAAGGCTCAGATCAAGTATTACCTCCTCTAAGAAGGATCTTCCCTGATCCCCCAAATGTAAATTCCTTTACCCTCAAATTTTCTTAATACACTCATCTGGAGCTCTCCCTTACCCTCATGACATTCTGTCTTGTTTTATACTTATACAATAGTCATATCCCCAAATTAAAATGCAGATTTCTTGGATGCAAAGTCTATGTCATTTTTTTTATGCCCAGCACCTGCACAGTGTCTCATACTTAACAGGCACATAATAAATCTTTCTTGAATTGAGTTGTTGAAGTAAAAACTGAGAAGCCACTAGCTATCTTCCATATTTCTCCAGGAACAGAGCTAGGTATTGAGAAAACCCTCAAGAAGATTACATTCTATCAGAGGAGACATATGTACACATATGCAAAACACATTCCACATAGATAAGGCTGGGGTGATCAGGAAAGGCCTATTTTAAAAAGTGGCACTTGAACTGAGTTCTGAAGGAAGTTAATAATTCTAAAAGGCAGAAATGAGAAGGGAGTGTACTCCAGGCACGAAGCACCACCTGTGCAAAGGCATAGAGATGGAAGATGGAGAATCGTGTAGGAGAAACAGCAAGAGGGCCAGTTTGGCTAGATTTGAGAGAGTGTGAGGGGAGCAATGCATAATAAAACTCAAAAGTAGGTTGGAGCCAAATTTTTCATGCCAAACAGGGGAGTCTGTATTTGACTCTTGAAGTAATAGAAATTCGCTGGGGTTTATTAAGCAGGAGAGTGATGAGGTCAGCTCTGTGCTTTAGGAACACCACTACTGCAGTTTGGTGGAGACTCGACTGGAGTGAGCAACTTGAAACAGGAAAGAGTCCAGGCCACAGGCAGTGGCCGTGTGAACAAAGAGAAGAGACAGAAAGAAGAGATGTTTTTGAAGCATACCTGAAAAGATTTGGCAAGTATCTAGCTATATGGGATAAGGAAGAGGGAAAAGACAAGGACAACTTTGAGTTGCAAACCTGACTGACTGTAAGAATGGTGGTACCCCTGGACAGAAGGAGGTTAAGTATGGGAAAGGGGTGGTTATGGTTTTGAAGATGTTATGCTTTTGGAGATGTTGTGTTTGAGTTCATAGGACATTCAGTTAATAATATCCAATATGACGGTAGTTGGTGATATACTAAAGCTCAGATAAGATACTTGGGCTGGATATCTAGATCTGTGAGTCATCTTCATAGAGATAATGATTAAAGCTATGAAAGCTAATGAGATCAACAAGGGACAGAATATATAGAAAGAAAAAAGGCCCAGGACAGAGCCTTATGGTACACTCAAAGTAAAGAGGTTAAATGGATATGATGATCCAGCAAAGGAAAAAAAGGAATGGTCAAATAGACAGGAGGAGAACCAAGGTAGAAGGGTATCATGAAACCCCAAAAAAGAAACAATATCCAGAAGGAGAGGGTGATCAATAGTGTCAAATGTTGCAGAGAGGTAAGAAGGATAAAGATTGAGAGATGGTCATCAGATTACTGATGTATGAAAAAGACCTAGATGGTTTGGATTGATTGCCAACTCAATAAGAGAAGTACAGCATACAAAATAAGAGAAGTAATTATTCTATTATATTCCATACTTTCCATAGCATATCCAGAAGATTCTGTTCTTATCTAGGGGCTACTTTTAAAGGAGGTGTTGATAAAGTGGGGGAGGGTATGGAAAATGTCACACTGGGAACAGGCGAAGAAAATGATGATGTTTAGCTTTGAAAAGAGAGGACTTAAGAGGAACACAACAGCTGACTTCAAATATCTGCAGTACTACATCAGGGAGTATGTATTACTACAGAACTTCCCAAAGGTGAAGCCAAGATGGCAGCTAAGAGGCAGCAAACCAGCTGAACTCTCTCAACATTCCCCTCCAAACAAGTTTAAAATAATGCCTCAAATCAAATTTTGGAGAGGCAAAGCCAACAAAAAGTTAGGGTGAGACAATTTTTTCAGGCCTGAGAAAATTTAGTTCTGCAGGAGAGGAGACCTGTCTAGAGTACACAATTAATGCATGGATGAATAAGTTGCAACATACGATTGTGATGGAATACTGCTGTGCTGTAAGAAACGATGAGCAGCATGCTTTCAGAAACCCAGGAACTGAACTGATGCAAAATGAGAACACTATAACAGCAATATTATATGATGATCAACTGTGAATCATTTAGTTATTCTCAGCAATGCATAATCCAAGGCAATTCTGAGGGACTTATGATGAAAAAATGCTAACCACCTCCAAAAAAAGAACTGACAGAGTCTGAATGCATATTGAAGCATTTAAAAATTTTTTATTATTATTCTTGGTTTTTTCGGTCTGTATTTTCTTTTCTCACATGTCTAATACGAAAATGTTTTGCAGGACTGCACATGTACAATCTATATCAAATTGCTTGCCTTCTCAAGGAGTGGACAGAGAAGGGAAAGAGAGAGAGAATATGTAACTCAATTTTTTTTAAATGAATGTTAAAAGTTTTTGTTTGTGTGTAATTGAGGGAAAAAAATTAAAAATTAAATTTAAAAAAATGACAAAGGTGGTAGTTTCAGAAAAACGTGGCAAAACCTGTGAATTGATGAAAATGAATTGATGCAAAGTAAAGTGAGAATTGGGGGATCACTGTGCATAATAACAGCAATGCTGTTATATAACGATGATCTACTGGCTACTCTGATCAATACAATGATCCAAGACAATTCCAAAGGACTCACAATGATATCTATGTCCACAGAGAGAAGTGCCCACTGAAGTGCCATTTTTTCACTTGTTTTTTGCTTTTTTTCCCCCAATATCGTTACTATGGAAATGTTTTGCATGATTTCACATGTAGAGTTGATATCATATTGCCTGCATTCTCAGTGCGTGAGGAGGAGGGAGAGTGAGAATTTAGAACTCAAAATTTAAAAAGCAAAGAATGTTTAAAATAAATAATAATAAAAATTTTAAAGCATTATTATATATAGCTACAGAAAGCTAAGTTAGGAGCAAATAGATGAAAGATTCTAGCAAAGTCTGGTTAAATATATCAATCAATCAACATGTATTTATTAAGCACCTGCTATGTCCTGGGCTCCATGCTAGGCATTGAAGATAAAAATATAACAAATGAAATTATCTCTATGCTTATATGAGGTATATGAGAAATGGGGAAGCATTCATACGTAAGTATATATAGACAAAAAAATTATATGTTTGTGTGTACATACACACACACACACACACACACATATATACACACACATACACATATTAACATATACATACTATACGGACATAAGTGTATATGTATGTATGTGTGTGTGTATACAAATATATATGTACATATGTGTGTGTATATATATATATATATAAAATGGAATAAATCTGAAGAGAACAAAGTTAGTAAGTATAATGTAGTTAAATGAAAGGTAGCTGGAGAGGAAGAACAGTAACAGCTGAAGGGCTTTTACATAGAAAGCAGTCCCTAAGCTGCCTGCTGAAGGAAAAGAGAAGCTCTATGAGGCAGAGGTGTGGAGGGAGTACATTCTTGGTCTGGGGGATGGCCAATGCAAAAGGATGAATGTCAACAGAAAGCCAGCTTAGTGTGATTAGAAAGATATTTTGGGACCAGGTTTTGAAGGGATTTATAGCTAAACAGAAGCATTTATATTTGTTGCTGGAGGCAACTGCAGTTGGGTGAGTAGAGGGGGTCACACAGTCAGATGTGAGCAAAATCACTTTGGCAGCTACACATACAATGGTCAGAACAGGGAGAATCTTGAGATAGGGAGACCAATGAGGAAGGTATTGAGATAATCCAGGCAAGATGCTCCTGAGCTAAGGTGGTAGATGAACAGGGAGAAGGAGTGAAGTAGCAGAGATGTTGTAGAGACAGAAACAGTAAGATTTAGGAACTGACTGGATAGGTAGGGTGAAGGGGAGTGAAGAGTGAAGGAAACTCCCAAGGTTACAAAGGTTAGTGTATTAGTAATCTGGATATTTAATGAGTCAGGAAACATTCTTCCTTCCCAGAGGAAGGAGACTGAAAGGCTTCAGCAAAAATAAGAAAGTCTGGAAGAGAAAAGTGTTGAGGAGAAAGGTAATGAGCTCAGTTTTTTGAATTTGAGATATCATTGGGACATTTAAGTCCGAAATATCCAACAGGCAATTAGCGATGGAGTACTGAAACTCAAAAGAAAAAATGGGACTGGATATATACATCTATGAATCATCTACATAGAGACAGAGTTAATCTCATGCGAGCTGACAGGTTACCAAGAGTGTACAGTTAGAAAAGAGCCTGGGAAAACATTGGGGAACACCTACTACTAGGGGGAGTAACATGGATAATGAGCTAGCAAAGGAGACCAACATCCAGGAAAGGGTGGTCAACAGTGTCATTTGCAGCAGATATATCAGTCAAGAAGGATTAAGACTGAGAAAAGACCATCTAATTTGGTGGTTCAGAGATCACTGGTAATTTATTAATATTTACCTGAAAGTTAGTTTTGTCTTGAAAACAGCTTGTCCCTGAAGACCAGTTCCTTGTCTTATAAACAGATGATTATGATCCCCTTGTAATGGTGCTTTGTAGACATCAAAAACTTCATTACCTAAATGAAGTGACATGCTTAAGAAGGAAAAAAAAACTTAGCACGTTAGCAATGTGGATATTTAAGTAGTCATACAACTTTCTTTCCCCTCATTTTTTCATTTAAAACATAAAAAGTAACTGATTCTAAAGAAAATTAACCTTCCTTCACTTTACAGGTGGGAGAGTCCTACACACACGGGGTACCGCATATTCTGTCAGACTCAGCTGATATGTTGGTTGGTTTTATTGAAATGTTTTGGAGGGATACATTCAGAAATAAATGTGATGTAAAGACAACAGGTAATCATAAAAATCTTTTAAGGAAACAATACTACCACTAGCAACAAATAATTCAGAAGAGAACAAAAACAGAAATGAAAATAGATAGTTCGAAAAATTGACCTACTGTAGTGAAATATACAAAGCTAAAATAACATCTATCTTTTCAATTAGAACACAACTGATCTAAAATTTTTCTAAGACCATTAATAAATCAATACCAATAGTTTCCAAAAACAGTAAACTACAATTAGTGTTATATCAGTGGGTGATCTATCTCCTCCATCCTTATCTGCTGGAGCCAACAGGGAAGGTGACATTTTATTGCCATCATAATCAGAGATGTATCACATCTTTTATTGCTATCTTTATTAGAGATGCACCACAAACTCACCCTCCTCTCTACTTACTTTTACAAAGTCCTATGAAAAACCAGAGACCCAGGAGGTGAGCAATTTCTTGGTTAATCTGGTTAAAGTCCCTATTCAAAGGTTCTAATCCATTCAATATTTCAATCCTCTCACACCACCCCTGCATATTTTAAAACTTTTCTTTCATTTTATAAAAACCAGAATGTTAATTTCAACTAACCTTCCATCTGACCACTTAACTATTCGAGCATTACTTTCACGAATATCATTTCCTTCTTCATCCCTCCTCATTCGCCACCGTATAGTGTTCTCTACCTTTTAAAAAAATACATTCATTAGAAAGCCAAACTGTATAAAATTGTTTTTTTCCTTCTCCTTGTCCCACCACCTATCAAAGAAAAGCATAATCACAAAGCAAGAATGGGAGCATATGTGGTGAAATGTAAAAAGCACATAGGTCTTCGTGTCAGGAGACATATTTCTGCCACATACTAACTATAGCTAAGTGACCTGAGGTAAGTCACTGAGTCTCTCTTGGTCTTATTTTCTCATTTGCAAAAAAGGAGATAATGCTGGCATGATTTACTGCACAGGTTTACTGTGGGGCAAAGTTCTCTGTAAACCTTAAAGGGATACATAAATTTGTTATCATTCATACTAACAGAAAACAGCAAATTCCCATTGAATTTGTCAACTAGTAGGTGGCAAATAACTTCTCCCTATGCTGACCAGCTGAGAGGAGGCAAAACCACATTCCCTAATGCTCAGTAATAAAACCAATCATTAATAAACAATCATCTAAATAAGAGTTTCCAATATCCAATGTAAAGAATGCTTTGTGTGAAACAGGTGTTTCTACTACTCTGTAAACCTAACACAGCAGCCTCTCTGAGATGCTGTTTAACCTACCTTTACAATTCAAGTTCTACCAGCCCTTCTCATAGATACTCTCCTCCCTTTTTTCCTCCCCTCAAAAGTCACTGCAGCCAGATAATAAAAAAAAAAAAATGCCAAAGTAGTGGTCATCAATCTTGTCTTCCCTCCCCATACAAAAAATTTGGAATATATGCACACAACAATACAAATAAATAAACAAAATTGACATATTATTAACTGATTGCCCACTATGTGAAAAATATTCTATTACGGAATTAAAAAATGAATCAGGTGTTGGCTTTCACATACAAAAATGATGCAACTAAACCACTGTCGGCAGGATATGCTGAATTCTTTCTTCATTAATTGTACCAGATCTACATGTGCCACTCCATGTGAAGACAAAGATGTAGCCTTTTAAATATGTATGCATACATGCCACAAGTTAGAAGTTGTTGCTGAAGCTGTTCCTGTTAACTGTTTAATTCAAGACCTGTACACATTGTTCCTTATTCATTAACCAATTAACTTTATTACCTGTAGATAGTATCCAAGTTCTTATGTAAACCTGAAATTTGACTGATTTACTTTTTAATGTCATAGAGAAAAATTTCTTATTTTTCATGACATAACAAGGTTTTGAAGTTTTAAAAATTCTGAGTTACATAGTGCTCAAGATAAAGAAAGTACCAATGTTTGGGAAGAAAAAAACTAGGGAAAAATGTCTTCTGTTTAAAAAATGAATGTCTCAAAGGTTCTATGGTCTAACAAACCAAAAACACACAACTAAGAAATATCATGAAAAGTAGGAAAAGGAAAGGGTAAAAATGAGGAGACAAGGCAAACTTATTATAAACCTATTACAGCAGATCAAAGACAATCAAAAAAAGGGAGAGTAGTTATGAAAAAACATGAAGAGTTGAAAACAAAATGGGGATTAGGAAAGGTAATCAACACACCAATGAAACATCATTAATATTTTATAAATTAGAAAATTAACATTATAACCAGACATAAAAATATTCAGTACTAACAGGAAGATGTATGTTCTCAAGGGAAAAAAAAAAAAAAAACTAGTCCAAGAGTCAAGAAAAAATTTAAACAATGTCAGCTCACAATTGTTAGGCCTTGAATAAAAGTTACTTAACCTCTTTTCACCTTCATTTTTTTAATCTAAAAAATAAGAATGTTGCTATCTGATATTATAAAACAAAATAATAATGATAATGATAGTAACACACAGGAACCTCATTATTATGTTATCCTTGGGCTTTGAGGCTCTTTCTAACAAAGTCCTTAATGGCATTTGAGTATTAAACCCACTTGAGCAAGATTCAGGACAACATTGTCTCATAATGGATTCTGCTTGAAAACTGAACAGTATAACAAGGAAGTTGCTCAATTTGTATATTCTACCTTCATTGGAACTCTAATGTGTAGCCTCTGCTCTACCTTCACATGACAGGCAGCCTAATCAGGCCCTCATCACCTCTGGGGATGCTAATGTGCCTCTCCACTTGAAGTCTCCCCCTACTCTAATATTTCTTAATACTGGCTCCCTACCTCCTCTGGGATGGGAATGTATGACCTTCAGCCACCTGGCTCCACCCAGCCTTTCTAAGCTAATCACAGATGACTCCTCTTCATATATTCTACCTTGCAGCCAAACTGGACTACAAGTTATTCCCTGGAACTCAACTATGCATTTGTACAATCTATCCCCAACGCAAACCAAATGGAATTGATCTCCACTCCAAACTACCCTTAAAACAGCTGCCAAAATGATTTTCCTAAAGCACAGATCTGACCATGTCAGTCTCCTACTCAATAAATTCCAGTGGTTCCCTATTACCTCTGAGGTAAAATACTAATTCCTTTATTTGGCTTTTAAAGTATTGCACAACTGGCCCCCACCTACCTTTCCAGCCTCATTATATATTACTCCCCTTTCTATACTCTGTAGTTATTCAAATTGGTCTTCTTGCTGTTACACACACACACACACACACACACACGGCACTTTCTGTGCCTTTGTACTAACTTCCATATCTGAAATGTCCTCTCCACACCTCCATCTCAGACTCCCTCGCTTGCTTCAAGATTCAGGTAAACACTATTATCTATGTGAAACTTTTCCTAATCCTCCCCAAGGAGGAGCTAATGTCCTCCCTTCCTAAACTACCTTACAGTTCTTTTCTATTTATTCTGTATGCACACATGTATAGGTAAATGCTGTCTTCCCTGATAGACTGTAATGTTCCTGGACAGCAGGGATTACTTCACTTTTGTCGTTCTCTACCTCTTAGAACCCTCCTGTAATTTTAAGTCTCAGCTTAGTTGTCAGATTTCCTCAGTTGTTAATGCCTTCTCACTTCTTAAGTTATTTTTTATTTATTTATCTGTGTATACACTATATCCTAGCAGTACAATGTAAGTAAGTTCCAGGGATTCTTTGATTTTGTCTCTATAACCCCAGGACCCCAGGACACCTAACAGAAAAAGGAACCGAGGGCAGCTAGGTGGTGCAGTGGATAGAGCACCGGCCCTGCAGTCAGGAGGACCTGAGTTCAAATACGGCCTCAGACACATAATACTTCCTAGCTGAGTGACCATGGACAAGTCACTTAACCCCAACTGCCTCACTAAAAAAAAAAAAAAAAAGAAAAGAAAAGAAAAAGGAACCTTAAAGATGATATAGTATAACTTCTTTATTTTACAATTAAAGAAATTGAGGTCTACGGGGGACTAAATGATTTATTCAAGATCTCAACTAGTAAATTATAGAGCTAGGATTCAAACCTAGCTCTTCTGACTCGACATCTAGCACCCTTTCCGCTGACTGCACTGCAGGGTTCAACCTGAAACCTAAGAATAGTAAAACTCTTATTTGTTTATATTCCAAATTAGCTTAAGATAATTTACAAAAATGCAGAGTCTTTTAAAAAGTAGCATATATAGGAAACACTACAGATTACAGGAGTGCAGTTTCAAATATCTATCTAGGTAGAACCTATCAAGCTATCATGAGCTTCAGTGTCTCCTGCCATCTAATGCTACCTCAGCCTCACAGACTAAATGTCTCAAGCAGTCTTTCTTCTATGCTAACAGCTGATCAGCATTTCTTTGTAGCTGAAGATTATCCAAGCTATACAGGGTTTTGGGTCTCAAGTCTTAGTACAGTTTTAAGCTCTATAGTTTAAACTTAATCTTAAGCTTATGAGGCTCTACAGCTTTAAACGACAATGATTTCCAGGGTACCTTGTATGATATTAAGTGTAAATAAGAATTGAGAACTTTAATAGAGGCTCTTTAACCATGTAAACAAAAAAAAAAGCTAAAGTCACTAAAAAAAGGGAGGGCTTTAGAAATATGGCAACTACCCAAAGTATTGTGTATACGGAGCAAATATGTTTTTGAACATAACTATGTACCATCCACAGAATCAAATTCAATTCAGTAGCAAACACTGAGCATCTACAATATGTAAGAAAGTGTACTAGATGCTATATGACAACCCAAGATTTACCTATTTTAGGTAGAGAGCTAGAATACATTTCTTGAGAATAGGTACTGAGGGAAAGGTCTGTCAACTAATGTATAAGAGAAGTCAAGAAATTATTACTGCAAATAGGTATAACAAAGGACAGAAAAATTATACATCTTCTATCAAAAGAAATATTTTGAAAAAGGTAAACAATTTGATTCTATTCTGATTTATGGGCTGACAGAATAGGAAACAGAAGCTCAAATTAAAAAGAAAGCCTCCAGTTATTCCATGTCTTACTTAATAAAAAGGATTCAAAAACTACAAAAAGGGAATATATGATGATACCTTAAGCTTTAACCTGGTTCTACCTTCTTCATCAAGCATCTCTTCATCTTCAAATTCATCCTCATAATACTGAGGGTCAAAAGGTCTACAAATGGACAAAAATACAAATCAATTCAATTTTAGACATATTTGGTATGTGATCATTATTACAGGAGAATTCTTCAACTACACACACACACACACACACACACACACACACACACATCTTTTAAGGACAACTAAGTGGAACTTCAAAATGTTTTCATTACAGTAAGATTCTTACTGAAATGATACAAACTGTAATGAGATATCATGTGACCTATACTGCCAACTAAAAACACACATACACAGACACAATGCTTCAATGTTTTATTAATAAGGGGAACAAAAATAAAAACTTTCAAAATATAATTATATTACTACGTTTTCCTGTCAGTATTTTTAACCCATAAGATAATTCAAGATCATCCTGACTCTTGGATTTAAGTGCTTTCTTATTAACTTGTTGATCCATGATTTTATAGATGTGCATATCCTCTCCACTGATGCAATAAATCAACAAGTATTTATTAAGCGCTTACAATATGTTAGGTACAATAAACTGTAGGCTTTCTACACTTTCACATCTCATCAGATTCTAATATAGAATAATCTAGGTCTTCCTCTTGTTTTCTTTTTAAATACTAATGGATTATCCAAGTTGTCTAACTGCTGGATCTTATTAAAGGAGGCCTTCTTTCTGCTTGCACATTTCCTGGTAATGAAAGTTACGTCAGTTCTTACATATGAAGTGCTGGTAACAAGTAAAAGTCTGAATATGTCCACCAAACATCTTTCCACCAGCCTTTGAGTCATTTATAATTTTAATTCTTCTGACATCAAGCTGTACCAAGTTTGTAACTAAATAGCATAACCAAAGGAAGAGGAGTATTAAAGAAATTGCTACTTGTGCGGCTTTTGTGGCAACATGAAGTTTGGGGTCACTGAAAGCACTATTCAGTTTTCAAAAAGTGACCCAGCTTCTCCTCCTCCAATCCTGGGCCTCTGGAGAGCTTGTCCAAGATGCACATATGGAAGAACTAGCCAGTCTGCATTCCAGCTATAAGTCAGAGGTCTGAGCAAGATGTATTTTTCATTTCTTTTGTTTTTATAATGTAGAATATTAAAACAATCCATCTTTTTTTAGATCTATGGATTTCACTGATGAGACTCTGAAGTGTAGAATGAAGTCATCAACAAGTGGAACATTTAGAAAAGCCTACGATAATTAGACAATTTTTCTTTTGAACTTTAAGTAAGGTTATCTTCCATTAACAATAGCAAACATGATCATACATCTCCTTGTTAAACACTTTCATTGATTAAATTTTAGACAATCAAATGAGATGAAGGAAGAAAAAAAAAGCACTACTTCCATTTGGCTTTTTCAAACTAAAACAAACCTCTGTAGATGATAACAGGGCTATTCTATTAATAGATACTTCCATGAACTTTAGAGCCTCCAATATAAAAAGCTGAGAGATACTCAGTTTTAAAACTACCATTTATCCAAATTAAAAGATAAACTTAAATAAATTCTGAGCTATTGCTAAAAAAGTCTTTTCAAGAGTCACCTCTAACTTATTTGACAAAGGGCAAAATGGATAACTCAAATAACCTTCATGTGATCATCACTGACAGATACTCCTCTAACTGCATAACCTCACTCTTATTTCTCTTGGCTAAAAGCATTATGGGCTGGAGAGAGGAAACCCTAATGGAACGTGGCAAAGGACATACTGGTTCATCACTCAGCATTCCTGGCAGTAAGAAGAGATTACAAAACTCATCTAGGTATTTGAGGGAAACCACTTGGAAGAGCTCAGATAACATGAGAAAAATCATGCTTGGAACAAAACTGAAAATGCAAATATGAAAACTACTAAATAGTATATATAATTCTACTCTATCTCTACGTAATGAATGACATGGTTTCATATTAAAATTTCTTAAATAAAGTTTTAGAAGGATATATTCTAGTTATAAAAACATGGTAGGTATTTTTTTACAAATGTGTTCAATTACATATAGTACAAAAAAATACTGCTCCTACTATAAAAGGTTTGTTCTGAAAGTAAAACTTTAAAAAGGAATTCACACATACATCCTTATGTCATTTCCTCCTATCCTGTTTTCAATGATCTCACTTTCATTCAAGTTTGAATGGAAAAAAAAAGGACCCATTTGCCCTTCCTTTTACAACTTCATTATTCATTCTAAACTATCTCAGGATGATTCCTGAAATAATTTTCCTTTGAGCTAGATCTTTACTAAGAGGAAAAATTGAAGTTAAAACTCAAAACTCAATTTAAAAATACTAAACCTTGTCAAAAAGATAATTTTGCAACAACTTCACTGAAAAGCTTTGAAAAAGCTCTTCCTACCACCACCACACAGCCCTGCCCCGGCACCTCTGCTGATTGGTTTACATGGTTAGAATAGGGTTAATAAGGAAAATTAGCTTCACTTTCTTCTATGATCAGAGGCTGGAAAATGCCTGACACTGGTCACAAGGGGGAGTGCTAAGAGACTGTGAATAAATTGCTAAAAACAACTGGAAAAAAAATTCTAAAAGAGCACCCTTCAGTAATTAAATCATATTATATATCTTCAAATACAAAGGATGGATATAAAGGCTGATACTATAAGCAAACTGGGAGAGCGAGGAATAGTTTACCTGTCAGATTTATGAAGAACAGAAGAATTTATGACCAAATAAGAGATAGAAAACATTATGAAATGCAAAATGGATAATTCTGATTACATTAAATTGAAAAGTTTTTACACAAACAAAGCCAATGCAACCAAGATTAGGGAGGGAAGCAGAAAGCTGGGAAAGAATTTTTACAACCAGTGTCTCTGATAAGGGTCTCATTTCTAAAATATATAGAGAACTAAGTTTATAAGAATACAAGTCATTCCCCAATTGAGAAACGGTCAAAAGATATAAACAGACAGTTTTCAGATGAAGAAATTAAAGCTATCTGTAGTCATATGAAAAAATGCTCTAAATCACTACTGATGAAAGAAATGCAAATCAAAACAACTATGAGGTACCACATCACACCTACCAGGTTGGCTAACATGACAAAACAGGAAAATGATAAATGTTGGAGAAGATGTGGGAAAACTGGAACACTAATGCATTGTTAGTGGAGTTGTGAACTGATCCAACCATTTTGGAGAGTAATCTGGAATTATGCCCAAAGGGTTATAAAAATGTGCATATCCTTTGATCCAGCAATAGCACTTCTAGGGCTGTAATCCAAAGAGATCATACAAATGGGAAAAGGACCCACACGTTCAAAAATATTTATAGCAGCTCTTTCTGTGGTGGCAAAGAACTGGAAATTGAGGGGATGGCCATCAATTGGGGAATGGTTGAATAAGTTTTGGTATATGAATGTGATGGAATACTATTATTCCATGAAAAATGATGAGCAAATGGACTTCAGAAAAACCTGGAAAGACTTGTATGGACTGATGCTGAGTGAAGTGAGCAGAACCAGTAGAACACTGTACACAGTAACGGCCACGTTGTGTGATGACTAACTTTAATAGACTTATCTCAGCAATGCAAGGATCTAAGACATCTCCAAAAGTCTCATGATGGAAAATCCTATCCACATCCAGAGAAAGAACTATGGAGTTTGAATGCAAATCAAAGCATACTATTTGCTCTTTTTTTTTTCTGTTTTGTTTTGTTTCCTCTTTCTTATGGTTCCTCCTATTGGTTCTAATTCTTCTTTACAACATAACTAATGTGAAAATATGTTTAATAGGAATGTATATGTAAAGCCTACATCAGATTGCATGCCTTCTTGGGGAGGGAGGTGGGGAGGGAGGGGGAGAAAATTTAAAACTCAAAAGCTTATGGGGCAGCTAGATGGTGCAGTGGTTAGAGCGCTGGCCTTAAGAGTCAGGAGGACCTGAGTTCAAATTCAGCCTCAGACTCCTGACATTTACTTAGCTGTGTAACCCTGGGCAAGTCACTTAACCCCTGTTGCCACACCAAAAAAAGAAAAAGTTTTATGGAAGTAATTGTTGAAAACTAAAAATAAATTAATTAAATAAAAAAATACAAAGGATGATGCCCTTTGAAATGTCAGTCAATAAACATTTAATAAGTAGATACTATGTGCCAAGCATTGTGGGGATAATAAGGAAGGCAAACAAAAATTTGCCCTAGAGGGGCTCACAACTTAATAGGGGAGACAACACAACAAATACAAACAAGCCATATAAAGAATAAATTATAAATAATCAACAGAGGGAAGGCATCAGAATTAAGAGGGATTGAGAAAGGCTTCCTGTAGAAAGTGGGACTTGAAGGAAGCCAGGGAAGGCAGGAGGCAGAGGTGAGGAAGGAGAGCATTCCAGGCATGGGAGGCAGCCAGCAAAAAATTCAAGTCAGATTATTCAAGTAACAACAGAGCCAGGGTCACGGGATCAAAAGGTATGTGACAGAGTATAAGACTAGAAATTTGGGGGATAGGAGGAGGGATGGGGAAGAAAAGAGCAGATTAGAAAGGGCTTTGAATGCCAAAGGAGTGTATTGAGTAGAATGGGTAACATAGTCGGACCTGTGCTTTAGGAAGACCAATTTGACAAGTAGGTGGGGAATAGAATGGAGTGGGGGGGGGAAACTTGTGGCAGGCAGGTCTATCAGCAGGCTATAGCAATGGTCCAGGTATGAGGGGACAAGGGCCTGCACCAGGGTGGTAGCAGTATTAGAGGAGAGAAGGGGCATATGAGAGAGATGTTACAAAGGCAGAATTGACAGGCCTTGGCAACAGATCGGACACGGGAGGAAGGAGGGATACGGCATCAAAGTCAAGATATGAGGATGACATCTAGATTATGAGCCTGGGTGAATGGAATTCCTAAAATCTCTTAAAGTCAAGACTTCAAAATTATAAATTATTTTTACTAATGTGATAAGGCAACTTAATCATTAGCTACAATGTAACAGAAATTTCCCCAGAAAATATAAAATGAGAAAAATTATCAGAATCTTAAAAGTGCTGTTCCACTGTTAGAAAATCTACAATTCAGGACATTACCTGGGTTCCACACTGAGAAAGTTGGGCAGTTTGACAAAATACAAGTCATTTCCTAAGTCAGTGTTTACTTTGGGTATTTCCACTTCTATTCTGGTCTCCGGAATAGGTTCTTCTTCCTGCTGCTCCTGAGGCAACCCATTTTCATCCTAGTAAATATATTAAAGAACTGAAGGACTAAAAGGGACAGTAAAAATCATCTAGACCAACTACACTGTTCAGATGTACGTGGGAGAAAAAGCAAATATACACTTTAAGAATAATGCAGTGCAAAGAAATCACCGACAGTAGTAACTTTTTGGTGCCTCAATTGCTTGTTTTTAAGAGACTTAAAAACAGTGAAGATTAGTTGGGTTTTTTTTTTATTTTTACTTATCCTACTTAAAATACCCGAACTTGAAAAATCAACAAATAATTATTTTAATGAACCCTAATTAAAATCATCAAAAATGAGTACCACAAACTAAGAGTCCAGATTTGGGCTAAAGAAATAATAGCAAACATTCAAGTAGCACTTTAAATTTTGCAATTTACTTGACAAACATTATCTCACTTGATCCTTACAACAACCAAGGAATGTAGGCACGGTATTATCCACATTTTACCTATGCAGAAACCGAGGCTCAGAGAGGCGATGTGACTTGCCAAGATCACAAAACTAGCAAGTATGTGAGACAATACTCAGGTCTGACTGACTGCAAGTCATTCAGAGATATGTAGCTGCCTATTAGATTTGCTGTATCTGTCTGCATGCAGCAATACACCACTGACAGAACAGCTCTAAAATACTAGAATAGCTTCACTCTAGAATGTGATGCTCTTTCTCCTTGTGCAAACAAAATGCCCTTATTTTTAACACATAAATCTCATCTGTATTTTTATTTCTTTTTTTTATTATTATTTTTAGGCAGTTGGGGTTAAGTGACTTGCCCAGGGTCACACAGCTAGTAAGTGCCAAGTGTTTGGTCTGAGGCCAGATTTGAACTCAGGTCCTCCTGACTTCAGGGCCAGCGCTCAATCCACCATGCCACCGAGCTGCCCCCTATTCTTATTTCTTTTAAAAGGTATCAAGTTAATACTGCTCAAATGAATGACACCTGAAATACAAGAATAAAAAGTGCCTACAAACAAAATACTTCACAATGTCCCAATTCACATTTGTTTAAAAAAACAAACAAACAAACAAAGAACTAGAGAATATACTCGATCAAACTGCAGACTAGGCTCCTGTGCATATAGGCAACCTGAAAGCTTTTACTACACAAGGCAAGACAACAACAACAAGCTGGCACTTACATTCATATAGCACTTTTAAGGTTTGCAAAGTGCATTATAAATTTGATCTCATTTGATTCTGACAACAAAACTGGGAAATCCCCCTACTTTACAGATGAGGAAACTGGGGCAGGCAGAAGTTAAGTTACTTGCCCAGTGCCACACAGCTAATAAGTGTCTGAGGTGAGATTTAAACTCAGGTCTTCCTGAATCCAGAAGCAGCATTCTATCCACTGTGCCTCCCAGTTGCATCATTCTCCTGGCAGAAGCCTAAGTCTGTCCCTCAAGACCCAGAGGACCAAGTATGAGAAAACCCCCAATCTCTCCTCCAGCCAGTCTCCTACTGTTACTCTGGGTCTGTGAGGAATCTTTGCTTCTACCAGAACAGAAATGGTGATAGGAGGCAAACAAGAGAATCAAGATTCATGGCAAACTCAGAGTAATGGTAGGACTCCTGACATGGAATCCTTTATAAAGATTCATATTGTTGGGGCAGCTAGGTGGCACAGTGGATAGAGCACCAGCCCTGGATTCAGGAGGACCTGAGCTCAAATTTGGCCTCAGACACACAACACTTACTAGCTGTATGACTCTGGATAAGTCACTTAACCCCGTTGCCTGGCTCCCCCCAAAAAAATGTTGTTTCTGCCCACAAGGAACTCTCATTCTAATTGGGAAGAAGACCTGTAATGTGAATTAAGAAAAAATGGAAAAAAAAAAAAGGTTCATATTCTTTATGGAGTTAAATTTAAAATTTTAAAAAACATTTCCCACTTTTAAACAGTAATTGATGAGAAACACAATGCCTCTTCTTACCTGAGGTGTAGAACATCTTAATCTCTAAATCAGAATCCACACAGTCCGGGCCCCTGAATTTAGCACCACCTGCCAAACGCTTGGCAGTAAGACCAGAACCACCTAACATCCAATAACATTCAACAAAGCCCTGAAGGCCAGGCACTAGTTCTGTGATCATAAGACAGGAAGAGAAGACTCTGGGGCTGATCCATGACCTTTTATTTTAATAATGGTTCCAGTTCAGGATAGGTATTTACTCACAATTGGCTGTCCTGGAGTGGGTGGTTTGTCTTCCCCATCACTCCCTGAAGAAATGTCATCTGCACCTCCAAATAGATCCAAGGTTTCACTATTGTCTTCAATGAGTGAAAAGAAAAAATACATCACTTTCCTATAACTAAAGTCAAACGGAACACAGCTCATCTGAATGTCTATGTGTATGTGTCATAAAATGCCCCGACACACAAAACTATGTCCAAACCATGTGAAGGATTCCTTAGATTTTTACAAAAGTTGTCATGGAGCCAGCTCACTAAAGCTGGCTTAGTCAGTCAAGTCAACAAACATCTATTAAGCACCTACTATGTGCCAGGGACCATGCTAATATCTGGGGACACAAAGAAAAAAAAATGGTGCCTACTCTCAAGGAGCTCACCATTCAAGGGAGATATCCAGGGACCTGACAAGAGTTAAATGATAGTCATATTTAGCCTCAATAAAGAGAAGAAAGGCCAGGTGGGTGGGAAACAAAAATTGCAAAGTAATAATAACAACTCATGTTTGCAGAGGGCTTTGAATTTAAAAGAGCACTTAATTCACAATAATCCTACAAAGTAGATGGCACTAGTATTAGCTCCATAATTTACAGATGAAAAAACTGAGGCTCAGCAAAGTTACAATTTACCTATACTCACCTATATGACCACATTTATCATCTCATGTAGTCTTTACAACAACTCTTTGAGTTGGATATGGTAGATATCATTCCTATTTTTCAAAAGAAGTAACAAGTGAGGGAATCAGTACTCTTGACAAAGTCTTGTGACTCTTCGTCCCAAGCTCTTTCCATCATACCATGCTGTATGCTGTATGCTGTCGGATCCACTCCTAATTAAGGGCCATAAGTTCATAGTAGCATTGCATGCTAACAGCTTGCCTCACACTCCTTCAACTGGTGACGTCACAGGGCAGTTGAACTTTCAGTCAATCAATCAACAAGAATTTCAGTGTCTACTGTGGGCCAAGCACTAGCCTAAGCACTAGTGACACAAAAACAAAAGTGAAAGTTCTTTCCCCCAAGAGGCTTACATTCCAAGGAGGGAAATATGTGCACATACTTTGCACAAGTATAAAGAATATATGGGGGCAGCGAGGTGACACAATGGATAGAGCACCAGCCCTGGAGTCAAGAGGACCTGAGTTCAAATCTGACCTCAGACACATAACACTCACTAGCTGTGTGACCTTGGGCAAGTCACTTAACCCCACTGCCTAGCCAAAAAAAGAAAAAAAGAAAAAATATATACAAAATTAATACAAGGCAGTTTTGAGAGAGGAAGGAACATCCGGAGTAAGCCTAGCTTCTTAAATTATGTCAACTAACACATTAATCAAAATTCTTTAGTGTTAGTTTGACATCTTGAGTAAAACATCAAGACAGCATTACGGTTTTAAAAACAGAAACAAAGATTACCTTTTTGTCCTTCTTCATTATCACTATCAGCTTCTGAATCAGAGGCTATTGCTTTCTTTCGCTTCATCCGTAAAACTTCATCCTCACTATCACTTCCTCTTGCAGATTCTACAGAAAGTACAATTAGGACTTCACCATAAAAATAACTTCTCAGTTTTAAACTAAGTAACTTAAAAAACAACTTAGATTAGCATTTTAAGATGAGATTTAAAGGAAGGAAAATAATGACTACTCCTACTTATGAGCAAGGTGATATACAAGAGGTTAATTTCATTCTAATGCCACTTTCCCAGAGCTATGTATTTATTCCAGAGAAGTACTTCTATGCTTCAAACAATATGTGATTTAATGTATATGTTTCTTTTTTCCACTGGATTCCTTGGGTGGGTAGTAATGTACTAATGTGAATAAATGTAAATAACAACCCTTCATGAGATGGAGGGGGGCAAATTTCTGATGAAGAGTCCCTCTAGATGAGGCCTGCACAACCTGTGGCCCCACTTATGGCCCTCGGTCACGCCAAAGGATTTTGGGCAGCCCACGAAAAATGTGGAGAAAAACATCTTCTACATTTTTTGAGGGCCACCCAAAATCCTTTGGTGGGCCGCAAGTCGCCCATGGACGGCAGGTTGTGCAGCCTGCTGTAGACATAGCAAGGCTTAAAAATGACAGTCCTTTATCAGGCCCATAAACAAAGCTTCCTCATCTTGGTTGGACCAGTCACGGCTTATGCTCTGGTGACAAAACTTTCGAGAAATCAAGGTCACCTCCCCACAAAAACACCAACTCCAATCTCAAAAAAGTAAGACTTTAGAAGGATCCTTTAATTTATTGTTATCTCTGATGGGAAAAGCGGGCTAGCAAATGATTGCCATTAGCAAGTCAATTTTAATGCCAGAAGGACCAGAATTTAAGAACACCTCAAAGGACCACACTGTTAGTGTGTTTAGTGTTAGTATCCATACGATAAAGAAAACAGAGATAGTAGGATGAAATTTTTTTACTTCAAAAAAAAAAAAAAAATCATACTATTTTTGTGTCAACTGACATACCTGGTCCTTCTAGTGTTAAAATGTTTTATTTGCAGAATATTTGTGATGAAAACTTTTTACTACAAATAACTTAACAATAAAACATTCCTTTTCCTTTTAATTTCTGATAAATATGAATTGTCCACTCCACTCACCCAAGGAAGCCAATGGAAAAAAGAAAAAAAAGAAAGACCTTCAAATAAATTCAAGTATTTATAGCAGCACATTCATAGCGGCAAAGAAATAGAAAAAAAGTACATAACCATCAATTGGGAAATGGTTAAACAAGTTGTGGCATAGGAATATAATGGAACATTACTGCCTTATTTAAAAAAATATAAATATGATAAAGTAGAACAGAAGAAGATGTACAAACTGAAACGAAGTAAAGTAAGCAAGACCATGAAAATAAAATACATAAGGACTACAACAATGTAAATGAAAGGAACAACAAAACAATCAAAACTGAATGCTGTGAAATTATCATGACTAAGCTTGGCCCCAGGAAAGACCTATAAGAATACACCTCCCCCTCCTTTATTTGTAAAGACAGGAAAGTATAAATGTAGAATATCATATATAATGCTGGACTCAGTTTTGCTGAATTATTTTTCTTTTTTAAAAAATTATTTTAAGGCTCTCTGAAAGGAGAAATGGGAGAGACAACTACAGAAATGGTGGTATAAAAACAAAACAGCAAAATAAAAATATTAAAATATATGTATTGCTTTCTTATCACATCTGTTTATATTTGTATAAATTGTAGATAACTCAATTAAAACTTGTCTTCTTATCTTAAATATAAATAGCACAAAATCATATAATTTCCTTATTTTAAAAAAACCTATTCTTTGAACAAAAAAAAAGTCCTTTTTATGAAGGTTTATTCACTATAGTTACAGGACATTTGACAATAGCTCTAAAATACAGCTAAGTAACAACCGATAGAGCTCTGGACCTGGAATCAGGAAAACTTGAGTTCAAATCCAGGCCTAGTCACTTACCAGCTATATGATCCTGGGCAAGTCACTAAAACCTTTTTGTCTCAGTTTTCTCATTGCTAAAAGGGTAATAATAACAGCACCTACCTCTCAGGGAAGTGGTGAGGATAAAATAACATAACAGTTGTAAAGCACTTAGCACAGTGCCTGGCACATAATAAATACTTAATTCCTTCCTTTATAATAGTATTTAAAATGGGCCTTAACTGTAAAGCATATTATATCCTCAATCAACAAATAGTACTGAACAAAGAAAATAGCATCATGTTTACTTCGAATATTGTCCTTCAACTAATTACCCTCACTTTCAGATCAAGAAGGTACCACCTTTTAATGTTAATCATGGCATTAATCAACTTCCCCTAGAACACATTTAGTTGATATTTACTGCACAAATCATTTCTTCAATGAACACTACTAGCTAACTCAGACAGCTTTATGATCATCTCTTTCAAACCTGTCTTACTGCAATCTTATATGGAAATGCCATTTCACAGCTACTTCCCTATTAAAAATCTCCTCCCAACATTTATTTTAAGGATTTCTTTCTACTGTATCAGATCATTCATTAACAAATGGGAAAAAAGAATGAAGTATTAAAAGGTACTAGAAGAAAAATAAGAAGGCCAAATTAGAGAAGGCAAGGGTAAAGAATTCGAGAAGAAAAACCAGGGTCGGCAAGGCAGGCCACAGTGGACATTATTATACTTTAATCAACATTCTACACATAACAAATACTCTACACACCTGACTTATGGTCTCGTTCCTCTTCATCATCTGACCGCCTATGCTCTTCATCAGAAACCTGCGGTCTTTCATCATCAGAATTTTGCATTTTCTCCTCATCAGAGACCTGTGGTCTTTCTTCATCATCAGAATTCTGTAGCTTCTCATCATCATTGTCAGAGGCTGCTGGTCGTTCATCATCAGAATTGGCCATCTTCTCTTCTTCAGAGAGCTGTAGTCTCTCATCATCTGAATTCTGAGGCCTCTCGTCATCATCTGTGTTCTGCATTTTCTCATCATCATCAGAATTCTGCAGTTTATCTTCATCAGAAATTTGTGGCCTCTCATCATCAGAGTTTTGTATTTTTTCATCATCTGACTGATCACTTTTATCTTCTCTGTCCCACTTTTCATCATCTGAATGTGCTTTTTCAGAACCTTCAGCCTCTGACTGATGGCTCTCTCCATCTGACCTATGGTCTCCATCTTCATCCTCATGAGGAGCTTCTGATCCACTGTGTTGATCAATATCTGATTGGTCATTTTCTTCATGGTCAGAATGCCCAGAAACCTCCGATCGATTGTCTGATCTTTCAGAGTGATTATCACTCCCACTATGATGAGAAAGTCCCTCATCTTCACTGTCATCTCCAAACAGTTCCTTGTTACTTGGCTTTACCAAATCTTCTCTATCATCCCCTTCACTGTCACTTCCAGAGGGATTACTACCAGAGGCAGCATTCTCATGATCAGAATCAGATCCAGAATCAGAATCAGAATCTAAGAAATAAAGAAATTATATATATATATATACACACACATATATAAATACACATACATGTATATATATATATTATTCTGCCAACAAACATAAGCAAATCTAAACATCAATACTGATTCCCAGCAATCCCTCCCTTGGTTCTCAGAGGGCAACCAAGGTAGAGAGGTTTACAGCAGCATAGTGTACAGTAGAAAGACCTGACACCATCATCTGACACAGTGGAAGGTAAGATTCAGGTTACAAAATGTTTTACTTTTAAGAATTTTATTTGCTATACAAAATATTTATGATACTATAGATTTTGGGTGTTAAGAAAAGTGAATATAGTCTGAAATCAAATTTTTTTTGTTGAGATGTTAGCACAAAAGAGCAACAGAATTCTAGGAAATTACTAGCAAGAAAAATGTTTTGCATGTTACCAATTTTATTTTATATACTGCATTTTATGGCTTATTTCATGGTTACTATGTGAAGAAAATGCATATTATTAGAATTAATGTTTTATTATAAAGAATTGCATACAGAAAAGTGCATTTTTAGCAATCTTTAGCAAAAGATTACAAAATATCTTATTTGATCTTCTCAATAACTATTCATCACTAGCAGATTGGTCACCAAGTGAATTACTTGGCCATTGGGACACAGCAAAGAGATAAAATAGTCCACTGTGAAAGAGATGAGGACAGTTTTGAAAGCAATGTGTTGAATTTATTATATGCTTTTTAAAAAAAAAAAAAGTAAGCTGTATATAAGAGAATTTTACTTCCATACACAATCCTCTTTTTCAATTCTACTTCATATATGGAAATGTTCTTTTTTTTAACTGCTTAAGTTCTGAATAAAAATGTAAAAACAAATAAATAGTTCTTAGTCCTGTATGGTACTACTGTAGTGACGCAACAGGCTGGCAGAAAAATGGGCACAGTGTTAATAATCCTGACTTTTAGATTGTTATAAACATTTAACTATTCAGACTTTACATATGAGATCTCTGTCCAGCAAAATACTTGTTAATTGACTGACCAAACTGATATACTATTGTAAGAAGAACTGAATAATATCAATATTAAAAATGATACAATTAATATAAGAAGTTATAAAGAAGTTGAAATTAAATCTAAGGCTAGCTTGCAGGTTCATCTTAGAGAGTTCAATAAAGTACTGTAATAGTGGAGCTAGTTTCATCCTGATCCAAAAGTAACCAAAAAAAACAAAAAAACAAAAAAACAACTTTTTCATGAGGGCATTTGTCTCTTACAAAGAAGTGATCATTATAGGCATAAGCAAAAAAGCCAAGATAAATACAACTATAGCTTATGTACCAATAACTGGTGATAAGAAAAATAAAGCATTTCTATGCAGAACAAGCAAAATAATCAATCAACAAACATTTTTAAGCACCTACTATGTGACAGGCACTATGCTAGGTGTTAGAGAAACAAAGAATGATAGTCCCTACTCTCAAGGAGCTTATAATCTATCAGGGAAGACAGTGTGAGCGTGTGTGTGTGTGTGTGTGTGTGTGTGTGTGTGTGTGTGTGTGTGTAAGTAAAACACAAAGTTGTTAAAACAAGATAATTAGAGAGGATGGGGTCTAGCATTTAGGAAAATCAGGAAAGGCTTCATGTAGAAGGCAGAACCTGAACCGCATCTTGAAGGAGGGCAGGATTGTTTCTATGAAGCAGAGATGAAGAAGGAGGACATTTCTGGCATGGGAAATGGTCAGTGCAAAGGATGAGAGATGGAGTACTATGTAAAGAACAAAGGGAAAGCCAGTTTGACCACATTCCAATGTGGGAAGGAAAGTAATGTATAATATGGTTGGAAAGATAGTACGAAGACAAAATGTGTAGGGCTTTAAATGCCAAATTAAAGAGTTTGTATTTTAACCTAGAGGAAAAAGAAGCTACTGTAGTTTGAGTAAGGTAGTGATATGGTCAGATCTATAATTAAGAAAAACCACTCTGGCCGCTATGTGGAGGATGTACTAAGATGGTAAGAGAATTGAGACAGAGAGACTAATTAGAATGCCAATGCAACAGTCAAGGGAAAGAAATGATATGGGCTTTAACTAAGGTGGTGATTTTATGAGCACAGAGAAGGAATAGTGGGCAAGAGATGCTGTGAAGGGAGACATGGCATGATGTGGCAACTGAACTAAAAGGGTTAAGGAAGAGTAAGGAGTTAGATAATGCCAAGGCTACAAATCTGGAAGACTACAGGAATGGTGGTGCCATCAACAAAAATACGGACACCTGAAGGAATAGGTTTGAAGAGGGAAAATAGTGAGCTTTATTTTGGATATGGTGAGTTTGAGATACCTCCATGACATTCAACTTGAAATGTCCAAAAGGCAGTAGGTGATGCAATACTGAAGCTCAAGGGTGAGACCGGGGCTTCTATATATAGAGATCTATGAGTTATCTGCATAGAGATGATTAAACTCATGGGAGAGTTAATAAAGTCACGAAGTTAGAGAACACAGAGAAGAGGGCCCAGGAGAGAGACTTGGGGAATACCCAGAATTAAGGAACATGATATGGATGATGAACCAAGCAACAGCTGTCAAGACAGGCAGAAAAAGAACCAAACAAAAGCAGCCTCATGAAAATTGAGTGAGGAGAGTATCCAGGAGAGGGCAATTAACAGTGCAACCACTGGGAGAGAAGAAGTATTAGATCCGACTACCAAAGTAAAGGTCTACAGAGCCATTATGTTGACCTCATTGTTGTATGCCTGTGAAACCTGGACAGTATACCAGTGCCATGCCAGGAAACTGAATCACTTCCATTTGAATTGTCTTAGGAAGATTCTGAAGATCACCTGGCAGGATAAGATACCAAATACTGAGGTCCTTTCTCAAACTAAACTGCCAAGCCTTCAAAACTCTACTGCAGAGAGTGCAACTACCATGGGCTGGACATGTTATCTGAAAGCCAAAGGTACACTTGCCTAAAAGACTATTTTATGGAGAACGCACACAGGGCAAGCATTCAAATGGTAGTCAGAAGTGATACAAGGACACTCTCAAGATCTCTTTTAAGAACTTTGGAATTGATTATGTGACATGGGAGACACCGGCACAGGAATGCCTAGCATAGTGTGCCCTCATCAGAGAAGGAGCTGTACTCTGAACAAAGCAGAATTGAAGTCGCTCAAAAGAAATTCAAGATGCGCACATTTAGAGAATCACCCAAATGTTCATGTGGACTATGTGTGCCTGACCTGTGGTAGAGCATTCTGAGCTCGCATTGGTCTGATCAGCCACAGTGGGACACATTGTAACTTGACTCTAACACAGTGATGTCATTTTGGTCCTCTTCGGAACAAGGGACAACAACCAACCAGTCAACAATGTCAAACACATCAAAGAAGTCCTCTAGATGACTGAGGACTGATAAAAATAAAAGAATATATAGTAACTTCAGTTGAGTGATGGGATCAGAAGCTATATTGCAAAGGGCTGAGGAATGAGTAAAAGGAGAGGAATTGGAGACAATAAATGTTGACAGCTTTTTCTAGGAGTTTGGCTGAATAAATGAGTGAATGAATGAATGGAGTATTTAAGCGCTTACTACTTTTGAAGCACTGTGCTAAGTACTGGGGATACAAAAATGAAAAGACAGACCCTGCTCTCAAGGAACTCACATTCTATTGGGGGAACAACATACATGGAAGGTTTCAGGTGCAAGTCAGATGGGAAAGGTCCCATAGTCCTTAGGGTTCCACAGCAAAGCAGATGGTAATACCTACGCTTTAATATCATTTCTGCTGACAAAACAGTCTTCATTTCTGATAGTGAAGCATTTGACAGGTCCAAGGACTTTGGTGACAAGAACTTTGTTTTGAAGGTCTTAAAAAGATCAGGCTGTAGCACCTGCAGGAGCAGTTACCAGGCTGCATTCTCAACAAGGATTGCATCTCAAGATGATGAATACAGACACTGGCAGAGAAGCACTGCTATCCCAAAGGCTCCTGAGAGTTCAGTGTTACGAGCTGTCTCAGAGTCTGAGGGTAGATGTTGACCAAAGTGATGGTGGTGGTGGTTTTAATCTGTCTGGGTGAAAAAGGGGGGTGAGATATAAGACAATAGCTTGAGGGATGAGACGATCTAATGAATTTTTTCTTAAAAATGAGAAAGACTTAGGCATGTTTGAAGGCAGTACGAAAGGAACCAGTAGATAGGGAGAGGCTGAATGTTAGAGAAAGGGGATAATGAAGGCGTCAAGCTGCTAGAAAAGATGGGAGGTAATGAGATTACTGGCACACAAAGAGGTGTTGCCCTTGCTGAGGAAAAGGGGCAACTCATAACAGAGATTGTTATCAAGAGGGTCTGAGATGGAGAAGAAAGTGCTCGCGGTAAATGGCCTAAATTTTCTCAGTAAAGGGGAGAAACTCAGCTGAGAGATTAGGGAAAGGTATGAGAGGATTAAGAAAAGAAGATTTAAAATAATCTCTATGAAGACTAAAATAAAGAAATAATTACAAAAGACTGCCTGGCTGAAACAAGGGCTCAGTTAAAGTTATTTACATAATATTGTTACATAATTTGTTATGTACCCAATCAACATGGTTTTGTGACCTCCTCCAGCTTCATTTATCAGCCCATAATTAGGAATGGAGGAGGAAGATGGTGGAAGAAATCCAAGGCTAGCATGTGACAAGGGACGAGCAGCAACAGTGCAAGGAATTAAGAGAGAGGAGGACAGCGTAAGGATGAATTGGTTAATGACAGGGTTGAGACTGGAAGGGAAGAAAGCGAAATCACTGACTGATATACGCTGATATTTGGTTACTTCAATTTAAAAGTATACAGAAGGAAGGACAATAAAAATCACAATAGAAAATATGGTTTATTAAGCCTAAGAGGCCAAAAATCTTATACATCACCTAGAAACCTAATGCCTTTATAACATTAATATTTTTATTGAGAAAAGAATTGGAGGATGCTAAGAAATATCACAAAAATGAAATCGACTATCTTGACAGAAATGATTGGCTATTAATGTGGGAAATATTTTCTGAATCAGTTGGCTATGTGCAGTGAGATCAACTAGTTTGGTGTTAATTTTTGCCTTTGCTCAAAGGAAGGATAAAAATGAGAAGATCATATCCTGAATGCAATTACAACTGCAAAATGACTTACTTTACTAGTCTACCATGCTTCCCTCCCCCAAAAAAGGAAATGAATAAAAGTAATAATAAAAGTAAACTAGTAAAAGCTATTATCACCACTTCTTGTGGAAATTAAACCAGTTCAAAATGATCATAGCAAAGAGTCCAAAAGGGCCCAGAAACTGCTTCATCTAGCCAACATCTCTTCATTCTTCATTCCCCTACCCCCCAAAATTTAATCAGAAACCAGCTCTTACTGATTTTGCCTCCTCAACAACTGTTGCTCATTTCTTTCTCCATTCACTGAGTCACCACCTCAGGCCTCAGGTCTTTAGATCTTGCCTGAACTACTGCAATAGCATAGGAAATTATCTCCCTTCCCTCCTTCCAAACCATCCTCCAAAGCTAGAGTGCCGGCCACTGAGTCAAAAAGACCTGAGTTCAAATATGGCCTCGGACACTTACTAGCTGTGTGACCTTAGCCAAGTCACTTAACCTTGTTTGCCTCAGTTTCTTCATCTATAAAATGAGCTGGACAAGGAAACGGCAAACCACTCCAGTATCTTTGCCAAGAAAACCCCAAATGGGGTCATGAAGAGTCAGACACAACTAAAAAGGACTGAATAACAACGTGTCAAGTGCTGCTCAAGAAGTTTCACTGGTTCCCCACTGGTTTCGGAATAAATTTAAACGCCTCTGTTTAGAATTTAAAACCTTCACCATTTGGCTGCAATCCATCTTTATAAATATATTACTCTCCTTCACATACTCTATGTTCCAACCAAATTAGTCTAACTAGGCGGCCCCCATACAGGACCTGTCACCTGCTATTTCTATACCTTTCTACAATTCTGCTCCCATTCCTAGAATGACTTCCCTACTTTCCTCTGCCTCTTGAAATGCCTAGATCACTGAAAGAGTCAGCTCAAGTACTGCTTCCTACAAAATGCCTTTCCTAATCTTTGTGGCAATTAATGATCCTTTGCCCATGTCAAGAAATCACTTTGTATTTACCCTGTATGTATTTTATATGGATTTATTTTGTGTAAATGTTGTCCCCTTTCCTCCAACAGAATGTAAGCTCCTTGACAGCTGGAACTATTTCACTTTCGTCTTTTTATCTCCTATTGCTTGGCACAGTGCCTAGCACAAAGTGAGTGCTTAATAAATGTTTATTAATTGATTGACTAAACTGAACATTTGCCAGGTAAGAACAAAATGGTATAAAATACCAGTTCATTCACAAAACATTACTCAGGAGAATGACAGAAAGTCCAAAAATTGCCTCACAGAACAACAAAAATGAGTCAGTAGGGTAAGGAACCTACAGAAAAACTTGCATGAGATTAAAGACTATTCCAAGATCATTTATAGATGAACCTGGAAGAACAAAATGATTCAAAATGGAAAATTCTTTAAAGTACTTTTACAGCAATCCATTCTTACCATCAACAAGGAATGAAGAAGTATACGAGGAAATAGAAATGGCAATTCAAAGAAAAGGAAAGAAGCAGATAGATCTAACCAAAAGCACTCAGAAGAAATTTGTGCCAATCAAATTTTTAAAAGGCACTCAAGGATATATTTTCAAGATCTAAAGTAGGGAAACATTTCAAAAGAATGAAAAAGGTAATAGATGGCACTACAACCAATCAATAAGCATTTACTGAGTGTCTACTATGAATTGGAGAATACAGATACAAATGTGGGAAAGCCTCTGCCATCAGGGAGCTCATTCTCTGCTAAGGGAGATAATGAGGACAAAACATGTTCACCAACAAGTATACCAAAAAAAAAAAAGCATACAGAAAATATATACAAAGTGATTGGTTAGTGGGCACTAACAACTCAGTGGATCAGGAAAAGCTTTCTGAAGGAGGTGACACTTCAGCTGATCCCTGAAGGGAACCAGGGGTACCAAAAGGCAGAGGTAAGGAAAGAAAGCATCAAAAGTACGAGAGACAGCCTTGTGCAAAGGCAGCAAATGGAATGCTCTGAGCAGACAACAAGAAGTAGGCCAGTTTAACTGAAATGCTTAGTATATGAGAAGGAGTGATACGTAATGAGTCTAGAAAGAGAGGCTAAAGCCAGAATATGAAGGGCTTTAAGTTTCAAACACAGAAGTTTGTATATTATCCTACACAGAGTCATTGAAACTTCCTGAACAAAGAGTGACACCATCATATCTGTGCTTTAGGATAACAATTTAGCAGCTGTGTGGAGATGAATTGAAAACAGGAGAAACTAGATACAAGAACATGAATTAGGAAGTTATTGCAATAGTCCATGCAAAAGATAATGAGGGCCCTAACTAGGGGGTGGCTATGTGACTAGAAGCTCAATTGTTAGATGATAAAGCCTAGTCTCGGGTAGTTGTGGAAAAAGGGGATGAATCCAAGAGATACTGAAGAGATGGAATTGATTTTTTAAAAAGAAAAAGAACTAAGAAAATAACAGAAAGGGCCCACATGGCTTCATCAAAAACAGGTCCTGCAAAGTTACTGTGTTCAATTGGTTTTCCCACTTTAATTGATATCCAGACATAACTTTGCTGACAAAAGGTCCATAGAGTCAAAGCTATGGTTTTTTCAGTAGCAATGTATGGTAATGAGAGTTGCACTATTAAGTGCCACAGAATCAACGCTTTCCAATTGTGGTTCTGGAGAAAACTTCTGAGAGTCTCTTGGACAGCAAGGAGATCAAATCAATCAATACTTAAAGAAATTTAATTCAGGCTATTCACTGGAAGGTCAGACACTGAAGCCGAAGCTTAAATACTTTGGCCATATAATAGAAGATGAGATTCACTGTGTACTCAATTCAGCCAGTGAAGCTGAGATGCAACAAAGTATGTATCGATTCTCTGCTGCTTGTGCTAATTTTGGCCTAAAATTAACACCAAGAAAAAGGAGGTTCTCCACCAGCCAGCAACACACCATCCATATGTAGAACCACCAGTTACAGCAAATGAAGAAATTCTGAATACTGTGGGCAAATTCACTTACCTTGGCAGTATACTTTCCAGGGATGTACACAAAGATGATGAGGTTGACACTCGAATTGCCAGAGCTAGCTCAGTGTCTGGTAGGCTCAGAAAGGAAGTGTGGGAGAAAAGAGGTATTAGGCTGCCTACAAATCTGTAGGTCTACTGAGCATTTGTGCTGACCTCACTGTCTTATGCCTGTGAAACCTGGACAGTATACCAGTGCCATGCCAGGAAACTGAATAACTCCCATTTGAATTGTCTTCTGAAGATCACCTGGCAACATGAGGTACCAGACATTGAGGTCCTTGCTCAAGCTGAACTGCCAAGCATTCAAACTCTACTCCTGAGAGTACAACTCCAGTGGGTTGGACAAATTATTAGAATGCCTAAGAGTCTATTTTACACAGAACTCACACGAGGCAAGTGCTCACAAGGAGGTCAGAAGAAGCAATACAAGGACACTCTCAAAGTCTCTCTGAAGAACTGTGGAATCAATTGTGTACCATGGGAGTCACTGACAAAGGACCGCCCAGCATGGCTTGCCTGCATCAAAGAAGGTACTACGCTCTATGAGCAAAGCAGCATTACGGTAGCTCAAAAGAACGAGAGATGTGAAAATTTAGAGACATTTCCACTCCAGGTGTTCATGTAGACTATTTGGGTCTGACCTGTGGCAGTCTTCCAAGTTTGACTCCAACACAGTGATGTCATTTTGGTCCTCTTTGAGAACTAAGGACAACAACCAACCATACAAAGGATTCTTGTTCAGGTTTGTGTTAGACTAGATAACTTCTGAGGTACTATGATTCTATGATAACAATTTGAAAGTTATTTGCATATGGAGGATAATTGAAGCCTAAAAAGTAATTAAGATCAAATCCGGCTTTATACACTTGACACTTACTAGCTGTGTGACCCTGGGCAAGTCACTTAACCTCGATTGCTTCACCAAAAAAACAAAAAAAGACCAAAAAAAAGAGCAAAAAAAATAATAATAGTTAAGATCACCAATACAGGAGAGAGAAAAATCAGAAGGGGTAGGGGAAGGGACATGAATTTAAGGGGTAGGAAAAAGGAAATGAACCTGCAAGGGAGATATAGGGAAGGAAAAGTGAGACAAATAGGATAAGAACCAAGAATCATGTTGGTAGAAGCCAAGTAGGACAGAAGCTAAGGAAAGAAGTCTTTTGAAGAAAGGAGTGGTCAAGAGTATCAAATACTGCAGAAAGAACAAGGAGAGCAAGGACCAAGAACAGGTGCCGTCACAAAAGCAGCCCTACCCCTATACACTTTTATCCAGGCTAGTGTTTCCACACATTTTCAATACACCCCTTATTCTATCAACCACTCACCCTCCTCCCATCCAAACACAACTCTTTCACACCGAAAGCTTCCTGATACAGACTCCATTGACTTAGGCAACCAATCAACATTTATTAAGCACCTACGTACCAGGCAACCTGTTAGGAACCACAAAAACAATACTGTCTCTGATCTCAAGGAACTTATGTATTTAATCAGAAAACAACACACACACACATCCAAATAAATATAAAATGAATGAAACATAATTAGGGACTGGGAGAGACACTAGCAACTCACATTATCAGAAAAAAACATCCTGCAGATGCAACTTGAGCTGATCTTTCAAAGAAGCTGGGGGTTCTATGAAGCTTAGATGAAGAGGAAATGAATTCCTGGCATGGAGAACAGCCTGTGCAGAAGCACGAAACGCAACATCATGTTTGAAGAACATGGAGACCAATTGCCTTAGACCAGGGAGCTCATGAAAGGGAGAAACATGCAATAAGTTTGGATGGGTTCAGCTGGAATTGAGATTCCAGGAACACTTCTATACCATCATGAATAGTCAGAAGAAGACTTCTACCAGTTTTACATCTCCAATTCCTTACTCCCAATAAAATATGTCTCAGTAAAAAGAGTCTCAGCCCTTTTCCTGAAAGCTGAGACCATTAAGCTAAAGTGTTTGCCTTCCAAGTGCTTAGCAGGTATTTAATATATGCTCCCTGAATAGAACAAAAAGTTAGGATGGGATTAAATTGTTCAGGGCTTTAAATGTCAAAACAAATTAGTAGTATTTTATCCTAGAGGCAATCAGGAGGTCCCGGAGCTTTTTAAGCAGGAGAGCCATGGCCAAACCCATGCTTTAGGAATACGAATTTGGCAGCTATGTGGAGGATGAGCGGGGAAGGAAGAGAGCAGAGGCAAGGAGACCAACTAGGAAGCTCCTTCAATAGATCCAGAGAGAAGTGATGAGGTCCTGAACCGAAGAACAAACAGGATGGCGAAACACATTCCTGCACATGCCCCTAAACCTCAGATATTCTTTAGCTATACCCCTTCTCTTTCTCCCACAAATACTCTCCGGCCATCTCCCGTTCTCCCACACATCTCCAGGCATCCCCTGTCCCCTTCTCCCTACCCCAATCTCTAAAGCTCCCTCCATCCTCTATTTTCTCCACTTTCAGGGAGTCGGTCCAACGTCAAACACCCTCCATCCCGATTCCTTCAAGACGATTCTCGGGGCATGGCGAGCCCCACAATATTAGAAACAGAACCCCCCTTCGTGCCCCCTCCCCGCAGCTGTGCCCCAATATACCCAATCACCAAAGGCCGGCGAGCCCCCCCCCCTGCCCCTTTTCCCCCCCCCCCCCCCCACTGCTCACCCCACCCCCCCACCGTTAGGAGCCGAGGCAGGGCCGCTAGGGACGGCGTGCGAGCGGCCCGGCCGGACCAAGGAGGGAAGCCTCCCCCTCCGGCCTCATCGGCTCGGGCTGCGCCCCCGCCCTCGGCGGCCCGGGAGGCTCCAGAAACGGAGCATTAGGGGAGCAGGCCCCAACAGCCCAGGGGCTCTCCCCCGTCCCTACGCCGTCCTGGCGCTCAAGTCCTCCTGGCCTACTCCCACCCTCCTCAACCACCGAAGCCGCCGCTCCAGCCCGACCTTTGCGCTCGATGTCGCTTTCCACGTCGCTTCCAAAAAGATCCTCCATGTCCGCCATCCTGAAGCCCCAGCAGCCGGTGACTAGCTTTCTTTACGGCAAGGAACCGGCGCCCCTTACGACACTGTCGCAAAAAACCTAGCTAAGCAAATAAATAAATAAATAAATAAATAAATAAATAAATAAATAGAGCATCTCTTCTCCTCCCCCTTGATCCGCCTTCGACGCCAGCTCCGCCCTAAGTCTCCGGAA
Organism: Vombatus ursinus; assembly: GCF_900497805.2. Classification (NCBI taxonomy): domain Eukaryota; kingdom Metazoa; phylum Chordata; class Mammalia; order Diprotodontia; family Vombatidae; genus Vombatus; species Vombatus ursinus. The sequence goes on from NW_020954626.1 coordinate 3,110,053, forward strand.
TGGAAGGAGAGGAAGAAGTGGGAGTGGCTGGCGTGAGTGGGAGGGGCTTCTTGGGTGGGAGGAGCTATGCGGAATAAGCTGCCCTAGTTGGCGAGAGCTGCGGGAATAAACGAGGTCACAGTGATATAATGCCAAGTTGAAAAGCCTTTGTTTCTTGTCTTATTGAGTTTTCTTTTCTTCTTAGAAAAAAAAACTTAATATTGCTGCAATATACTAATACATTTCTGATTTAGGACGTTAATAACTTCTGAGTCCTTTTGTAAAAGCTAATTTTTTAAAAAAATGACTATATTTGATTTGAGACTTTTAGCTCATATGGTTAGATCAGGGAGCAATTAAGGTCAAGGAGGGGCGAGGCATCCTGCAGATGCCAATTAGGCTTGCCAGATTTTAGTCTGGAGATGTGGGGCAAATTTCAATGTGGAAAGAGGAGGAGTCTTGGGCTGACTGGCTCTTATTGACTGTTCAAATAAATCCAAAATGATTATTTTCCTAACGGTTTTTGCTTAGGTGAGTTGATGAGACAGTCCGACAGTTCTGTCCTGTCCCATGGCCACCTACACTCATTCCTAATGATAACCAGATGGCTTCCTGTGGATTGGTTAAGAAAGGTTAAAATTGATTACCATAAGACTGAGGGAAAATGCATACTTTATGGGCATTCCAGTATGATTTTCATATGTAATGTGAGCATTTCATGGGTTCATAGATTTAGAGCTGAAAGAAACCTCTCAGGCCATTGTTTTTCGACTCCCTCTATTTACAGATGGGGAAATTAAGGCACCAATAGATTAAATGACTTGGCCAAAGTCTCACACACACACACCCAAGTCAGCCACTTATCAAGCATTTATTAAGTGCCTACTCTGAGCCAGACACAGCTAAACACAGGAGATACAAAGAAAGGCAAAAATAGATAACTAGAGCCAGGTCCTGTTACTCCAAATCCTGCCATCTTTTCACTGAACCATAATGTGCATTTCACAGATATACATTTGTACATACCCACATGTCTACTGTGAGTGCATAAATCAAATGCTAATAAGTTGAATTGTTTTCCCATTAATTTGTATTAAAGTTTTAGAAATAGTTGATCCTCATTTCTGATGTGTCTACAATTAGCAGTGGATGTTAATAGCTTGATTTTAAATTTGTCTCCTCTCCCCATCCTAAGATTTTTCCTTTAGTTACTGAATAGATCATAGATCCCTGCATCCTGGGGCTATGTCCAGTCCTCCTGATCTATATCTTGCCACTGGATCCAGAAGGCTCTGCAGGAGAAAGTGAGGCTGGTGACTTTGCACAGCCTTCCCTCACTTAAATCCAATTCACTTGCAAGTAATGGCATCACCTTTTTGATGTCATGGTCTTCTATGAGAATGAAGGACAAACAACAACCTGTGAGTAGTCCAAGCTGCCCCACTGGGGACCGAACTGGTCGGTTCCAGTTGAGCAACACAGCTCCTTCCTTCCTTCCTTCCTTCCATCCTTCCTTCCTTCCTTCCATCCTTCCTTCCTTCCTTCCTTCCCTCCTCCCTTCTCTTCCCTTTCCTCTGTCCACATAGGATTTCATACCTTTACCAGCCAGTGCTCTGCCTGAAAGAATGTAAATTTTGATGGCTGAAACCTGTCAAGATATCTTGGGGTTTACTGGCTGGATTTTTTTCTTAAATAAAGACCATGCCTTAAATCCAATTCACTGGATCTCGTTGATTGGCAACAATAGATCCTAGCCTAAGCCCCACTTAGTGGTCATTGTTTTGGGCCCTGAAGGCTCAGAGTAAATAGTATTTTTTCTATTTTGGCCAGAAACCCTGAGGTCTTCCCCTCCCACATTGATTTTTTTATTAGGGAAAACTAAGGGATCATTCCTTGGCTCATTTCTTACCTAGCCTTAAGTTACCTCAATCAAAGTGAGAACTTGGAAAGATCTTAACTTGAAAACGCCAAGGTCTCCCACTGTATCCAGGGCCATCTCTAGTCATCCTAGTCTATATCTTGCCACTGGACCCAGATGGCTCTGGAGAAGAAAGTGAGGATGATGACTTTGCACTTTTCCCCTCCCTCATTTAAATCCAAATCACCTTCCTGATGTCAGGATCCTTTTTGAGAATGAAGGACAAAGAACAACAGATCACAGAGCTGTAAGATTCTTAAGAGAGAAAGGACCTTAGTTATCATCTTTTTAAATATCTTCTTTTTATAGGAGACTGCAGCCCAGAAAGAGTAAGGGATTTGCCCAAAGTCATACAATAACAGAACTAGGATTGGAACCCTGAACCTCTGATTCCAAATTAAAAGGCATAGGGAAAGTTCATATATCTTAAAGGAATCTTAGTAAATCTTTTTATAATGTGAAATATAATACTCTAATGTGTACATTATCATATGTAGTTTGTCAAAGCATCTTTTGGGGAAATTACCAAAAAAACAGATAACTGTATTCAACTGTATTCAACATCTTTTAAACACTTCCATGCCCAACATTCTTGTGTCGACAAGTTTCAACTGAAAATTGGCCAATAAATAAGTTCATCCTTCCCTATATTCTGATTAGGAAGTATAATGGTTGACACTTTGTTAAAATTTTTTTATTTCATGAAGGAACTAATATTCTATATCTTCTTGAAGCAGCATTATGGATGGATCTAATGCTAGTAAAATGGAAATGTATTCATCCTCAACTCCTCTCTCACTCTCACTCCCCATACCCAATCTATTGCCAAGTCTCTTTATAGCTATACTCTCTGTTTTCTCTACTCAAACAGCCATCGCCTTGAGTCAAGCTCTCATCATCTCACCCTTGTGCATCGAATTAGACTTCTAATTTGCACCTGGTCTTGTGAGCTTCTTGAGAGTAAGAACAGTGGTTTTGCCTTTCTTTGTATCCCCAGTGCTTAGCACATTATTTGTCACTTAGCACTTGATAAATCCTTGTTGAATGTCTAAAATAAAAACTTCCCATTTAAAACTTCCATGGATTTTTTTCATTCATTGAACTCAGACTTTCAAGATGGGATATGAAGCAAACACATAAACTCTGTGCTTTTAGGGCTCCTGTAAGTGTTTCATACAGCCTCTCTAGTGGAAGAAATGAAGAATTACTGGATTTTAAAACTTGCTAATTAGGTTGTTATTTTTAAATTATAATATTAAAAGAAGTAGAGTTGTAAAGATACCTTGAAAATACCTATTTACCTATGTGACCATGGACATGTCACTTAATATCTCTGGTCCTTTTTCTCAAGAGGATCTTATATTTAGAGCTAAAATGAGAGCCTTTTAAAATTTAGAGCCCTTTTCTTCATCTAATGCAATCCTATGATTTTACAAATGATGGAGATGGTAAGTCAATTGACCCCTTTCAACCTCAATTTCCTCATCTGCAAAATAATAGCTGTTTATAGGGTTTGCAAGGCACTTTACTAGTATGTCATTTGATCCTTACAAAAGCTCAGAGGTAGGTGCTATTTTTATCACCACTTTATAGATGAGGAAATTGAGGCTGAGAGGTCAAGTAACTTTGCCCAGGGTCACACAGCTAGCAAACATATGAGGCAATATTTGAACTGAGGTTTTCCTAACTCCAGGCCCAGGGTTCTATCCACTGTCATCTAGCTGCCTCAAATTGGAAATAAGGTTTTACACGACTTGATAAGCATACTTGATATTATATTGCTTGCCTCCTTGATAGGTGAGGGAAAGGCTAAAGGTAGGGGAAGAAATTGAAACTCAAAAAAATGTTTAATGAACATTCTAAATAAAATTTAAAAATAACTTTTTAAGGAAATGGAAATAAAAGTACTTACCTCACAGGGTTGTTGTGAGGATCAAATGAGAATAAGTGTATGTGTATAAATAAATATATGTAGAAATATTTCATTTTTATGCATAATCACAATATAAATATTGTTTATATAAATATAAAATTGTTTATATACATATATGTGAAAAACTGGGTGTTGTATATGTGTGTAAAATAATAATTGACTTTTTACACGTGTTTATATATGTAAATGTACACATGTATGTATTTGAGCATGTGTGTAGAATAATAAACAGAATGGTTTTTTATGTATGTAAATATACTCATATAAGTACATGGGCATATATGTATGTATGAAATAATAGAAAATTTGTTTTATGTATGCTTATTGTATACATATACCTGTATGTATTTTAGCATGTGTGTAAATAACTATAAAATGTTTTATATGTATGTGTTTATATATGTAAATATATACAGATATGTACTTGGGCATACTATGTAAATAATAAATATAAATTTGCTTTATGTGTGTTGTATATATGTAAATATACATGTGTGTTTGGGCACATTGTATATGTATGTGTGTGGAATAATAAACATTTGCCTTAAACACACGTTTATGTAAGTATACGCACATCTATACTTGGTCATATATTGTGTATCTATACACACATACACACAGCAGCAGCCAAGCCTACGAAGGAGCCAGCTTGTACCCAAGCAACACGCCTGACCCAGCCCCACATCAGACTGACTCATCCGGTCATTTGGTTGGGCTGGGCTGTGCAGGTCAGTTGGCAGCTGATTCTGGACTGGTGGGCAGGTCACTCAGGATCTGGGCAATGGCTGGAATGGGCGGAATCGGTCACTGAGCTGCTGGACTCATCTCAGGAGGCAGTGTCTCTGTTGGACCCACTGATCTCGCCAGGTTTGCTCTTGGGTGCATAGCTGCAGACTTTGCTCTGCTTTCTCTTCATTCAGCTGAGAGTGCTCCTATGTTCTCTCTGCTAGGACTATGACCCTTACCCCTGGATTGGCAGAAGACTCTCCTCTTTAACTCCCTCAGTACTTCAGCTCCGAGGTTTGTCACCTCTGAAAAGGAGGCAGGAGAGGTCTACTCTTTCCAGTTAAATAGTCATTCCAGCCTCAGGGCCAGTCTCTTAGGCCTGGGACAGCTCTGAGGCCCACAGGGAGAGGTCCCAATTCAGCCAGTCCTCCTTCTGAGACTCCTTGTGGCATCTCCCGGATGACCAGCAGCTGGAGGGAAAAGGTGTTAATGCAGTCTATGTCCTAGAGGTAAGTTCATTGTCCATACTTGCCTCTTCATATGCAAAGGAGCTATTAAAGTCTGTGAAATGTTTATTTGGAGTCCAAAGGACTCAGCTTTATAATTCATTATCTGGTTTTGCCCCTTTGGACTTTCCTCTTGGTTAAATCTCAGACTATTACACAGATTTTTTTTAAAACTGTAATTTAACAAACTTATATTATGAAATATCAAAAATCTGATTAAATAACACTCAAAATAAGTAGCATAATATGAAAACAAACTAAGTAATAGTGAGGGAGGGGGCCTGTTCACTTTTTCATAACTTAAGGGTCTTAAAGGAAAATAATAGCTTTACTAAATTAAATATATAACAAAAATGTCACTCAACTTCTATTAAACTCTATTCCCAAAGCAAGGCTTGTTAGAGCTTTCCCTGAGAAGTTCTCCCATTTCTTAGATGATAACGACTAAAGCAGCTGCCAGGGACTGGCAACCTATTTGCTCTTCACAATGATAGCTCCTCAGCTTCTGGCTCCCAGACTCCTGTCACTTCTCCTCCTCCTTGCTCCCATTAGTCCAAAGGAAGCAGGCCAAAATTCCTCTGGGAGTTGAAGAAGAGAATGCTGGAAATTCTCCAGCATCCTGCTCTCCTTGGCTATGTCTGCAGGCAGCACGGTCAAGATCTCAACAACTCTGTTAAGCATTTGTTTCACTCCAGCCAGAAGAATGAATAGGTTTATTTATAACTGCTCAATATCAATTAGCTTTTACAAAGATCTTCAAACATAATGGCAAGAATAAACATACATTTTCCTATAATACCTCTGGGGCATACTCTTTCTGATAAAGAAGACCCAACACTTATCTCAGTTCCTTCATAGCATCAGTTTGTGTTCAGAAGTTCAGGACTAGGAGGTAGCCAGGTGGCACAGTGGATAGAGCACTGGCCCTGGAGTCAGGAGGACCTGAGTTCAAATCCAGCCTCAGACCCTTGATACTTACCAGCTGTGTGACTGGGTAAGTCACTTAACCCCATTGCCTAGCAAAAAAAAAAAAAAAAAAAAGAAGAAGAAGAAGAAGAAGAGGAAGAAGTTCAGGACTGCTGGATGAGCCTGTGTCTCCCCTACAGCTGAGCTGTGGTCCTGAAGGTCACTCCCAAAGGTCTCTCCTTGCTCCTTAAAGCATCCATGTAGTTGTTGTTGTTACTGTTCAGTCATGTGTGACTGGGTTTTCTTGGCAAAGGTACTGGAGTGGTTTGCCATTTCCTTCTCCAGCTCATTTTACAGATGAGGAAACTGAGGCAAACAGGGTTAAGTGATTTGCCCAGGGTCACACAGCTAGGAAGTGTCTGAGGCCAGATTTGAACTCAGGAAGATGAGTCTTCTTGACTCCAGTCCTAGCATTCAATGTTGTACTGACTCCAAAACCTGGACTCTGAAACAACAGCAGGTTGAGGAGAGCTGCAGGCTCTTCTTCTGTTAGGGGAGCTTCAATGCCAAGTTGACCTCACACCTGAACTCTGGAATGACATGATGCCAAAGAACCTTCTGGACTTTTCAAACTCGTAAGGTCATAGGCTCTACTTTCTTCACCAGTTTCTGAGCTTCTCAAAGGCACTGAGGCAGAGTCAGGTATAGCTGACTTGGGCCCTTTGGAAGATACTAATAGTTCTGTCTGTCCAACCAATGGAAAAAGGCTCTTTCCAACTACATGGTAGGCCAACCAGAAACAGTTACACAATGTTCACATGTGCACCAGTCCCTCCAAGGAACTTCCCTTACATGTATCCTGGTTCATTGGGAAGCCATTCTCTAGCATCCTCCATGTGGAGAGATGCTATCTTCTCCCCACGCTCACTTGGAGATGCCGTCTGAGGCTTTCTGGGTATACATTAAGGCCCCCATTGTGAAAAGACTAAAGAAAAAAAGAGCAATATCAGTATGAAAAAAAGTAGTTCAGTAGGCTTCTCGGACAAGATGACTCTAACCGCATAAAATAAGTAATTCAGGAACATATTGCTTGCCATAGATGAATATAGGAACATGGACATTCCATTTACAGAAAGAGAACAAAAGTCACCAGTTTTACCAGTTCCACATGACTCTCTTCAGACTTGCCCATGATGTGATTTGCATGGATGGCACATGGCATGATGAAAATATAAAGGAATCTCCTCATCACAGTTCCACATAGCTCTTTTGTGATTCTGCAGAGTTGAACTACTGGGATGATTTGTAAGAACCCAGACCAGTGATGCAGTATATGATAGGAGTTAGAAAAAACTTCCAGGCAATGACTCAAACCAGACTTATATAGAAGTATAGTAGATTGAATGCGGATCTTGGAGTTAGAAAGACATGGTTTCAAATCCCACTGCTTACACTTACTAGTTTCATGGTTGTGGGCAAGTCACTTAAAACCCTCCTGTCTCAGACAACTAGAACTTAATCTAACAAATCATAGATGATCTATAATCTGCATTAGCAGAGAATTTCAATTCAATAAACATTTATTAAGTGCCTACTTTGTGCCAGGCACTGTGCTAAGTGCAGGAAATACAAATTAGAAAAAGAAGAAGGACAGTCCCTTTGGTCAAGGACTTTACCTATCTAATGGAGGAAGACAGTACATAAAAGAAATCTGGAAAGAGGGAGGGGACACAGGGGGTAAAGGTTGGGAGGACCATCTTGTTCTATGGAGTTGAAATTAAGCAGAGCTGTGGATAGAAAGTGGAATGAGCTGAAAGTTCAGTTTCTGCCCTCTATAAAGGAAGGCCCCAGCCCTTCAATCAGGACAGAAATGTGCTAACCCAATGCTAACAAAGCACAGACCCTTCAGATTTTCAATAAAATAAAATAGGAGTTCAAGCTGAGGGATATCAGGAAGGTTCAGTTCATAAGACAGACTTAAATCCCTAAGGGATTCTTGAACTAGCTGATTAGAGCCTAATATCACAAAAGTGTTAGACTAGTATGTGGGGCTATGAGTTAACTGAGCTGACAAGACTCCTCCCCCTAGCATGAGCTAGCTAGTTGGATACCAATCAATCCTATTTCCAATGCTGTCAAGAGAAACAGATCATTTTAGTAACCCCATCCTGATGGCATCAGAGATATTTACTAGTCTTGAATAGATAAGTGGGAGGAAAGGAAATGGGGACTCCCAGAGCTATACCCAAAATGAGATCTCTGAAATTGAGGCCCTTTTTTGTACTGCATTGAGTGGCAGGTAGGGAAGCCAAATGTCTCTGTCAAGCCAAGATAAAAGAGCTCTGGGATATTCCTCCTAGCTGTGGGTGAGGCCTCTAACTAAGACATAGAAGCTAAGAGCCCCAGAAGAGAACCATCGCTATCTTCCTAGAAAACCGCAGGCAGAACATTGCCACACAAAACTGCAGAATAAGTATAACAAGAAGCAGAAATGAGGAGCTACCACGCCTGACATCTGCAGAGAGTTTCTAGGAACAAGAAAGGTGACAAGCAGAACAGTACCTACTGAGGAGCCACAATGGAGGCAAATCCAGTTGGGAGCCTACCAAGAATGACTATAAAGGAATAATGTTGTACAGGTGGGGGGGGAGGGAAGGAGAAGAGTTGCCTATAATCAATTATCTTTATTTTCTACAAGATCTGCAGAACTATTTGTTTTCTTTGATTTGTAAAAAAAACAAAACAAAACAAAACGAAAAAAAACCCTATTCATTCACCAGGCTTGGTGAAAGTTCTGAAGAGGAATTGGCCAATAGAGCCATCTTAGCCTTCAGCCATGGTCAAGGAGATCAGGAATGCTGGAGAATGATATCTTTGGGCCTTATTTGGGCAGAAATTTTCCAGCATCCTCCTCTTTGATCCCCTAAGGAATTTTGGCCTTATACCTTCTAACTTGTGGAAGCAAGAAGTAATGGAAGCCAGGAAGCCAGAAGCTAAGGGGCTGTCATCCTGAAGAGTAGGCAGGAGGATGCCAAAGGGCACAGGGATTCCTGATCCAGTGTGACATGGAGAAAATGTTTAAGAACCACGTCGAGTTGGACATTACACTGGGAAACTTGACTGAACGCTGAGGTCAGTAACTTTTAATTTTCCCCTCCTCTTTCCTTTTTTCTCCCAGTAGGGCAAGTGCACAAACTTTAAACCTCATGCTTCCCTATAGGATCTGAGAGGCATTTACCTCTGTTTAAAAGTTTACTTTGTCTTCTTAAGCCAACAAAAGTGAGAAAGCGGCTGATCCGAGGAAAGGCTCATCGGTCTGTGATTGCTTGAGCACAGCATTAAGGGAGATAATTTGGAACAACCTATTGGGGAGAAAGATTTAAAACTGCCATATCTGCCAGTTCAAGATTTTTGGCTGGGGATTTGTATTCACAAAAGAAAAGAGAGAGTTTTATTTTACTAGGCTTACTTTAATGACTTTCCAGAGTAGAAAGAATGCATTCACCACGGTTTCTCTGACTACCAAAATGAGTGTGCCTGTGGGAAGCTAACTGGCTGCCATTGAGTCAGGCATCCACCGTTACCCATGGCCTAAATGGGAAGAAAACCATTCACCCAGAGGAGAGGAGGCTAAGGAAATAAGAAAAAAAAGTCAAGCCTCAATGAAGGAATAGTCTGCCCACAATAAAGGTGGTATTCTGCCACTAAAGTGATTTTTCTAAATTGCAAGTTGCATCATGTCACCCCCCCCCCCCCCACTCAATAAACTCCAGTGGTTTCCTATTGCCTCCAGGAGAAAATACAAAATGCTTCGTTTGGCTTTCAAAGTCTTTTATAGCCTAGCCACTGCTTACCTTTCCAGTCTTCTTTCAAGTACTCTTTGACTCAGTGATACTGGCCTGAGTTGTTCAATTAACAACACACTCCATCTCTCCTCTCTGGCTGCCTCCCATACCTGGAATGCTTTCCCATCGTCCACTCAGAATACTGACCTCCCTGGCTTCCTTTAAGTCCCAACTAAAATCCCACCTCCTAAAGAAAGCCTTCCCCAATCCCTCTTAATTCCAGTGCCTTCTCAATGTTAATTATTTCCTATTTGTCCTGTATATAGCTTGCTTTGCATATATTTCTTCCTATGTTGTCTCCTCCATTAGATTGTAAGCTCCTCGAGGACAGGAACCGTCTTTTTCCTCTTTTGTATCCTCCCTCTCCCAGCCCTTAGCACAGTGCATACTACATAGTAGGTACTTCATAAATGTTTATTTAATTTTATTTAATTGAGGAGGTGGCGGCAGGATAAGCGGGAAAGAAGGATAGTAAGTTGATTAACATCTGCTGTTTGCTTACCAGCCTACCAACAAGCACTTATAACAGTTAACAAAACCCTGGAAGGTGCCAGCAAGTGAAGTTTCCATATTATTTTGGGAAGGGGTGGTAAGTGAGCCAGAGAAGTGAGAAATCCTCCAAAATGTATCCTCAGGTCTTCATGTTATATGAGAGCCACTGACACCAGGGTCACAAATTGTGCTCTAATTGCTATATAAATAGTTGTGAAGTACAATATATGCCAAAAATTCAATTCACTTCATTAAAACTTCCAGAAAAAAATGAGTATGGGGATCTCTAATCAGAGAATTGATGTGTCCCAGTTCTTAAGATAATTAAATCTAAATTTATAACAGATAAACTGGGGAAAGATTCTATTTGTATAATTTTTCAAGTACTTTATATATCCATAATAATAATAGTGAACATTTGTGTAATGCTTACTATGTTCTGGGCACTGTGCAAAGTACTGTGCGATACACATATGTGCATTATTTGTATGATATACACAATATACAAATACATAAAATATCACATTATATGCATATGCATATATAAGCATTATATGTGTATATGTATTATATGTATTTCTTATATTTGTATATATGTAATATATATACATTTGCATATATTTAACAGGACATGTTAAGGTTAGGTTTGAATAACATTTCGATTCTTACCTTTTTAGAGATGAACTTATCATCTCAAAATAAAATGACATGTAATATTTAGCCCACATGCTTCTATTTGCCACTACTAAAAAAAAAATCAAAATTAATGGGAGGAATGACACCACTTTGATGAGACTTAAGTACATTTTTGATTCATACTAGAAATCCATTTGTTCAGAAGATATTAAGTGCCTACTGTGGGCAGAGTTTCATATTAGGCACTGGAGATATGAGAATAATTTTGACACCCCTATTCAATTGGATCAGTATTTACTCAGTTCATTGTGTTTTACTAAGTATCAATGATTGCTTTAGTTAGGTAGGACAGAATTGAGTTTGAGTTAGTTAACACTATTAGAATAGGAGTTATGTGTTAAAATTAATTAACCCACTATATATTGATGATTATATTATTTCTATCTGATTTATAGGGTGGATTAATATTTTCTTATTCATAGATTTATACTTAGGCCTATATTGACTTATGTTAGAGATAGAGATCTGTTGTATTAAGACTACCCTCTCACTCCTATGAATGTACTATGAGAGTTATGCTCCCCAAACCTCAGTTTCTTTATACTTCTCTGTTCTTTTTTGCTTAATGTTCACAACTGCTTGTGAAAAGGCCCAGAGTCCTGTCAACTAAATTTGATGAACATCTCTTTTAGCCAATCATAAGATTCCCCTCCTCCCCTTTCTAGAACTGACCAATCATGAATTGTGCTGCTTCATTCTATTTTTAGCAATCTCTCAATGTCAATATAAAGGGCTGAAGTCAAAGCAGAGGGAGGGGTCCTTGACTTCAGAGAAGAGTCTTGGATTCAATTGCATTAGTAATTGTCCATCTCCCATAAATTGAATTGTACTAGGAGCTCTACCTCCGATGCCTTTGTTGTGTGTTGGATTTTTTGGGGACTACAGAGGTAATACGAAATTTATATGCACTGCCCCTAAGCATATGGACTGTGCGTTCTTGTAGGGGATAAAACATAATTGCAGAGAGCTATAATAATTCCCCGAGGGCAAAACTAGGAGTAATGTTTAGATGTTAGAAAACAAATAGGAGACTGCAGCCCAGAAAGAGTAAGGGATTCGCCCAAAGTCATACAATAACAGAACTAGGATTGGAACCCTGAAGTTTGACTGAGGTAACACCCATTCAGTGATTAAGGTGATTCAATGATTCTAGGTAAGAAATGAGGCAAAGAATGGCCTCTTTTACCTAATTAAAATTAGAAGTCTAATGTTTAGAGAGACTTATCTAAATATAAGGAAAAATGCTCCCATAATTAGAACTACTTAAAAGTGGAATACATCCCATTCCACTTGGAAGGTAGTATGTTTCTACCAGAGGTGTATTGGAGACAGATCTTACCAGAAAACCAATTGTTAAATTTTCAGTGTGGGCATTTGTTTACCTCAGCAATACAAATCAGGGCTTGATTTATTGCTTTATTGATTGTCTAGATGTGATGAAGTGATGGAGAAAATGTTAATGATGCAGATTAAACTTAAAATGTATTGTGTGTACATTCCCCCGGGCTGGCTGTTAAATGTTTGCCAGTGTGTCCCAGGTTCCCACTTATTAAAGGTTTTCAGATAGGGATTGTATGACCACTTATTGGATATATTGTTAGAGGGATCTCATTTCAATGCAGGTTGAACTAGATGCCCTCTGATATCACTTAGCACTTCTAGCTCTGAGATTCTGTGATTCTGTAGGACACAATATCATGTAGTAAGTGCAATAGAGAATTACAAAATAAAATGCCATGTGAAGGCTAAGGAACAAACAAAGAAGGTACATAAAGAAGATGGCATTTGAGTTGGGGATAAAAGCATGAGTGTGAATGAAATGAGTGAAGGAAAGAGAAAGGTCCAGATAAGGGGAACAACATGAGAAAAGACATGAAGGCAAAACATGGGCTATATCTGGAGCAGTTCACTTTGGTTAGGAGTGTTGGTGGGGCTGGGGGAATTGGGAATATAAATTAAGCCTGGGAAGAAAGAGTGGGACCAGCCAGAAATGTGGAAAGCTGTGAAGATCAGGACAAGGAGTTTGAATGTTATCCAAGAGACAACAGTGGACCACTACAATGTTTGATGAAAAGACATGGACAGATCTATAGCCTGGAATCCTACTGTTGTTGTTATTTGTCCTTCATTCTCTAAGAGGACCATGACATTAGGGAGGTGATGCCTTGACATGCAAGTGAATTGGATTTACGTGAAGGAGGGCTGTGCAATGTCATCAGCCTTACTCTCTCCTCCTGAGCCATCTGGGTCCAGTGGCAAGATATAGATCAGGACTACTGGAGATGGCCCTGGATGCAATGGGAGACCTTGACCTTTTTAAGCTAAGGTCTTTAACAGGTCTCAGTTTGACTGAGGTAACACCCATTCAGTGATTAAGGTGATTCAATGATTCTAGGTAAGAAATGAGGCAAAGAATGGCCTCTTTTACCTAATTAAAAAAAAATCAATCTGGGAAAGAAGACACTCAGGGTTTCTGACCAAAACTGAAAAACTGCTATTTACATTCACTCTGAGCCAATCAGGGCCCAAACAATGACTAAGTAGGGCTTGACCTGGGACCTATTATTGGCCAATCAATGAGAACCAGAGTGCTTTGGGTTTAAGGCTTGGTCCTTAAGAAAAAAAGGTTTCAGTGATCAACATTTACATTGCCTTTGGGCAGAGCACCTGAAAGTAAGGATATGATACCCTATGTGGACAGAGGGAAGGGAAAGAAAGGAAGGAAGGAAAGAAGGGAGGAAGGGATGAAGCTATGTTGCCCAACTGGCAAATTCCAGTTGGGTCCTCAGTGGGGCAGCTCCTTTCCTACTCACAAAGGTTGTTGTTTGTTTAGGGAATACTACTATAATAGCTATATGAAGGATAGATTGAAGAGGAGAGAGAATGGAAGCAAGGAAATCAATAGGAAACAAGTTAATAGTGTAGGAGAGAGGTAATGAGGGCCTGAACTTTAATAATAGCTACCTGAGTGGAGAAAAAGGATCAGATACAAGAAATTTGTGGAGTTAGAATCGACAAGACTCAGCCATTAATTGAGGGGGGAAGAAGTAAAGACAAAAGTAGAAGTTGATGTTACAGTTGTAAACTGAGAGGTGACTGAGAGAATGATAGACAGGCAGGAGAAGGCCTACACCAAAGTAGACTTACCTTCATTTGAGTTCTGGAGCCTCAGGGAGGGAGAGGAATGAGAGGGCCTGTACCAGAAGATGCAATAGAAAGAGAGCTAGAGCTTTGGATCACATGACCAAGAAGATGGAGGACTAGACATTTTCTCTGAACTTGATATCCTTACACACTTCTCCAAAATAGAAATTATGCATAAGAGATAGAGCAATTTTAGCCGTCTCCATGATCTAGGACACCAAGAATTTTGTTGAGGTAAAAATCCAATGAACTAATAGTAGAGAAAGCTAATCCCTAACTCCTAACATGTTCATTCATGCTCAGTCCCCGAGTGAATTCTCAAGTGAACCACAGTTAGATGTTTCTGAATAATTTAAAAGAGAAATAAGAATTGTGAAAGAATGTATGACCTGCATAGCATAACTAATTGGCAGGATAGAAAAACTTTTATTCTTGTAGCAAGTCTCACCAATGCAAATACACAGAATAAAAAAGGAATAACAATGAAAGAGAATATGATCTCCATATAATCCACTGATCTTCAAAACCCAGATAGTGACAATTCAAGGATTACAGGTTCTCCAGAAAAATAGAAGTAAAAAAAATGAACACCATAATTCAAGAAATAACAATAATTAAAAAACCCAGAACTTCTGAACACAGAAAACAAAGTGCCCATCAAAAGAACACATTATCACCTCCAAAAAAGGAAAAAAAATGAAACAAAACCCTATGCTGCAAAATCCAACTAACTAAATTAAGTAATTCAGATGCCAACAAATTCTGTAAAAAACTAGGAGAAAAACTTACAAATATAAAGAAAATTTGAATAACAAGACTTCTGCAACCACTAGATACAGCAAGATGAAATGGAATAACGTGTCCTCAAAAGCAAAGGAGCTCCAGATATAGTCCAAGGTGACCTACCCCTGCCAACCTGAGCCTAACCATAAATGAAAAAAGATGAATGTTCAACAAAAAAAGATGTATTTGAAGCGTGCCCAGAAACAAAACCATACTTGAACAAATAATTTGCTTTTCAAACAACTAAAAGAGATATGTAAAAGGCAAGTAAATAGACCAACCAAGAATAACAACAACATAACAACAATAAAAAGATCAAGAGATTTCTTTCTAAAAGTACAGAAACAAAAGTGAAAGTTGAAGACAAATAAAAGTGATGGTGAAGAAATATGCCTGAAACATCATAGCTTCCTATCTACAGATAATTCAATGTACTAAACCTCATAACATCCTATCTACAGGCAAATCAATGATTTTGTGGGACTAAATTATAGAATAGAAGAGCACACAAAAGAGAGAGGTGAATAAGAAGAAAGAGAACATGTATTGTATCTTAATCAAGGCAAAGGTTAACAATGAAGGGAAAGTAATCCCTGTGGTCTCTTAGGAAGAAGAAAGCCTGTAAGAAGAGAATGGGCAAGGAGGCAAAGGAAGGGATTGAAATAGGGGCAAAGAAAGAATTTTGTCTTATTTCATTGGTTAGAGAGGGTATCACTGATAAACACTCCCATGGGGGAAGAGGAATATTCTGTAAAGGGAGTTGGGAACCTTACAGTGGGTATCATCCCAAAATTTCAAACTAATTATAGCAATACTTTTTGTGATAGCAAAGAATTGGAAGCAAAGTAGATGCTCATTGATTGGACAATGGCTAACCAAGTTGTGGTACATGAATGTAACAGAATGGGTTGTAAGAAATTATGAATGTGATAAATGCAGAGAAGTTTGGAAAGATCTCCATGAACTGATGCAGAGTAAAGTAAGCAGAACCAAGAAAACAATCTCCACAGTGACTATAACAATGTAAATGGAAAGAACAACCTCATGCAAAAATCAAAAATCAATGCTGCAAAATTATAAAGAATACACATCATTCAAAAGAAGAGATATGGGAGGATACCCCACCCTTTTACAGGCATGGGAGGTCCACAGTATTGTACATTGCACACATTTTAAGTCTTTTTTTTCCCCATGTATTGATCAGTTATGCTGATTTTTCCTCCTTTGTCATGGCAGAGGCCAGGATGGTATCTTATACTGTTTGTTACATGGGATGACTCTCTGGAAGGGGAAGAGAGACGAATGCTGAGGGAAATTATGGTGATGTAAAAAGAGACATTGATTCAAAACTTATTTTTAAAAAAAGAAAACAAAGAAAGCTAGATTAGGATTTTGTATTCAAATCCCTGCTTCTCTACTTGCTACCTTAAGCAACTCACCTAATCTCTCTGAGCCTCAGTTTCCTCATCTATAAAATGAAGGGATTGGCCTAAATGTCTTCTAAGGTCCTTCAAGTTCTATATTTGTGATCCTGTGAGTCATTTGAAACCCTGAGCAGCTTGGTTAGAGATCCGAAGCCTTAGTGCACAAAATACAATAAGCACAGGCTTCTGGGCAATTGATTTGGAAACTGAGTACTTCTTCCATGAGTAAAGTATCTTCTAGCTGTACCTCAGTGCCTGACATCTTGTGGTAAGGCTATAGAGTTGGCACCAACCATATGTTCAGTCCAGCCCCAGGGTCCCAGTGGCCACAGTTGTTATCTCAAGCATTTCAGAATCATAAGAGATTGCAAACCTCAGGGAGTTAGAGATAACAGAAGACCTGAACTGAGAAGGACTCACATCTGGACAGATCCTTCACATGGGCTTTAGCCTTGAAAGATGTTGAGTCTACATGATAGGGATTGGGGGGGAGGAGGTCAGAGTTTGCTAGACATAGAATGGGGTTGGGGTTAGGGGAAATACCAGTTGATTAAGGCACCTAAACAGCTATATGAGCCAGTTCTCTCTTATTCAAGATTTGGGAATGGAGGTAGCAGTTAGATCAGGTCAGATTTCTGGGTCAATAAGTATGCTGAGTCAGGTCCCCAGGACCCTGAATGAATTCCTATTCAATTTCCCAGAATGACAGGGGCATACCCAGAGAATACTACACATATCTAGCATACCCTGGATTCCTGGTTGGGCCTTATTTCTAAGGCCATGGTTGTTGTCCTTCATTCTTGAACAGGACCAAAATGACATCACTATGTTAGAGTCAAATTACACATCTTGGTGGAACCTTGGTGTGCAGTTCTAAGGCCATAATCCTGGATGGGGAGATGGCTCTGCAAGTTGCCTAGAGCCTGGGTAGAAAATAATTGAAAAAGTCCTGAATTTGGAGTCAGAGGTACCGTATCTGAACCCTAGTTCTTCTACTTACTACCTTTGTGAGACTGGGCAAATAATTTCACTTTTCTGGATCTTAATTTTCTCATCCATAAGGGTGAGTAGGTTGGAATAAATGATATCTACCATCCCATCTAGTTCTAAAACTACGATCTTTGGAATCAAGGAGGGATATTTACTAGAGAGGGAATACATCAACCAAAGGAAGCTGACCAAAAAAAAAAAAGTAAGAGAGAGTCTAAGTTTCAGACCAAGGGTGACATAGGGAGCAGTAGAGGAGAAGCCCTAGTCAGCCCAGAAGACTCAAGTGTAGCTGCATCCTGAGAGGGGTCCTCAGTTGGAAGCAGACTGTCAGCACTGAGATCAAGACTTCAAGGGACTCGTTGGAGACTTATGTGGGCTTGGGAGGTTACATTAAATCATTTGTGGGGTTTTTCTTTGCTCTCCTTTCCATGTTATTTTGCTGCTTCTGATATGTTTGTGGTTAGCATGCTTGCAAGGGTGGAGTTGGGCTATTCATATTATACAGATTTTTCCAGGATTCTGGGTAGGCTCGGAGCAGAGAAATATCCAAGTAACTCAAGCAATGAAAAGTTCAAAGGAATAAATGGGGATTCAAGATCTTATTCCAGCATACCTCATGCAAGTGTTGATAGTTATATATAACAAAAAGACACAGAGGAAAGTGAGCAAATCAAAAACCATTTTTGGGGGAAAACTATCCTTTTTAAAGTTTTCATATATATTCATATAACATACATACACACACACACACACACACACACACACACACACACGAATTAGCTTCCTAGAATAAATGCTTCTCAGTTAGCTTCCTGAAGCTTTTGAGTTACATGTAATCTTTCCACTTCAGACAGCTTCAGTAGGCTTGGCTAAGCTACTAAACTCTATTTAAAGGAGGCAAAGATAAACAACTCCTGCGAAAATTGGAAGAAAGAACCAAAGAAAGCTGTGTTTGTGGGTGTGGCTGTGGCTATTAGGGAAGAGTTGGCTGACTATATAAAGCATCACTTCACTCCTAGTTTTAGGGTGGAAAATGAAGGGGTTAGACCAGAAGTCTTGTAGAATTGATTTCAGTTTCTAAGATTCCATGATTCTATGAACTGCAGATAACAGGGGAAGATAAAAAAACCACACAAAGAGTAAGGAAGAAAAGGGGAAAAGAAAGTAAAGACAATCATAAGCAAAAGAGGTGAATAAGAGTAAAAGAAGGTAGTGGAGAATGATCTTAACCAGTACTGATCAATTATAGAAAAAGAAAGGAGAGAAAAGTTTGAAAAAGGAGACAAAAAAGCCCAACGACAATCAAGAGCTATGTAGGTAAAAATTGCAGCCCAAACAGGAAAAAATAACCCCATCATTATGCCAATGAGGCAAGGTAGAAGAATGGAAGCTTTATCAAAGCTGCATTCAGATTTTATCATCCACTGAACCAGGAAGAGTGACTGACTTGGTCAATTTTAAAAGGAGTGATTCCGCCTTCTGTATCTCAAGTTTCCTTCGATGTAGAACTTGTGGCAGGCAGCTCTCTCTTTTTCTGGAATTTCCCAAGAGAAGTATATTCCCTATGGGATCTCAAATCCCTCACTTCCCCTTCTGTTTGTAGAGCACGTGTGGAGATGGGCCTATAGGAGTTATCCCACGGTTCGGGCCCAACACTCCTCCAGAGGAGGAACCAATTCCTGCTATGTTATTATCCTATGATCCAATGACCTCATTAGTGATATTTCTTAATTTCCAGAGCATTAAATTGGGAGTTTCCTCCATTGAAAATGACAAATAGAAGGGAGTTGATGAATCTCTGTGTTCCCAAATTTTGGGTAGGAATTAAAATACTTTTCATAGAAAATTTCTGACAATGTTTATTCATTTATCAAAATCTTCATATATTCAATTCAATTCAATAAAATATGTATCTAAGTATGTGCAAGGCAGAGAGCATTACCAGGTATTGAGGATACAAGGAAGAAAAAAAATGACATTTTCTGCCCTCCAGGAGTTCATAATTTAATCAAGAGAATAGCATAGGTATTTGTTCAGTCAATAAGTTTTTTTTAAGCACTTGCTGTATTTCTTTTGTGTTGTCTTCTCCCTTTAGAATGTAAGCTCCCTAAAGGCAAGAACTGTTTTTCTTTCTGTTTATATTTGTATTCCCAGTTTCGTACAGTTCCTGGCACAAAGTAAGCACTTCATAAATGCTTTTTTGAAGCATTAATAAACAAAAATGGAACAGTCCCTCCCCTCAAAGAGAGTACATTTTATTGGGGAGTGAATAATATGTAGATAGGTAAATAAATATAAAATATATATGAAGTCAATACGAAGCAATTTCTCAGAGAAGGTCACTAGCAACTGAGGGGATCTGGATAAGCCTCTAATAGCTAGTGGCTTTTGAGATAAATGGTAAAGGAAATTAGAGATGATCAGAGTAAGGGAGAGTGTTTTATCACCAGGTGAATTATGATAGTAGTCTAGAGTTAGGAGAGACTTAGGTTTGAATCCTGCTGGGCATTTGTTAGTCCTGGGACCATGGGCAAACTACTTCACCTCATCAGCAAATGGGGGCACTACTACCTACTAATATCCACCATACCTACCTCACAGAACTGTTGTGAAGATCAAATGACATTATGTATGTAAGTCATTTTATAAATCTTAAAGTACTATGTAACTGTCAGTTATTATAATTACTATGTTTAAGTATGCACACAAACATATATAGTTCATCAATATATACTTAAGTAAGGATCACAATTTAAGCAATGTGGGTGTTCCCCTCAAACACACAAATAGTAACCCCTCCAGGCTTCAGTAGATAGTGAGTTATTGAGGCCAAAGAATTCTATCACTTAGTAACTAATCCTCTTGTGATTTCCAAATTCCTTTGATGACAGACACATGACTGATCACTAGGCCTGTACTAAAGCTTCCTTTGGCTTGGTAAGATATATAACAGCTTGCTTTTAGGGACACAATCCTCTTTTTTGCCACAATGAGTTATTAATGTAAGACTGTAGTGAAAGACATATGTAAACACACACACACACACACACACACACACACACACACACTCATCTGTAGCTCCAAGAAGCTGTAGCATGTGCAATAACCACACTCTGGCAAAACCATCTCAGCAGATGGGCTAAACTAAGTTGAGGGTAACCAATAGGTCTCAAGCCCATTCGTGAGTTAGAGGGATGTCTACCCCCAGCATGTGAAGACTTCCCCTAGCAGAATGGGTGGATGAGACCAATTTGTCCCAACGGCCAAGAAGATGGCTAAAGCAGGTGTTGTGCAGCACTTAGAGCTTGGTCAGAGATTGAAGATGCCAGGGTCATTCGCTGCATTCTGGGCCATCTTCGGTCATCTTGACTTTTGTTCTGCCACTGGACTTCGATGACTGTGGAAGAGAATGAGGCTGATGACTTTGTGCAACTCTGCCTCACTTAAATCCAATTCATAAAGCACCTCACAATAACCCTAGGAGGTGGGTGCTAATTTTATCCCAATTTTACAGATGAGGAAATTGAGGCAAACAGGGTTAAGTGACTTATTCAGGATCAAACAGCTAGTAAGTGCCTGAGGCCACGTTTGAACTCAGGTCTTCCTTACTCCAGGCCCAGCACTCTATCCACTTCATTACCTAGCTAAACAACAACCACCACCCCAGATTATAGACACCTGCTCTAAAGATCCCTGTGATTTAACTACTAAATCCAGTGACCTTTTCTCAGGCCTCATGCTCTTTGACCTCTGGCCAGAGACTGACATTGCAGAATACTTGCTCCCTTCTAGAATATCCATCTCTCTCAGCTTTGGTGCCTCTGCTGTCACCTGGTTTCTCTCCTACAAGATGAAATCAAAGGTCTGGACATATTGAAGTTTTGTGAAGAAGTGATAGGATTTGTTGTTACTGTTCAGTCGTTTTTGGCTCTTCATGACCCCATTTGGGGTTTTCTTTTCAAAGATACTAGAGTGATTTGCCATTTCCTTCTCCAGCTCATTTTACAGATGAGGAAAGTGAGGCAAACAGGGTTAAGTGACTTGCCCAAGGTCACACAGCTAGCATTTGAGGTTAGATTTGAACTCAGGAAGATGACTCTTCCTGATTTCAGGCCTGGCACTCTGTTCACTGTACCACCTAGATGCCTAATGATAGGACAGGATTAGGAATATTTAAAAATGTTCCAGTCTACAAAATATTTTAATTCACATAATGACATCTTTGATACCTTTTGCATACAATTTCAGGTGGACCAAACACAATGTTACATGCAAGTTATATAAACAAAGATATTTCAATTTTCATGTATAGTTATTACAGGAATATGTTACACATGAATAGAATTGTTTTTAAAAAGAATAACTGAATGTTTCTTTAAGTTACACGGTTTAAAATAAATTGATGAACATACTAACTCCAGCGGATAGAGATTTCTCTAGAGGTTTGATCACAAAAAGAAAGCACAGGAAAAAAAAACCGAAAGCACCACCCCAAAAGACAACATTTATAGCCTTGTGGGCATAGAATTCTAGGGTCATGAAAACAGCAAGAACATCTGGGATAGCCCAGGGAAAGAAGCGTTGATTAGGAAAATTAAGCAATCTAGAGGACTTAATTAGTTGAAAGCATCCCCTGAACATTTACTGGATGCAGAATACTGTGCAGGGGCTGAGGGAAGGACATAATAGAATAATATGACCTATTCCTGAGCTGAAGGACTTTACAGTCAAGTGATTCCTCTGTTCCACTAGAGAGAAAAGTTGAGAAGCATGACAAAATGGCCTAGATTTTTGATAATGCCCTACTTTGGAAAAAAAATAACGAGAACTAGGCACTAAAGACCAATAATAAATGAAATCATTTCCACCTCCACTGTTCAAATTTATGTGCAAAAAAAAAAAATTAGGCCATAAAACAATAGGAAGGGTGGGTGGCAATAAAACAATCTTATGGAGAATACCATAGAAATGACAACATGGAAAGTTAGGTAGGTGTTCTACAGGATATCATATTTACTGTACCACACATATGTACATACAAGAGATATGTCTTATATGAGGATAAATAACTTTTTCTCATTGCTCTGCAACTGTCTCTTTTGTCATTGCATTCATATATCACAATTTTTTCAGCCATTCCTTACTTGTCTAAGAAGAAATTGAAGGTATCACCTTAGATTCTAATTCTTTTCTTTTGTTCCCCCTTTTCAGAATCAGGAAGTTTGTTTTGCTTGCAGCTATTCCTTCTCTAGTATTATTCTCTCTCTTAGCATCCCCGCTATTCTGCTTCTTGTATTCCTACACTAAACTTTTGCATATATGTTTGCATATGTATGCATATATGTTTAATCCTCCTTTGTCCACTTCAGTTAAATAAGGCTCATCTGATACCTACTTCTTGCACCCCTTCCTCCATGTTTGTGTATTATTTTTCTCATATACTCCATTCATGAGAACTAGCAAATTCTTTCTTCTTCCTTCTTTCTACAACAACATGTTCCTTTCACCCTCCCTTTTCAGTCCCCTCTACAAATCCTAAGAATAGAATCCACCCATGACCATGGCCTCTTCTATATTTAATTCCTTCAATACTCTTCGAAAACATTAAAGTTCTGAAGAGACATTTATTTCTTCTCCTTCCAATAGAATGTTAGCACTATATAATCATACAGCTCTGTCCAACTGCTCATATAAATTTACCTTTCTAGGATTGTCTGGGTTCATGTTTATATTTACAAGTTCTTACTTAGGTCTGGCCTTTATCAGAAATGCTTGAAAGTCCTCTGTTTCATTAAAGATTCATTCCCCGCCTCTATGTTCCCCCAACTGGATTATACTTAGCTTTTCAGGGTAAGCTATTCTTGCCTGTAAGCAGGTATCTTCTGCCTTTTGGAATATTGTATTCTATAACCTCTCATTTATAGTACAAGATGCCAAGTCTCGCATGCTGCTGACTGTGGTTCCTTGGTACTTGAACTTTTTGGATGCTTCTAGAATTTTTTCTTTGATAAAGGAGTTCTGGGTTTTGGCTATGACATTCCTGGGACTTTAACTTTCGGAGTACCTATCAGGAAGTGATCAGTAGGTTCTTTCTATATTTACTTTGCCCTCTGGTTCTAATAGAGCTAGGCAATTTTCATTTATGATTTCTTGAAATATACTACCCAAGCTTTATTTTTTTATCATGGCTTTCAGGGAGTGTAATGATTTTTATATTACTCATCCTTGACCTGTTTCCCAGGTCAGTTGCTTTTTATGTCATTTACATTTTTTTCTTTTTTGATTTTTTGATTTTAATATTTCTTGTTCTCTCAGAATCATTGATTCCTATACAGTCTAGTTTTCAGGGAGTACTTACTTGGGTAAATTTCTCTTGAAAGCTATTTATTCTCTTCTATGTCTTTTCTCCTGAGTTTTTATGTCATGTTTTAGCTCTTGCTTTGTTTTTTTTATCTAGGTGTTCATGTAGTCTGTTGAAAATCCATTTTTTTCATTGAGTTTCTTTTTGCAGTTGTATATGTCTCATGAATATGAGACATATTTTATGTAAACATAGTAATATTTACTAAGATAACACAGAAACAACAGTATAAAATATTACCCCCATAAATCTGGGGCACACTGCCACTGTGTATGGTACATGTTGTACCTGTGCCCCACTATCATTAAGGGCTGCCCTTTGCTATCCTCCAAAGTCCTTATCTTCCACCAAGCTAGGCTAAAATTTGAATTCACTTTCTTGTTGGTGATTGTCTTCTCCAAGAGCACTGGAATAATTGCTGTGGATTCTTCCACATATATAAACAAAGTATATACTTAGTATATACCCAAGTAAGTACTCCCTGAAAACTAGACTGTATAGGAATCAATGATTCTGAGAGAACAAGAAATATTAAAATCAAAAAATAAACATATATTATGTAAACATATATTCAGAAGTCTCCCTTGTACTTTTTTGAGATGCTAGTGAAGGTCCTGAAAATTCAACACACTGAACTAGATGCAGTGGGGCCTACCCCTGAGATGTGAAAATCAGCTCAGAAATCAATATGACCCAGGCCAAACCAAGGCCAATGACCCTAACTAAAATTCCAGTAGGGGGCTGAGCCTGAGCTTGGTACAAAGCTTCAATTAAAGTAAATCAAAGAAAATGGCAACCAGGTTTGGAAAATTATCCCAAATCTAAAGATATCTCGAAAGAAGAAGTTTTCCTACAACACTTATGCTTCTTGTTTACCACTTGTGGTATGAAGTCACTTATTGTGGTTTCTTCTTGGATTTCTTGATCATTATTTGGTGCAGTGGGAACTTCAGGGTTTTGCCAAAGTAGGTATGTGGGAGCTGGGTAGTTCCACTTAGGCAGTTATCTTGGCTGGAATTTTACTCTGCATATATCTTATATGTACCTATTCATCTATGTATTGTGTCCCTGATAAGAAGTATATGCTCACTGAGGACAGGAACTGCTTTTTCTTTTTGTAATGACAGTTGAATTGGCCTAGAGGGGACATCCCAGGGAATGTGTACCCAGGCTTCCCCTGGAAACTTATGGAGATTTCAGAGACAATGATTCAGTGCTTGGACCCTTTAGGGATAACAAACTTCCTGGCTTACTTCTGGCCAAATAGTAGCTAAACAGCTGAAAGTATTTGGGGACTTGAAATGACGAAGCCCTCACTGGCTACTGAGCAGGAAGAACAGATGACTCAGTGGGTATTTTATAAATGAGTGGCCCCACCCTCAGGGCCCAATCTTCCTTTTTGGCTTCAAATTCTGTCAGGACTGTGTCAGAGGCATTTGCTGGAAGTGCGGAGGAGGGGCAATTTGCCCTATTTCCCACTGTGGCTGCCATGAACACATGGCAGATAAAATATGTTTTTGTCTAGGAGAGACTGAGACTTGGTTTGGGTTGAGTATTTCGTGTTTGTTCTCTCCTGATCCTAGATGAACAAGCATATATCTGTAGATCAGTGTGTCTAGGCTTGGAGGTAACCTTGGGAATTCAAGATGCCTGGAGGTCCTGGGTCTTTTGGGTTGGGGTTGACTGGAGATTCAAAGAAGAATCCACAGCAATTATTCCAGTGCTCTTGGAGAAGACAATCACCAACAAGAAAGTGAATTCAAATTTTAGCCTAGCTTGGTGGAAGATAAGGACTTTGGAGGATAGCAAAGGGCAGCCCTTAATGATAGTGGGGCACAGGTACAACATGTACCATACACAGTGGCAGTGTGCCCCAGATTTATGGGGGTAATATTTTATACTGTTGTTTCTGTGTTATCTTAGTAAATATGTTTTTTTTGAGCTGTGACTATTGACTGATTATTAAAAGCTCACTGTTGGGAGCTTTATGCTATAGTTTTTAGTAGTATAGCTCCAAAGAATGCCATTTGAACCAAGAATAGTTATACCCTGGTGACTCAACTCTATGAGTGACAATTGGGGAGCCAACTCAGAAGGGGAGCTATAACTTTAATCAAATGCCCATGAAGTGAAGGATGAATTGGCAATAGATAGCTAAAACTCAGAAGGCAGGGAGAAAGTTGGACAGGGCAGGGATATATAGAACTGATGGCAGTGAGGTAGTGTAGTGGATAGAGTGCTGGGCCTAGAGTCAAGAAAACTTGAGTTCAAATCCAGCCTTAGACACTTATTAGCGGTGCGACTTTGGGCAAGTCATCTAACTCTATTTGCCTCAGTTTTCTCATCTGTAAAATGAGAAGAAGGAAGAGAAGGAAATGGCAAACCACTCCGGTATCTTTGCCAAGAAAATCTTAAATGGGGTCACAAAAAGTCAGACATGACTGAACAACACATATAGAATTAAAGATTAGATGAAGGACAAGAATAAAACAAAGCGCCATACAAGTGGAGGAACCAACCTGAATCTTGACTTTCTGTAACATTAAGTCATGCACACTATTCAGGTGCAGTGGGGGAGGGGAAGTTGACTCTCCCGTGCCCTGAATCACACTATCTAGTACTATAAGATTGAAGGGCTGTATAGTTAGTTCCCTATGGGAAATGAAAGTTTTCTGGACTAGTGTTTTAGGTCTGGATGAGTCTTTTCTATCTCTTTGTGACTGTAAAAACCTATTTGGTTATGTAATGTATTTTGCTCATATCATGTGCCTTTCCACTGCCCTCTGTGTGATACTCATTTTTGGTTCTTCAGAGGCAGTGGTGTTCCATGACTCACTGCCATAAAGAAACACAGGCAAAATATTAGTATTGAAAAGGCAGGCCATCAGAAAGAATCAAAGACAAGTAGCACAACTTTGAAGTTACATGCTGTTACATATTTAAAAGAAAAGCAAGTTGTACATAACACAGATCCAGTTTTATGAGCAATGCTATTCTCGAGTTGTACTAGGTGTGTGGAAATGTCCATTTTATTTGGTGTTTAAGTTGAGAGTAAAAATTAAAGTTTAAAAAAATATTAGTCTTTGCTGTCATGAGATACTTGAGGTCAGTGAGAGTTTGACAATTTCCATAAAGTAATCTAGTCTGTTCTCCCCTTTTCAACTCTGGGCCTGGCTAATTGTCCATACATACTGTCTCAGATGTGCATACTGCTGGACAGGCTTTATAGAGTGTACTTCCAAATGCATGTTGAAATCTGGGCAATAGACATT
This sequence comes from Vombatus ursinus, assembly GCF_900497805.2. NCBI lineage: Eukaryota > Metazoa > Chordata > Mammalia > Diprotodontia > Vombatidae > Vombatus > Vombatus ursinus. The sequence goes on from NW_020954626.1 coordinate 3,137,028, forward strand.
CTTCACCCCCTTGGTTTTTCCTGTGTGGGTAGATGGGCCAAATTTCCTTGATTACAAATCTCTTCCAGGAGGCTCCTGGAGATTGATGCAAACAGTACACTGTCCATCCACAAACAAGATTACTTCATCTACCCCTCCTCAACCCGGATAATTCATTGGATCTCCTCTATCATAGCATCAAATATCTTTGGCAAACATACATCTTTATCTTTTATACCTTGCCTGATGTTTATTATCACAGGGTTACTAATTAGGGTTATTTTTGTTGTAACATGTGGCAAGGAATCCAGAATAAACTTGATATATTGATGGGAGACAGCTTTCTAAAAAGAGCTTATAATGTGGTGGTTATTCTACTGAATCAGATACTTTTTTCATAATAAACAATAAGCATAACTGGATATTATATCCTCTGTAACTTTTGATTGAGGTGGTAAAGATATGATCCATTGTTTAATATCAATTGTGAAAACCTGCTTGCTCACTCCCTATGAATACCATCAATATTCTTTTTTTTTTGTAAATAGTACTTTTTTTGTGAAAGTATTTTTTTGTAAACAGTATTTTATTTTTTCCAATTCATTTAAAATAAGATTTTGAGTTACAAATTTTTCTCCCTTCCTTTTTCCCCTCTTCCCCCTCCCCAAGACAGCAAGCAATCTGATAGAGACTACACATGAGCAGTTATGTTAAACATATTTCCACCTAAGTCATGTTGTGAAAGAAGATTCAGAACAAAATGGGAAAAATGAGAAAGAAAAACAACGACAAAAAAAGTGCAGATAGTATGCTTCAATTCACATTCAGACTCCATAGTTCTTTCTCAAGATGTGGACAGCACTTTCTGTCATGAGTCTTTTGGAATTGTCTTAGATCCTTGCATTGTTGAGAAGAGCCAAGTTTATCAAAGTTGGTCACTGCACAATGTTGCTGTTACTGTGTACACTGTTCTCCTGGTTCTGTTCACTCAGCATCAGTTCATATAAGTCTTTCCAGGATTTTGTGAAATCTGTCTGCTCATCATTTCTTGTAGAACAATAGTATTCCATTTCATTATATAGCACAAATTGTTCAGCCGTTTCCTAACTGATGGGCATTCCCTCAATATCCAATTCTTCATCAAGGATATTCTTGATTCATGCATAAATGACTCTCACAAAGATTTTGTTTTGATGTGATGCTACACACATAGGTTGTTAGTTACCGGTGTTCTTTTTTTTGTACTAATGAGATCTGAGATTTTTTCCATGCCTTTGGTATCTTCCCCTTTTTCAGATACACTGTATATTAGTATCTTAATGCCCTTACAATTGTATTGCCATCTTTTTTTCTCTTTAATACCATTTATACCACTTCTATAAGCACCTTGTGGGCTGTGATGTTAGGGTTCAACTATGGTAGTTCCATTATCACTCGTAGAGAAAACACTTTTTAAAAATGTCTTTTACAAATCTTTATCAAAATTTTCTTCTGTTTGTAGTCTCATTCTTATCTTTACATGCTGTGGAAATACCTTTATTTAGTTGAATACCTCGTTATGCTTCCTTTACTGCTTCCCTTTGTTTTATGAGTTGATGCTGGTCTTAATTATCCATCATCCTTCTTCATGAGATTTTACAGTTTAGTTTACATTATAATCATGTGTTGTCCTTGGTAGCCATGAGGTTTGTTGGTTTCTAGGCTCTGTCATCTTTGTTGTGGCAATTAACTAACAGTAGTAAACTTCTATATGAAATTACTATTATTATTATTATCATTTTTGGTGAGGCTATTGGGGTTAAGTGACTTGCCCAGGGTCACACATCTAGTAAGTTTCAAGTGTCTGAGGCTGGATTTGAACTCCAGTCCTCCTGACTCCAAGGGCAGAGTTCTATCTACTTCGCCACTTAACTGCCTCTTATATAAAATTATTTTAACTAGTATTGATATCATTTCTGTTGTCCATTTCTTACTTTTAAATTTTTAATTACTTGTTTATATAATTCAGGATTCAACTGTTTTAATTTTGCTCCATATCCTCCTCCTTCACCTTTATTTTTCATTGTTGCTCTATTAGTGGGAAGTGTGAGAAACAGATTATAAATGAATATAGAAATAAATTTATTTTTTAAAAACTTTCATCATAACTCTGACAAGTCAATGGTCTGATTGTACAGAATTTCTCCCACATCAATAACAAGTCTTTCTTTTGTCTTTTAAAATAAATTCAATTTAATTCTTTATAGTCATTTGGTGGTCACCACATCCTGGACTTAATAATTTTTTAAAAAATATTTATTTTTTAGTTTGGACCACTCTTTTATAAGATTTTGAGTTCCATTTTCTCCCTCCCTCCACCCCAAGATGGCAAGCAATTTGATGAGGCTATACATGTACAATCATATTACAAATACTTCCACATTAGACATGTTGTGAAAGAATCAGAACAAAAGGGAAAAACCACAAGAAAGAAAAAACAAAAAAAAGTGAGAATAATATGCTTTGATCTGCATTCAGACTCCATAGTTCTTTCTCTGGATGTGTATAGCATTTTATATCATGAGTCTTTAGAATTGTCTTAGATCATTGTACTGCTGAGAAGAGATAAGTCTACAAAAGTTGGTCATCGCACAATGTTGCTGTTACTGTGTATGATGTTCTCCTGGCTCTGTTTGCTTCACTCAGCATTAGTTCATGTAAGTCTTCTGGACTTAATTCTTTAAAAAAAATTTACAATATAGAACCATAAAATTTCTGTATCATCTACAAGTCAGTTAAAAAGTCTGTTAATAGTACTCAACAAGCACTTAAGTGCTAACTTTGTGCAAGGCACTGGGCTACATGCTGGAAATACAAATAAAAGCAGAAAGACAGTCCCTCACCCCAAGAAACTTAAGTTCGAATGGGGGTAGGGGGGAACCAGAGATAGCACATAAAAGGGAACTGAAAAGGAAGGGGGGGGGACATGATAGATAATGTCCCATGGACATGAGTCAGCAGAGCAGCCTGAAGAGAGATGAAGCCTCTTTGACTTGGGTCTCCCTCCTTAAATTGTGGATTCTACAAGTCTTCAAATTCTCTCGTTTCTTTTTGCTGATTCATACTGTTCCATAAATTTTTCCCTACCCTTACCTTTTCAGACATTTGAATAAAAGAATTAATGAATGAAAAAGAAGTTATTAAATACTTACTATATGCTAAGTGCTGGTGATAAAAATCCAAAAGCCATTTGAATTCTGAGACCCAACACATATAAGGGAGTGATGGCCAGTGGGGAGACAATTTGATCCTAAAAGTTAGGTTATGGAAAGTGAGGCCAAAAGGGAGAATGACATTACCTTATCCAGGACCAATGGACTTGATTTAATTATGGTTCCAGAACAGGAGAAGGGAATTAGAGGTGTGGAAAGTAGAAAGGAAAGGGTATATATACCTGTAGAAGCAAGGCACTGGAGGAGATAAGCAGAGAGTAGGGAGTAGGGAGTGAAGTGAAATATGTCTGGGGATGTTCTGAAACAGTAGGCCAGGAGAGGCAGTCATTTTGCATTAAAGACACCAAGTAATAGAGTGTATAATGATTAGATCTGGAGGGTCTTACGAGTTCTTCACAGAATTTCTTTACCAGTTCATTCTCACCAAGCAGTGTTGGTATATATGCTGCAATTATTTTCCTAGTTCTCTTTCTACAAACATTTACCATTAGTACTGCAATATATGATTACCAAATATCCCGTGAAATAATTCTAGTAGCTTGGGGCATATGATAAAACCCACTCCACTAACTCCTTTCTTTGCTTCTTCAGAAGTACCTGAGTCACCCTTTCATTTAGCCACAACTTCCTCCTTTCTTCTGGTTTTGGTCATAACAAGAATATCAAGATCTAAAGTTCAGCCCCTCTGGCAGTATGTCCACTTGTTGGTCACTGGATAAGGATCTCAGATTTAGAGTATCAGCAGTACAAATGAAGTTTATTAACAGTCTAAAAACTAAATTCTTAGTCCTCTGTCTTTCTTGCCACTGTCACTGAAGAAGAGGAAAGCACCCCATAAGACTGAGGGCCATTTAAAATTTTTCTTTGTTGCAAGGGTTGCCATGACCAAAAAAACTGCCACTGGGTAGCCAGACTACTAGTGATACCCCTCTCTGTAATAATTTAGAAAACAAGCTTGTTTTGCTACCAGGGTCATACTCAAAGCCTTTCTAGCATAGAAGGACCTTGTAGAACTTGCACTCTATTGGTATAGCCTTCCATAGCCCAAAGTTATCCACTGCATCCCAGGCCATCGCCAGTCATTCTGACTTTTGTCTTGCCACTGGATTTTGATGACTCTGGAAGAGAAGAGTGAGGTTGATAATTCTCTGCAACTCTGCCTTCACTCAAGTCTTCTTCACATGCAAGTCAAGATATCACCCCATGATATCAACGGTCCTGCTGGAAAACAAAGGATGTACAACAACAATCATCTCCCACGTCATGAGGAGGCATCAGAGCAGGATTTGAGATATGACATGACCACTGAAATCTATAAGGTCATTAAAGAATTCTTTACCCTGACATGTGACAGTCCAGTTTTCAATAGTATGAAGAACTTCAGGTATGGAAATTTCTCCTACCAAGCAGAGAGGCAACTCCTCTGTAATTTATAGTTTTAGAGTTGTCAATGGGCACTGAGAGATACGACTTGCCCATGGTAAATTAGCTACATATTAGAGTCAGACTTTGAACCTAAGTCTTCAGGACTTCCAGGCTGTTCCTCCATTTATTAAACCATGCTACTTCTCAAACAAAAAGATATTAGACATATAAGTCATTAAGGTTCATTAGGGGAGTAAGGGAGGTTTGGAATAAATCTTTAAAATTCTCAGGTTGTCAAAAACAAAATCAACCCTGCTATTTGATAAAATATCCCTTAGCATCATTACTATGGAATACAAAACTGGATAGATATGTATTACTGATTTGAAATACTTTGATATTTATGTTCCTAGTAATTTTTCATTATGGTATATACTGCAAGCCTCCAGTGTTTTTTTTCTTTCTTTCTAGTGACTCCTAGAGATTAATCAGTCCTTATGGAATTGGTAACCAAGTGTCTGGATCTGTAGAGCTAAAGACCTAGAGAAGTAACCTCTACCAGACCATCAGAGATTGTTAAAATGAAACAATTGCTACTAATAAACTGTCTTTTATCTTATTAAATAGCTGTTTATTGAGGTCCTACCCACTGGATCCTCTTTGCAATTGAAGCAATCCTGCGTTAGGCAAGTTTATTATTCCTGAATCTTTATACATTTCATTTATCGAGCTATTGTCACGACCTTCCAGAAATGAGTGTGTAGACTTGGACACTGAAGTACTGTGAAGCAGGGTGAATGACCTGAGTTGCAAAATTTCCTTTCATCCCCAAGTTCAAAATGCTTATATCTCACTGGGGGTCAGGGTTGCTGTTAGGGACATTCAGGTGTACCCTTTCTCCTAATTTACTGACTGTGGTTATGGTCATGACCGTGTTCTTCTCGGGGATCAGTCACTGTGGTGGAAATACTGCAGTTTTGAGAGCCTCAAGGTTAAAACAAAGGGACTGTGTCTAGAAATTTGGTACATCTGTTCTTCCTAGGCTAACAGAACTGTCAAGATAGGAGCACAAACCAGGGCAGCTTGCCAAAGCAATAGGCAAAACCTGAACTGAATTTCCCTGAAGCCAAGAGACACTTTTATCCTTGTGTTAAGAGGATAAAAATGACTCCTTTAACAACAGATTCAATTATTCATTTAAATCTACCCATCTTAAAATTTGTCCCATTTTAAGAATATCCTGTTTACAAAATCAAGTAAATTAGGAGTGATTGTATTATATTTTGACTTAAAAAATGTTTCAAATAGGCATTCTCGAGTATAGCTAAGTGTTTGGTATGATACCTCAAAAAGTTTACAATACGATTTTTCAGAAACTTATTTTAATATTACAAGTAGTTAAACTTATTGCTCTTTTTGTCTCATCCCCAAGAACCCCTCATTCCTGGCTTGAGGGCAGGGGCACATGGGAGTTTGATTTTGGTCTTTCCCAGTATACAGGTAGGACTCCACTGATTAATTCATCCACTTAAAAAGTATTGCCTTTCAAAACTAAGTTTGATTAGGGCCTGTCCACCTCCTTGAATCACCAAAACCATTGTGTGAGACAGGGTCACGTCCAAAGGAATTTATACAAGAGGAGAAAGGTTTGGAAGCACAGAGGTTGGAGCAAGTATGTTGTGAATTGATATTGCCCTTTCCTAGTTCTTCTACCTGTCTGACTAGTCCTTCTTAGTCTCCTTTGCTGGATCTTCATCCATGACACACCCAATAATTATGAATGTCCCCAAGGCTCTGACCTAAACCTTCTCTTCTCCTTCTATACTATTTCATTTGGGGATCTTACCTGATTCTCATGGATTCAAATGTCATCTCTATACAGATGATGCTCAGATTTACTTATCCAGTCCTTACTTTTTTCAGCACTTCTGGTCTTGAATTTCTAAATGGCTATTAAACATTTCAAAGTGGATGTCTGAAAGACATCTTAAACTAAACAGGTCCAAAATTGTTGGGGGTCTATCATTACACTCTTTAAAACTTCCTTATTCCTGTGTGGGCACCATCATCCTCCTAGCTTTAAGAGCCTAAAACTTTTGGTACACACTGTATTATCTCATTTAATCTTCACAACAACCCAAGGAGGTAGGTGCTATTATTATTCCCATTTTGCAGATGAGGAAACAGAGGCAGACAAGAGATTTAATCCACTTGCCCAGAGTCACACAGTAGTAAATATATAAGGCTGGATTTTGAATTCAGGTCTCCTGACTCTACGTCCCGTACATTAGCCACTACCTATACAGTTGGCTGCATGTTTTTCTCCCATTAGACTATGATACGGCTGGGACTGTTTTTTGTTTTTCTTTGCTTCCCCAGCACTTAGCAGTGTCTTGACATGTAGTAGGTGCTTAATAAATGCTTGTTGCCTTGACTGAAGTTGGTGTTCCAGCAAGCCTCTGAGGGGTGAAGATAGGCCTGAGATAGTATGAAAGGAAGATATAGAAGAGGATTAATTGCTCTACAGGCATCTCTAAGCCAAAGACCTGGGCTGAGGGAACAAGTTCCAGGAAAAGGTCATCTCTTTCCCCAACTTCCCTTTCTGGTCACTGTCTATCTACAGAAACTATAATATTTGCTGCTGTTTCATTACCTAAATGTTTCAAGTAAATTGAATTTTGCCTGAACTACAAAGAGGCCAGGGGCTCACTAGAGAAAGATATAAATATAACGTTAGGCAGAGAGCCCAATCTCTGCCTAAATGTCAAAAATTTTTGTAACTGGGGGCTTGATTTAATTCTGACTGAATTCCGAGCTTTTTGTCTAAAACAAATTCCCTAAAGCTGAAAAGAAACCTCATTACCTCTTCTTCCCCCCCCCCCCCCCCGCCCCCAGTCTTAAAGGATGGAAGCAGCTAGGGAACTAGTACACTATCCAGAAGGCCTACAAAAGTTAATTCTGAGCTTCCCTCTCAGGCAAGCACTTTGACTTCTATCACATTTGTGGGCTTTTTTGTTTGTTTGTTTGTTTTGTTTTGTTTTAAATAAGGAACTTAGTTCCTTGACCGCTGCCCTTGATGCTGCTATTTAATGGGTTGGGAAGTCTGGACTCCACTCACCTCAAATCTCCTCAGGGCTTGGCAGAAAAAGCTGTGGGCAAACTCACTACACTCCTATCTGCTTTGCTCCAAAGGAAGTGGGGGTGGGGAGAAGGAGCTGGATTTAGTTTCAGAAGGTCCTCTTAACTCCATTCAACTAATGATTGTCAATCTCCTTTCCCCTTTAAACCACTGGGGGGGGGGGGGGCTGCATTCTGACAAAACCAAAAGGGTCTGAGGGACCTTTTCTTCAGTCAAGCCCCACAAGCTCTTTGGGATTTGTCAGAGGAATAAACTGCTAAATACAAAAAGGGTAGGAAAGTCCTCCGAAAGTCAACATCTTTCACCTCGAATCCTTTGTTCCAAGTTCCTGCCTTTCTCATGCAAACATGCTTGGCCACAAACAGGAAGGCTATGAGCTGCTCTACTTTAGAATACTGGGTACCTGAAGCTGGGTAAGGTGTTTCATTCAGTGGTATAAAGTATGAGAAAAAGAAGACATCTTTTTATAGAGGAGGAACGTAATGACACAATAACATATCCAGGTCACAAAGATAGCAAATAGTAAAGCTGGGGTTTGAAACCAGGACCTCTGACTCAAAATCCGGTGCTCTTAATGCTTCAGTAGGGTGCTACTACAAACAAGGCATCCCACTCCACTGTGAGTTAACTTTGATTAAAAGAAAATTCTTTAGATTGAACCAAAATTGGCCTCTCTCTATAATTAACACACATTGGTCCAAGTTTTGCTCTGCAGATCAAAATAAGTTCTTCCTTGTTTCGTGTGATAACCTTTCAAACATTTGGTAATATTGTAGACGTTGTCAGCCCAGGTGCAAAGCTTTATGAGTCAGTCAATAAGCATTTACTAAGCACTGGGAGTACAAAGAAAAGCAAATACCTTATAAGAACCTGGCTAGGAGAGAGAGAGAATGTGGCCTAGTAGATTATGCTCCCAAAGGATGTAGAGATGTTCGTTTAGGTTCTTAAGAGTTCTTAACTTTTTTTTTTTTTTTTTGCCACGCACCCCTTTGGCTGCCTGCTGCTGTTTGGTGGGTGACAGGGGAAAAGGGGTGTGATATGAGAAAAAGATGTTATTTTATAGAGGAAGAACCTAAGGTCCCAGGAAATGACTTGGTCAAGTCACAAAGATAGCAAATAGTAGAGCTGGGGTCTGAAATATAATAATATTAGAACTGTGGTATAGCTTACAGCCCCTTGGCTGAGTGACATTTTTGAATGCAAATAATACTTGGGATTACAAAAAAAAATCAAGTATATTGAAATACATTTGTCAACATATTTTGAAAAAAAAAAGCTCAAGGGATCCAGATTAAGAACCTCTAGTACATGAATCTTTTGCCACGGAACTTCAGCCAAAATCTTCTCCCTCCTCATCTCCATCTCCTTTGCTTCCCTGGCTTCCTTCAAATCCCAGCTAAAATCCCACTTTCTACAGGAAGCCTTTCCTCTGGTGATTGTTTCTAGTTTATCCTGTGTATAGCTTATTAGTAAATAATTGTTTGCATGTTTTGTCACCCCCATTAGACTAAGAGCTCTTTGGGAGCAGGGTTTGTCTGTCATACCTTTCTTCGTATCCTCAGCACTTTGCACGGTACCTGGCTCACAGAAGACGCTTAATAAAGGTTAGTGCCTGACTGGACTGGAAGGTTAGTCTTTACAAGCCTTGTCAGATAGATGAGTCTTTCCCATGCCTACTTCGGGTCCTTCTGTCTCTACCTAAATTGATTGGTTCAAAAATTTCAGATTTCACAGACCTGGATCAGGGCCCCTTGGACTGAAGTCCACAGTTGTATGCAGAATAGTAACGCTTTTTTTTTTTTTTACTCCTCGACGTGTTTTTGCCAGAGCATGGGAGCCCCGGGAGCCAGGACGGCACAAGGGGTTCTGCAGCATCCTCTTTACTCGCCGTCTACCCGGCCTCTCCCGGTACAGCTAGAGCACCACGAGGCGCACGATCCCTCAGCCTTTCCTGCCCTCACCCATCGCCGCGCGAAGGCCTCAGTCCCCGGCGTTTGAAATTCCTGCGCGTGTCGGTGGCAAGCAGCCAAGGGGAAAAAAGGAAGCAGGCCCGGGATTGGGGTGTGTGTGGGGCGGGGGCCCGGGGCTGGGAACCCGGCTAGGGAGCCTGTGACGTAGCCGTAGGAGGCGTGGCCCGCAGAGGCCCCTCCCCTGCACATCTCCTCCCCCCTCCCCCTCCCTCCCTCGCCCTCTCTCTCGGGTCGGGGTTACATGGCGGCGACTGCGGCAAAGCGAGAGCCTTGGAGACGCCGCTGCCGCCAACACCGCCGGAGACCGGAGCCGACCTCAGGGGCTGTCCGCGGGCCCTGCACTGCCTCGATGAGTCGGAGAAGTCCCGTGAGTGTGTTCGGTGTGCCGGTGGGGGCTGAGGGCCGCTGGGGGGGTGGAAACGGGCGGCCGGCGGCGGCGGCGGCGGCGGGGGCGGGGGGGGACGAGACACCGAGTCCGGGAGGGCCCGGCGGTGGCGGCCGCGGGGCCGGCTCGGCTCGGCTCCCTCTTCTCTCTTTCCCCCCTCCTCCTCCTTCTCCATTGTGTGTGACCCTCCCTCCGGCGGCGGCGGCGGTGGCGGCCGCTTAACAAAGGCGCTTTTGTTTTGTCTCCTTCCCGCCGCCCCTCCTCCAGCTCTCTCCCATGCCCAGCCTGGCCTCTCTAGCCGGGCCACGTCCTTTCCTCCCCCGAGCCGGACCGGCGTGGACCGGCCTGGGCCCGGGGGGGGTGCATCCGCGTGCGGCTGCCGGGCTTCGCCCCCCCCCTCCAGCGGGGCTAGGGAAGCGGATACCGCGGCGTGGGGCGCGCCGCCCGTCCCTCCCACCGCCCGAGGGGGAGGCGGGATTGGGGGGAGGCCGCTGCCGGCTTGGGGCAGGGGGGCGTGGTACGCTCCTTGTCCCCTTTCTCCTGGTCTGGGGGGGGGCAGGGTGTCCTGACTCCTCCTTGGTGGCCTCGTAGCGGGGGTACCTTAGCTTGGGGAGGCCCCTCCTCTACCCCAAGGACTTGTACCTCCGTCCCAGGGACCTACATTCTCCCACTGTCCCGGGAACTTATGGTCCTTCCCCCCCCCAGCCCCCACTGCTCCCAGGACCTAGAGCCCCACCCCCGACCTGGGAAGTTATGATCTCCCCCTGCTGCAGGTACTCTAAGCCACCTAATGCTTCAGGATTAGGTTCCCCCCACCCCACCGCAGATTTACTGTCTTCCACTGCCCCGGGGACTTGTGCTCCTACCCAGGGACTTAGAGCCCCCCAGACCTGGGAACTACTTATGGTCCTCCCTTGCCCCAGGGACTCTGAACCCCCCCCCCCCCACCCGCCTCGACCCAAGAATTTATGGTCCTTCTCCTGAGCTGGGCACTTAGAGTCCACCCTACCGCCCTGGGGACTCAGATCCCCCTCCACTGCCCAGGGGACTCAGCGCCGCCCCCACCCTCTTCTTTCTCCCAAGGCCTCAGCTTTTCCATCACTTTTCCTTTTCTAGGAGAGGTGGGCGTTCGATCTCTTACCCCTTGTTCCTTAAGGGCAGAGATTTGAATAGCTTGGGGCTTGTAGGTGGGCCCCTGGAGGAGGGGGAAATCCCAGGAGCGGTTTGTGGTGCCGGGTGAAAGAGAGTGACGGGGACTCTCATGCCTTCCTGGCATTTTGCTGGTCGAAATAGTTTCCCGGATCTCCTCTTCCTCCCTCCCTCCGGCTTCCCCCCAGTGACTCTGCCTCAGCTGACTTCTGAGGCTAAGGCACCCGAGGACTTAACTTGATAAATTACGTATCAGTTGCACATTAGGAATTGTTTAAAATCCTCCCCAGTTACTAATCTAGGCTGACCTGGGGTGCAGAAAAGGCGATTTTGTATTTGTTGGCCAATTTCCTTGTGTATTTCAAAGTCATTTTTTTTTCCTTAGCTGTGTAGGGTGGTAGCTTGTAAAGAGACCAGAATTTGTAAAAATTAGGTCTGTCAGTTCTGTGAAATTCACTCTAGAGTTAGTGTGTCCTCACCTTCTTAATTTTGAACCCTCTGACCCATGACTTCCCTGAGATGCATTGAAAAGTCATGGAGTTTTTACTTCATTTAATTCCAATTGGTTAGGATTGTTTAGTCTGTAAAAAAGAAAAGAAATGATTTTTTTTTTTTACTTTTGTCCACCCTTTGGAAAGATTCAATGAGGGGAACAGTGAACTCTATTTAGGAACACGGTAATGGTAGATGAACTGATATGGCTCTTAGAGTATTGTGTAACTGCTAAAAATGATTCTATTTTAAAAGTTCATTTTCAGCTTTGGTGTGATCTGTTAGGAGAGAAGTTTCTTTGGAGGGGAAAGTTAATGGGGAATGGAGTAGCATCAGACATTTGGACTAGATTGCAGTATCAAACAATTTATCAAATTGTTTGGCTGGTCTTTCTGTCCTGTTTATTTTGAACAAATTCTGAATTGCTTCATCTTGTTTTTTAGTTTATTAATCACAAGTGTAATTTTCACAACGGGATTCTTTGAAAGAATTTTCTGACTAGACGAATCAAGGATCTAGAGCAGAGCACTTGAAGGAAACTTCTTACACTTGCTCGTGCTTTCTTTCCCTCTTCAATCTGAAAAAAAAAAAAAACCCAAAAAACATACATACTTATTTGTTTAGTAAGAGGTTGTAAAAAACTTTTAGATCAGAATATACAGTACTATAATATTTCTTGTTTTATTTTTCTGAATGCACTTTTTTCATGGGCTGGTCTTAAAATAAGCTAGAAAATATGCCAGATTTGAGAATGATAGGTTTTGTCCTCTTTATATTACTGTAAAGAAAAACTTTAGAAAATGGAAATTTTTTTTTAAAAAAAGCTTTAAATAATACTCTTTGTTGATTTCAGAAGTTTAACACAAAGACTAGAATTCGTATTTCAGTTTCAATTGAACGTCCATTTATTAATCGTCAACTATATGCAGAACTCTGTCGTGGGAAAGATAATAGATAATAAAGATGTAATGAGAAATATCATTTCTTTCCGTTCTTGGAGCTTATCAGTCTACCCCTTTCTTCAAAACTGAAATAGATTGACTTCTTTCTTTCATCATTAAACTCCTGCAAATAAATAAATAAATAGAACTGTACTCTCTCCTCCTCTCCCAAAACCTCCAAACAATCCAATCAAACCACCAAGAGATAATTTTCTTTTGGAGTAGAAGAAATAATTGATTTTTATTTTATAAATTTAACAGGTTCTGGATCCTGTCAGTCTTAAAAAGTTTTGTATTGTTTTTACATATGCACTAATTCTGAGAATTTTCATAGGCTGATAAAGTAGCATTTGCTGACTCAGTTAATGTACATTTTTTTTTTTATTATGAGGGGTTTAGAAGAACAGCAAGTTTTATGAGTTCCATGATGACTCATCCTGACTACTGACTGCAACGTGGCTCTTTTTTTCTTTTCCTCCCCTTTCCAAGCATACTGTATTTTATTTAGTTGGGCTAAAATTGTTCAGGATGCATATTATTTCAGGTGATGTTGTCTTTTCTAAAGAGAGAAAGTTAATATTTTGTCTGTGGAGTGATCTTGTATTTTTGGTAGGTTTTTGAATCTTTGTTATCTTCAAATAAGTCAGTGTATTTTTGTTTCTAAGTACTAGATGCTCAGATGTGGAATTTTGACATACTTTCTAAAAGAGATTTTTTTTTTTAAAGGTTTCCTGGTGAGGTTAATTGGTTCAGTCAGTAGTATTTTGAGATATTTGTTAGTTTATTTATGTAAGGTATGTAGTATTTCTATCATGTACTGATGGAAACTGATTTTACTAATATTTTAACTGTTTATATGTCTTTTATAATAACATTTGCCTAGAAATAAATGAGATAACCATTTTAAAGGTGCCAACAACTAATCAAAAATATAGGTGTAAACATTTGGTTTTCAGTTTAATGAAAGTATATTAGAACAATGCTAAATACAATAATTTGACAGATATTTGTAGGCTTTTTATTTTCTTATATAATGAATAGTATTTTAAATAGATCAGCATGATAGCCACTCATTACTTTTTCATCTGTCGGAATTTCATGATAGGCTGTTGAGCACACTGTTCCAAAATTAGGGCTTAGATTGGAGTAAGGTAATAAGATGCGGCTTTGACTGACTTGAAAACCTACAGTGTTTAGCAATTTGGCAATAGGATTTAAGGCAGATTTTTTTTGTCTCCTTTCCCCTTTGTTTTATATATTAAAGAGTTTTAAAAATGGATTTATTGTTATTAGTTGTGGGTATTAAAATATTGTAATAGGAATTAAATTTCTGGACTTCTTTGGTTCTGATTTTTTTGAATGACTTGGCAGATGGACTTTTAAGAACTTTAATTAAATTTTTATGTTTAAAATCTGTATTTCACACATAGGCTTTTTGCTATTGCAGTTTTTGTAGCACCAGTGTTAAGCTTAAATACTTAAAGTGGATTTACAATATTTCTTTGTTATAGGTGAGTACAATATAGGACTAATCAACATATACAAAATTGATTAGGTCTTCAGGTTTTTTTAATATCATAATAAATGTTGTTTTTAGAAAGATCTTAGCACCTTTAATTCTTTGACAATCAGCTGTTTGTTAGTATTGTTCAACTAGTTTCCTTGAAAGGTGAGTGAGCGGCTTCTGCTATAACAGTGTTACAAGTTCTCTGTCGCAATCTTCTTGTGATGCTGTCTTGCTAAAGCTAACAGGAAAACCCGGAAGTGAGGTTCTACAGCTGTTTTATTACTCTGAACTCTGTAAAGAACTTAGAATATTATTACTTAGTTAATGATACTTTCAAGGGGAACTTCTTATAGGACTGACTAGTTCTTTTTTATACAACTGGAGGCAATACTAGTGGTTGGGTAGACGGCTAATAACCCACCTCCATCCATTCCAGAAGCAGCTAGGTGGCACAGTGGATAGAATGCCAGGCCTGGAGTCAAGAAGCCTCCTCTTCCTGACTTCAAATCTGGCCTCAGACACTTAACTAGCTCTGTGACTCTGGGCAAGTCACTTAACCCTATTTACCTCAGTTCCTCATCTGTAAAATGAGCTGGAGAATGAAATGTCAAACCACTCCAGGATCTTTGGCAGGAAAACCCTAAATGGGGTCACAAAGAGTCAGGACTGAAACAACTGAGCAACAACAATCTCTTATAGGGATACACTTCTAAAATTGTTATAACTCAGCTGAATTTTCAAAATTTTGCATTTTACTCTACCCTCTTCAGCTCTCATAGACATGCTGGGCCATGATTTTCCTCAGGTTGTTCCCTCTGCCTGGAGTGTTCTTTTCATTTTTTTTTTTTTTGACTGAACTTGTGTTTTCATACATACCAAAACCTTTGTAACTAATATGTATGGTCAAGCAAAACAAATTCATACAATGGCCATGTCCAAAAATATATATATCTTATTCTGCATTTTGAATCCATCACCTCTTTCAGAGGTGAATATCATGCTTCATCATTGGGTCTCCGGAATAATGTTGATTGTTGTGTCAATCACAGTTTTTAAATCTTTAGAAGTTATTCTTTAGAATGTTTTTATTTTATGTATTGTTTTCCTGGTTCTGCTCACTTCATTCGGCATCAGTTCATACAAGTCTTCCCAGGTTTCTCTGAAACCCTCCCTTATAATATTTCACTATATATATCTATATGTATATCTCATTATTTATTCATCTATTCTCCAATGATGGGTATTCCCTTAGTTTCCAGTTCTTTGCTATAACAAAAAGAGATGCTACAAATATTTGTGTGGATATGGATCCTTTTCATATTTTGTTGATCTCTTTGGGGCATAAGCCCATAAATGGTATCACTAAGTCAAAAAGGGTTTGCACAGATAAGTAATTTTTTACTCATAGTTCCAAATTGCTTTGCAGAAAGGCTAGATAAATTCACAACTCCATCAGTAGTACTGTTGAAAAGATCATCCACCTCATTTAAAATATACTATACAATTTACTCCTACTTCCTAGGAAATCTCCTTGAGTGTGTAGGATTTGAAGGTGATATTGTACCTGTTTTTGATTTTCAGGAGACCTTAATACTCATGGAGCTTTATCTAGCCAAAATTCATTAGTTCATTAATAACATAGAACATATATTAGATAAATATTCATTATGGAGTGTAATAGAGGTAATTTTGTTTTAAACAGAACTTCCTTTAGAAAACTTCCATAAGAAATCAGACAAACTTTATTTTAACATTATGCTGCCTCTGAAGAATGAATTTCTTCACAAACCACTAAAACTGCCCTAGGTTTTACAATCCCTTTTCTTCTTTGAAAAGGAGGGGACCTCTGGTGCTTGGAGGTCACCAGTTTTAAGTCAGTGTCATAGTTTAATAGTATGTACAGTGTAATAGTATGTATTAATAACTATATAAAACACTGTCCAAATCACTAAGAGAAATAAAGCAACCTTTAAGTTTCGTCACATAACCAACAAATTGGTAAAGATAGCAAAAGATAAGAATGTTGGAGAGGTTATGGAAAAATGGGTGAAGTTACTGGTGAAGTTGTGAATTGGTCCCAATCATTCTGGAAAACAATTTGGAATTATGAAAATAGTAAAATGTCCAATATCTTTTGATCCAGAGTTTCCACTGTTAGGCTTGTACTCCAAAGAGGTCTTCCTTTCAAAGGATTCAGGGGTGGACATTGACACAAAAGCCCTCCTGATTCTTTCATGACTTTTTTGGACAAAAGATCATAGCCTGTATTCTGTGCCTGGAATGCCCCTTCTCCTTCCTCCCTTTCATATTTAGACAGCCTACCCATCCCTTTAATACCCAGAAGCCTTCCTTGTTCTTTTGTCCCCTCCTTCACTTGGAAGAGATTATAAGATCATAAATCTAGAGCTGGAAGACACTGTAGAAATAATTAGACCAACCTCCTCACTTCTGTATGAGGAAACTGATGCTAAGACAGAGGTAAGGTGATTTGTTCAAAGTCATGCAGCAGAATTAAGATTCAAACTCAAGTCCTTTGTTTATGAATCAGGTAGTCCATAATGCTTGATCTCATAGCACTTCGCTTTATTTATAAAGGAGTGGGTAGTCCCTACTATTTTGCGTCTTTGACTATGTATTGCCACATCTAAATTGGTGAATTTGAATTTCATTTCTTTAAATGGTATAATTCTTTGGGTAGGCTATCAAGTAGCAAAATGGGGAGAAAGTATGTGGATATAATCCCCAACACTTTTGTGGATTATTTAAAAATAACACACCTTTTGAAGACTATGATTATTGGAATATCTTTTCTTTTTCTCCCATGTGTGTAAAGCCTTACTGCTATTAATAGTGAAATTATGATATTGTTGAATTAAGCTTTTTTTCTCCTAATTTTATGTAACTAAAAATGAGCATTTAGTAACCTAGAAAGGGGAGGGGGAACATGAACTGGTTGATTAGTATTGTTAGCTTTGTGCAGTTGTTTTTGGCGGTTATTCCATCTTGCTTCTATTTTTTTTTTTTTTTTGCATGTTTTCCCTTTACGTATATTTTATTATGGATTTAGCAAGGCCAGATATGCTGGGAAGAAGAAGCTCTCGGGAAGTCTGTGCTGTTCTCAAATTTGGAGCTAGTGAATGACCTTGCTGTGTTAGGACCTGTTGGGTGAGAGTCCAGAGATACTGTTGTGTACAGACTTGCTCAGCATGACTTTGCTGTCCCTCTCACCTTGTGTAGCTCAGCAAACTAATGTAGTTATGTAAGCTTTGATGTTTAAGCTTGAAAGTTATGAAGGTTGCACAAGCTGTTAACACTCTGTTGGCATAGGCTGTTGGTAGCAGTGGTCAGTAATAGAAAGATCCTGTTGGTAGCTCTGTAATTTTTAAGCTTGTAATCTTGATTTTGAGCTTATTGACATGACCTTTTAGAATGTTGTGTTATATAAAACTTCCTTAATATCACTCTTTCATTCCTAACTGAGGCTTTTTGCATGGATCCCAGGACCAAGTTGTAGTAAGGCTAGTGTATCTGATTGTTCATCACACTGGATGTGACCAGCTGCACTCATTCAAGGCAAAGCCAAGTTACTCTTTGGTCTTAAAACTTTCTGAAGTGAAGTTTGTCTGGAGTGCTAGGGAAAGCATAGAGCAATGGAGTGATACATAATTGCCTTAAGAAATTTTATTGATATATTTTGTTTTTGCATCATTTATATTTTACAATTTATTCTTCCCCTCTCCTCTTTCCAGAGTGTCTATAACAAAGAATAAAAAATAGAGGAAAAAAGAAGGAATTCAGCAAAACGAACCAACACATGGAAAAAGTATGACATGGGTTGTTACTTCTAGTCCCCAAGTACTCCAAAGAAGTAGGGAGATGGCTTCTTATAACTTCTGTGGGTCTAAGTTTGGCCAATAGAATTTCCCAGAATTATGTTGATTTGTTGTTGCTCTTTCTGTTTACATTATTGTCATTATGTGTGATGTTTTCCTGATTCTGCCTACTTCACTTTGCATCATTTTTTATCATATTACATGTTTCTTACAGCAGCAATATTCTGTTTCGTTCATGTATTACAACTTTGCTTAGCTTTTCCCCAGTTAATAATTCTGTACTTTGTTCTCAGCTATTTGCTGCTATGTAAAACTCTAATATAAATATTTGTTGTATGTGGGGCTTTAAAAAAAAAATCATTGACCTCTTTGGAGTATAAGCCTAACAGTGGAAACTCTGGATCAAAAGATATTGGACATTTTAGTATTTTCATAATTCCAGATTGTTTTCCAGAGTTATGATAGGACCAATTCACAACTTTACCAGTAACTTCACCCATCTTTCCATAACCCCTCCAACATTGATTATTGCTGTCTTTTGCTATCTTTACCAATTTGTTGGGTATGCAGGGAAACTTAAAGGTTGCTTTATTTCTCTTAGTGATTTGGACAGTGTTTCATATGGTTATTAATAATTTATGATTTTTTTTTTTTGGCTTGGCAATGGGGTTAAGTACTTGCCCAGGGTCACACTGCTGTCAGGTCCTCCTGACTCCAGGGCCAGTGCTCTATCCACTGTGACACCTAGCTGCCCCATAATTTGTGATTTTTAAAAGAACTATTTGTTCATAACCTATGACCATGATTGGGGAATGGCTTCTTGTCTTATATTTCTGTTAGTTGCCAGTAGTTGTTTTATTGTTTTCCATCCAGTGATGGATGAAGAGCATGGTTAAAGTATCAGCAGCTTGAGGGCAGGTTCTGTGTCTTTTCTGATAATTCCTCTTCTGTCCTCACGTAGGATGTTCTATTATTCACAAATGTTACCTAATCTCAAATAGCAGGGCTACCATTAGAAAGAGAGGAAGGTTAACATTTAGAAAATGGGAGTAGGGTAGGATATGGTAGAAATGAGTAAGTAAATGGTTTGGAGGGCAGAGATGAGGAAGTTAAGAATGTGAAGCCATGAGAGAGAGACTAGAAATAAAGCAGTGAGAAAAACTCTAAAATGAATTGAATTAAGTATGAATGGGAAAAGGAAGAATCAATTTGTAGACTAACTATACTCGTAGACATTCCCAGATATTCAGTAGAGATTGGGAAAAGAAACTGCTGTATGTCCTTTATTTTCCTGTCCCTTGGATCCATTGTCTCTTTAAGGTTAGGTGAGGCATGCTTAGAAATGAGGGATTAGTTGCGGAGCACACGGAATGGGGTGATTAAGAAAAAAGTAACATTTCTGACTGTGTGCTCTCAGATGGTATCCAGTCATTTGTCAACTCTTGTGCTGATTCTCCCCACAGTATCGTTCATCAGTCTCCTTCTCTCTACTCCCACCACAACCACTCTAGTTTAAGCCCTCATTACATCTGGCCTGGATTATTTTAATAGCCTGCTAACTGTGCTCCCTGCCTCTGTTCTTTCCCCCTTTCCATCTGTCTTCCATATAGCTGCCATTGATAATTTTAAAGCACAGGTCTGACCATGTCTCTCCCCTGCTCAAGAAGTTTCAGTGATACCTGGTTACCTCTAGGATCAATCCGTCAGTCAAGCGTGTATTAAGCACCTACTGGATTCTAGGCATTGAGGACATACATACTACATACACACATATATACATACATATATGCAAGACAGTCTCTGCCATCAGGGAACTTAGAGTAAAAAGCAAAGTCCTCTGTTTATCTCCATCCTACCTTTCTAAAATCATTGCACATTATTTTCTTTGGTGCTTTTTGGGTCCTACATACATCATTCCTTCTCTCTTCTCCCTGCCTTTGTACAGACAGTCATGCTTGGAATATACTCCTTCTCCCTTCTGTCTGTAGACTCCCTAGCCTCCTTCTAGGCTTAGCTCAAGTGCCATCTTTAAACAAGGCATATCCCAATCTCCACTTTACTTCTCTCTAATTCTTCCCACCCCTATTCCTTGCCAGTGCACCCCAAGGCTCTGTCCTGAGAACTCTTCTTTTTTCCCTTTATACTTTTTCACTTGATGATATCATCAGCTCCCATGGAGTTCAGTTATTATATCATTGCAGCTGACTCCCATATGTATTTATCCAACCATAATCTCTCTCCTGAGCTCTTGTCATACATCATCATCACCTGTCCTTTTAGTAGGCATTCCAAACACATATCCACGACAGAACTCATGTATTCACATAAAACCACTTCTCTTACAAAGCACGGGATTGCCTTCTTCCAGTTAGCTACATTTGCAGCCTTGGTGTCATCTTTGATCTCTCACCCCACGTATACAATCAGTTGTCAGATCTTGTTTGTATCTCTGCAGCATCTCTCACAGATGTCCCACCATCCTGGTTCAGGCCTTCATTACTTTTCACCTGGACTATTGCAAAAACTTCCTAATTCAATTTCTCTGATTTAGGCCTCTCCACTACTCTAATCCATCTTCCGTATTGCCACCAAAGTGTAGGTCTGGCCATGTTACATCTACTACTCAATAAATTCCACTGACTATTATTACCTCTAGGATCAAATAGAAGGTTTTGCTATAACTTGGCTTTTCCCTCATTCTTCCCGTCTTCTCCCTCTTAAGGTATTGGCACTCTGACCAACTAGTTTCCTACTTGATATTCCTCATACACAGGGCCTTTGCATTGACTGTGCTCTCCCTCCAGGGTTGTTGTGGTCTCCTTTGTGTGTCTTGTGTATGTATACCTATACATCTGTACCAGTGTATCTTCCTCCCTGTTAGAATTTAAGCTCTGTCTTTTTATCCTTAGGGCTTAGTGCTCAATGCCTGGTAAATAGTAGGTTCTGAATAAATACTTATTGTTTGATCTGTATTTTGTATTTACTTATCTTTGTGTTCGCTTACCCTTTCCTTCCCCTTCTTCCCTTGCAAACTTCTTAATAGGAGGGACTTTTTTCTTTTCATCCCCATGGCCTAGCCCAGTGTATGGCAAAGAGTAGCTGCTTAATGAATGTTGAATGAATGAATGAATGAATTCTGTAGTATATAGCTGCCATTATCATTATTTTAAAATTTTAACAAACACCCTCTTGTTCAACATCAAGGTTATCTAGTTAATCCAAGGTTCTTAAGCGTACATTCAAGGTGGATATGGATACAGAATAACTGGGTACTTAGTAATAAATAGCAGGCTCACCAACATATTTTTATCTATTGTGGATGACAAATTCCACCGAGCATTTACAAAAGCATTTAGACAATAAATAGTATTCCAGCAGGGATTGGAGTGGAGGGGATTTAGAAAAAATAAGCATTATCTCTAAGACTGAGAGGCAGTTTCTAGTGTAGTGGAAAGAGCAGAATAATGGATTTAAGAATGTGGAGAGACCTAGATGCAAATCCTGCCTCTGATACACACTAGTGGTGACTATGAGCAAATCACTTAACCTCTCTCAGTGTCAATTTTCTCATCTTATAAGTAGAGATAATGGTACCTGTCTCGCAGGGTTGTTTTGAGGGTCAAATGAGATAATGCACCTCACTTAAATTACTGTATAAATGGCAGTTGTTGTTAAAGATGATGTTGCTGAACACTACTTGGGCACCACCTAGTGGGCTCACATGCTCTTGAGTCTCCCCACTAAGGTTCTTGAATTTGGTGATTGTTGATTCTTTCTGAGACTTAGAATTTTAGTTCATCAGTAGCTCTAGGGCACTGCACAATAGACACTTACTGCTTTCTAACCAACATTTAAAACCAGAGCGTAGGCATGGTCAAGCATCTAGGCTTTTGTAACCTTGCTTTGGTAGAAAGCTCCTGCTATGGGGACTGATCAGTTTCAATCAGAATTTTCTATGTGGGTCAGAGGCATGAATAAGTGTCTCCCTGAACTATGATAGCTCTAGGTGCTCAGGGGGTTGAGGTGAGGTGCTGTGGCAAGTAAACAGGTGCCCAATATCCAGGATATATACAGTTATAATCTAGCCTTTATGTTCAGATGTGATGGGCTCTTGTTGATTCCACCAGTCCCTATCAGTGCTCATCATGGGAACAGAAGTTTGCTGGATTTATTTGCCCCTTTGTGGTCCTTGTATATTTGGTAACTGGATGGCCAGGTTGGGTCTTGGGTTGCTGTGGAGGAGGACTGGGGATATAGAGGGAGGAGGACAACCATCTTTCTTTCTGAGTGAGGTCAGATGACAAGTATCAATACTTGAATCAATGGAGAGGAGATGGGAGGGAATTCTACGAAAGTAAACAGTTTGCCATCTAAGACTCTCACTGGGATCATGTTAATTGAAGCTATACTTTTCTTGACTAAAAGTCTGAGATAAGTGACTTCCCTGGTTAAGGGGGGGTGGGGAGGAGATGGACCTAGTTCCTTTGGAATAAGCAAATTGGGTTATCTTTTTTTTTCATTTCTGCCCTAGCCACATCAGTTGCATAGATTGTAGGGCCTTTACTAGGGCCCCCAGTTAGAACTGAGGTAGAGCACTTTGCTTGGGGGCATGGAAGGAGAGGAAGAGAAGGAGGTCTGGGTGATGGTAGGAAAAGCAGCCAATGTCAGATCTAGAGAAGCAGACTGAATCAAGCCAACTCAGTTCCTGTAATTACCTCTTTCTAGTCTAGCTCCTATCTTCAAATCTTTCTAGGCAACCCCAAAAATATCATTGTAGTCTTTGGTGGTATACATGTAAGGGGCAGGGATGGGGAATCAAACATTCATTTCTATGCAGAGAATTATAAAGTGTGTGGAGTTAGGGGAGAGTAACAGTTGATTTCAAGCTGATTTTTGCTTTTCCTCACCTCTTCTGGTACATACAAATGAGTGAGGGAGTTGTGGGCCTTGCCATGCTAAGTTCTTAGCTTTAGACACAGATGATTGTATGATAGGGGAATCATGGAGATGGCTGATGTGAGAGTAGTTGACCTGTAAAGTAATGGGTTCTGCTTAGGACCTCTGACTGAAGCTAAGCCATCACCGCATTCTCCTGATGGTGTCATTTGCTTTAGATGAGTTTATCAACCTAGGAGGAAGCTTCATTCCTTGGGCCTGTATAGTCTTTGTGAAGGCTAAAAGTGAAATGTCATAAAGACAAAGGTGATATGGTGGGCTGTGTGTTTGTTTCTTAGTCTTAGTCTGGTAGACAGGATCAAAAGTACTCTCCCCCATAGTGAGACTGCCAGAAACAGCATTAGAGATATATCCACTACATTATGCTGTGACATTATTGGGTAGACAAACTTCTGTGAGCACCTTATTATTTGAAACAACCTTTAATAGAGAAAATTTTTTTCAGTTTTAAGTGTATAAATCAGCAGTTTTGATATGAATATTCTGTGACTGCAGTAGAAGGGAAACAATATAGCTTGCAGTATAATTTTACTGATTTCTTTCTTCTTTTTCCTTTCTTTTTCAGGTTGTCACAGAGTAAGATGGATGGTAGCTTTGATTGTGATTGTGGTGAGCTGGAGCCACCTGATCACTAACAAAAGACATCTTCTATAAACCAACAGCTGCCAGAGCTTCCTAGTCAAATAAACAGTAAACAAAGGAGGAAAAGAAACAAAACTAACATAGTGCTTACTGGCACCCTAGAAATGATGCTGCTCAGGACCAGTCCAACACTGAATGTATCTGCACTGTGAGGAGAATGTTCAGAGAAGCCTATTGTGTGCATATTTATTCACTTTTTTGTTAAATGTTAACTCGTTTAGCACAGTAAAGCTGAGTGCATAGTATGTCATTTCATTCCGTTTGAGTTTCTTGAGTGTTTTCTTTAAATGTCTGCAGAGTTGCTGCCCCTATCTTGAGCTATGGATACTGCAATCTTTCTAATTCTCAGTATGAGTTAGAGCTTAAAAGCTGTAAATTTAAAGGGAACTCACCAGGCCTGGTTGGCACATGCGATGAGTATCAAGAAACCATCTTGCAGTGGAAGCAGAATTATTTTTCTCCCTTTTTGAAAGATCTTTCTTTTTGATGCCAGTTTCCTTCCGTGTTTACACAAGTTCATCAGTTTGAAAGGAAAAATAATATTAAGTGTTTCAAAATGGCAGAAAAGTTTGAAAGTCTCATGAACATTCATGGTTTTGATCTGGGCTCTCGGTATATGGACTTAAAACCGCTGGGTTGTGGTGGCAATGGCTTAGTTTTTTCTGCTGTCGATAATGACTGTGACAAAAGAGTGGCTGTCAAGAAAATTGTTCTTACAGATCCCCAGAGTGTTAAACATGCTTTACGCGAAATCAAAATTATTAGAAGACTCGACCATGATAACATTGTGAAAGTATTTGAAATTCTTGGTCCCAGTGGAAGCCAGTTAACAGATGATGTGGGCTCTCTGACAGAACTGAACAGTGTTTACATTGTTCAGGAGTACATGGAGACAGACTTGGCTAATCTGCTAGAGCAGGGCCCTTTACTGGAGGAGCATGCCAGGCTTTTCATGTATCAGCTGCTACGTGGGCTCAAGTATATTCATTCTGCAAATGTACTGCACAGAGATCTCAAACCAGCTAATCTCTTCATTAATACCGAAGACTTGGTGCTGAAGATAGGTGACTTTGGTCTTGCCCGGATCATGGATCCCCATTACTCCCATAAGGTATGTAAAAGAAATGCTTGTAGGGGTGCGCGCATGTGTGTGTGTGTGTATGTGTGTGGGGGGGGGGGTTTAATCTTTCCAAGGATTCTTTTGGATCTGAGGAGAGAACCTTTGTGCTCTCTCTGTGCTTTCTCTTTTCTAACAAACTTAAAACAACTTCTGTAGATTTTTTTTTTAAATTCATGATGTAGCCCTGTTGGGTAGGTAGGTGAGAAGGCATCTTAATTTTTTGGGTAGGGAAATGGAAATGAAGGCTATCTACATTGAAAACTGCATTGTGAGTTTTACAGACTCAAGGCAACTTTTGATTTCATCTCAAGCGTAATTAGGTAGCTTATCTTGACCTTTTGCTTCCCTTTATAGATACTAGCATTTTGGTCATTTTATTCATTGCTTTAATAGCTTCACTGAAGGATAAAAAGAGGAAATTAAACAAAATAAGAATTCCTGCTATCTGTCCATTACTTTATTAATTTTGTTGTGGTGAAGAAGGTTGTAAAAATAAGATTTGGGCCCTTATATTTGTGTATGATATCCCTATCCCTCGTTACTTTGACTTGGACTGCAGGATACATCTTTGCTGAAATGCTGACTGGGAAGACCCTCTTAGCAGGTTTGAATTTCTTTCTATATACACATATGCACACATAAAATATAGAAATTAATCACATGCAGAAGTAATTTTTCATTTATTGAAAACAGTTGAGGATAATTGAGAATGAATAGTGTCAATCAAATTCTATGTAAATGACACTAAACTAAATCTGTTTAGTTACCAGTTCTGTTCCATTGAATGGAACAAAGAGGAAAAGGGACTTCAGATGTAATACAGAAGCATTCTTTTTACTCTTCTGTGATTTCATTGCTGTAGAGAACTCCTAGTAAGGAACTCCCTTTACCAACACAGATCAACACCTGCTAGTCCTTTTAAACATTTTTTTTTCTCAATTGCATGTAAAAACAATTTTTAACATTCAGTTTTTAAACTTTTGAGTTCCAAAGTATCTCCCTTCCCTTCCCCTTCCTTGAGAAGGCAAGCAATTTGTTATAGATTATACATGTACAATCATGCAAAACACATTTCCTTATTAGCCATGTATAACTGCTAGTCTTAAAAAGTTGCTTGGGGCACTGAGAGATTGATTTGTTTAGAGTCATACAGCCAGTGTTCATCAATGACAGAACTTCAATCCAGTTCTTCTAGATATGGAGGCTTTCTCTCTGTCAACATTGCCTCTCAATATAAAATTATAAGATTTAGAAAAATCTCAAGCAACATCAAGTCCAGTACTCTCTATTTAAAGCATGTGAATAACTAAATGATATTCTAGGAAATATAGTTGTGTATCCTTGAAGGTCTTCAACCCTAGAGACGTCCCAGAATCTCATAGTAACTTATTTTTCCCCAGTGTTTATTATCCTGGTGATCAGTAAGTTCTTCCTTTTTGTCCAACTGAAGGTTTTTTTTTTTGTTTTGTTTTGTTTTTTGCTTTTTGGTGAGGCGATAGGGGTTAAGTGACTTGTCCAGGGTCACACAGCTAGTAAGTGTTAAGTGTCTGAGGCTGAATTTGAACTCAGGTCCTTCTGACTCCAAGGCTGGAGTTCTATTCACTGTGCCACCTAGCTGCCCCTGATGTATTTTCTTTAATGCCAGTTTCTTCATGTCTGTAGAAGCATAAACAAGCATTCAGCATCCCCCTTGTTAAAAGATTGATCGTCACCTTTTTGTAGGACCTATTTTTAACTGTTTGGGTCTTGGATTTGAGTCATTTATGTTAAATGGGCAAAAAAAAATTCAATAGTAGGGGATATTACTATTTCAGCAAGTTACTAATTCATATATTTGGTTTGATAAGTGTGGTTTTGCCTGAAAGCATAAGGTGTTTGATTGCTTACGTGAAAGCTTGTGGTGTCTTCTTTCTTTGTAATGCTTTAATATACAGGTCCACTTTGCTTTTGGCAAGCATGATATAGTGTGGAATATTAATTTATACAGAAGTTAAATTATTCACAACAGGATTCCTTTAAATCTAAGTTCCCCTGTTGCATTTAAAATGCTTCAATTCCAGTGCACATGATTTTGGACACATGATTGATGCGTGAAGTGAATTATACTCGTATGTATAACTGTAAACATGTGAAGGACATCTTAACCTTTTTGAATGTGCAGTAGAGCCACATTTTAGCATAATAGTCAAGAAATTACATTTATTGATTACATTATATCCTTTTGTTTCTAAAAAGATAGGTCAGAATTCTAGGATATGGCTTTTTCTCTAAGGCTTTGGCAATTTAAACATTTTAGAATTACTGACTTAGTTAATACCCCTGATTTCTCTAACATTTTTGACTTATGAGTGCCAAATGAAATCTGCATTTTTCCATGCATATTGTAGTGAGGTCTGTTCTGCTATGGAAATGGAAGTTAGAGAGATCTTCTTGAGAGAATTGATACCCAAAATAGCCATTGCCCTCCAAAAAAAAAAGTTTTAAAATTTCAGTTTTTTTAGATTTAGACATTTGTTAGGTCAGATTTATTTGTTAAAGTAACATTGTAAAAATAAGCTTTTCATTTTTTTAGGGTCATCTTTCTGAAGGATTGGTTACTAAATGGTACAGATCTCCACGACTTTTACTTTCTCCTAATAACTATACTAAAGCCATTGATATGTGGGCTGCAGGATGCATCTTTGCTGAAATGCTGACTGGGAAAACCCTCTTTGCAGGTTCGAATTTCTTTTTATATACATGTACACACACACACTATGTAGAAATTAATCCCATACAGAAGTAATTTTTCATTTATTGAGTAAAATTGATCTATGTACAAATCAAGTAATTTACCGTGGAATGAAGAATTTCAAAATTCAAAGGTGAATAGTGTTTTTTTTTTAGCAGTTTTTTAAAAAGTAGGTTAAATAGCATATGTATATTTGCACTATCATGCAAACCCTCTGTTTACTTGAACTTATGTAACTCTACAGTATCCTTTTATGTATTATGTTTGCTGATTGTTGCCCAAAAAATGAAGTTCATTTTTAAAGCCAGTAAGATCCTATGTTATTATTGTGCCATCTGTCACCTGTGCTGTGCACCTTTATCACTTTTGGTCTTTGCTGCTGATGCCCTTTACTGCTCCAACTGCTGAAAGTCCAGCTAGTTTTTTTCTTTGGCCTCCCATAGTTTTGCCACTTGAACTACTACAATTTAGTGGCTGTTGTGATCTTCAGAAATTTAAAACAGATATTTATCGAGTGCCTGCTATATCCTGGCATTATGTTTGGTGGAAACTTCTGGCAAAAATGATGGTGACCTCAAAGATTTTAATCAAGCCCAGCTCACCTGCAAGACCATGGTACTAGGCACTATAATAGATAAAGTGGGAGATAGTGTAGTCCCTGTCAACAAATAGTTTATTTGTAAAAGTTAAGGCTAATACAGGAAACATCAGATTCTGCCCAAGGCAGAGTATAATAAGTAAGTGCTAAATGTTGGTTTTGAATGTAAATGCAGTAGAGTTGTTCATAGGAGAGATCAGTGATAGCTGGAGTTGTCAGAGAAGGCTTTATGGGTGGGTAGGAGTGGAGCTTTGGGCATGTAGACTAGGTGGCATTTAGATAGATAAAGGTGGGAAAAAAAATAGGTAGGACAAATAACAAGCAAGAATGAACACAGTATGTTTTATGTAACATTCAGAAAAACATCCACACTGGAGCTTTGGAATTCATGTTGGAGATTCTTGAAAAATAAAATTTGTATAGGCTGGGCAAGATTATGAAGGACCTTGGAAACCAGTGAAGAGTTTAGGTTTGATAAAGTAGAAAACAGGGAATCTTGCGAACTTTTTGAAGAGGGAAATGATATGATGATCTTTAGAGTAGACTTTCTCTTTTATTTTTAACCCTGTTGTGGGGAGGTTAGTAAATGAGTGGTAAGAAATCAGTTTTAGAGAAGAGTTTAGCTTTTGATGAGATAGAGTGAGTGTTAAGGAAAGCATAAGCATAATCTATGTTAAAGTAATTTTTAGCATTAGTACTCATTACAGATATCTGTTTACATGGAATTTTCAGATTTCTGTATAAGGTTTTTCCTGATGAATATCTTAAGGTTCATCTGTAAAATGTGATCATGATAGGAAATTTCAATTTAGAAAAAAATTGAGACTCCCAAGAAATGGAGCCAAATAACAGGTAGAGCCCATTTCTCATCACAAAGCATTGCTGCCACTCACATCATGAAGTGGAGAGTTAAAGCATATTCTCTTTCCCTGTAGGAATGAATATTCTATTTGGGGAATGTTTCTGACTGAGGACTTAGAATCAAATCATTATTTATAAGAAATGGTGAGGCTTAGGGAAAATTCTGGCCTGGGAGGCAGGTTGTGGGATTCTAGTTCAGGCCCTCTTACTGCTGGTGGTATGAATCACCTCACCTTTCTGGGCTCCAGTTTCATCATCTGTAAGATGGGTATATTGAAGTAGACAGGACTCTGATGTCTCTTTCAGCTCTAGCAAGCTGAGACCCACACTGTCATAAAGTAAAGATAGTAGCTATAAACATCTAAAATTTAAACAGTAAAATTTTGGTCCAAGTCCTATAAAAATAGATGTAATGGACTAGATACATTATAGCATACATACATACATAAATGTTGGAGGTATCAAAGATTTAACCTAAAACTGATACTAGCTATAATAAACATCTAATTTATTCACCTTTTATAAGGTCTTTATTTATATGATATCTATGGCCCAGTTAACTTTGGAAAAATATTTTTGGGTACGTATAATCTTGATGCTTTTTTTCCTCCTCTCTCTTCCTATAGCAAACTGAGGCATCCAAATTATTCCTTTGAGTTGAGTTCAGAGGATCTGCCCTTTTGAGAAAAACTCATAGTTCCCCTCTTTTCCTATTAGATGCTATACCAGTACCTCGGTAAACTATCCTAGAAAAGGAGTTGGAAGTTGATTTAGATATTAGGCACTCTTGAATGGAATGTGAAGCATCAAAAGTTGGGGGCTGCTTTCATTTGTGTTGTGGTTTTGTAGATTACAAAGTGCTTTCATATCTGTTCTCAGCTTTATAGAAAGCTATTTGTAAAGAATGTTAGGGATCATTTGGTCTAATTTCCTCATTTATAGATGTGGAAACTGAGATCGTTGAAAGAATGTGACTTGCCATGGTCATTCAGTTAGTAAGAGTAACATCTGAAGCTGAAAATTGTTTAGCATTATGATCTCTAACCAACATTTCAATGTATAGGCACTTTCTAATATTTACTGCATTGGTATCTTAGGAGCTCTATCAGAAAACAGAATGATGGGAAATGGGTTCTTTTTAAAAAAGAGCTAGTACATAGCACTCAGTTATTGTTTTTCCCAGTAGAAATACTAGGATTTAGAAACTGGGAATTTTAGAGCTGGAAGGGACCTTGGAAATCACCAGGATTGGTTTTATCATTTTGTTTATATGGAAACTGGTCCAGAGATGTTAAATTAATTGGCTGAAAGTGTACAACTGGTTAGTAGCTAAACAAGTATTATATTATGACTCGGGTCTCTTAATTTCAGTCTCATTATTATTTATACTATAACATGTTGCCTTGGCATGATGTCCCAGCTAATGAATCAACTAAGACAAGGTATGGGCAAACAAAAATTACGAAAGATTTTTTTTTTTGGAGACCAGCAGTTGAGAGGATTAATGACATTCTGGGTGGTGAAAAAGGAGGAATTAGGTCTGTAAACCTAATAAAAAGTGCATTTCAGCTAACTATAAATGTTACTTGGTAAAAGTTATAAAATATAATGGAAATTATAATAGGTAACGTGTGTTCAGTTAAACATTTTTAAAGGTCTTGTACGAGAGAGTGTGTTGGGTTCTGGAGATACAAAAGCAAAAACTGAAATAGCAAAGAAGTATGGTATAGTAGAGGCTGACATCTGAAATCTGAGCTGGTGAATATTTCCCTTCTCCTGCCCAGACTCAGACCCACTCAGCCATCTTCTCGTCGTACGCCATGTTACTGCTCGTGTGCTAGGGACACATCCTTTTCCAACTGTAGGTCTGACTCTGTTATTTAGTGTGTATGTGACCGAGGGGGGCGTGGGAGGAGGAGGTAGATTAGATGATGATCTTTAAGGTTCCTTCCAGTTTAAAATCTATGACTCTTTTGACAGTCCCTGCATTCAAGGAGCTATTATTCTATTGAAAATTAAATACGTATACAGATACATATAGATACATAAAGTAGTTTGAAGGGAGAGATCACAATTTTCTGACATTTTGGGGGCTACTTGAGTCATTGTTTTTTATATATATATATATGTTTTACTTGATATTTCTTATTCAGGTGCACATGAACTTGAACAGATGCAGCTGATTTTAGAATCTATTCCTGTTGTACATGAGGAAGATCGTCAGGAGCTTCTCAGTGTAATCCCGGTTTACATAAGAAATGATATGACTGAGCCACACAAACCTTTAATTCAGCTGCTTCCAGGAATTAGTCGTGAAGGTAATCTGGATTGAGGTTAACCGTTATTTTCTTTGACAAACTAAGGAAAGTCTGATCTTAGTTTTTTTAAGCATATGCATGATACGTTTTTTTCAATGTCTAAGGGCATCTAGATTCCAACTTTTAGTATTCTCTTTTTCATATTTCACTTACCCTTGTCTCTCTTTGCCTGTCTGAGATCACTTTCTGGCTCTAACCCTGTCTCTTCTGTAGCCTCTCTAGTCTTTGGTGCCTTTGGTAATAATAGAGGAGAGATGGCTATTGTCATCAAGTATCCAAGTTTCTAGGGAGTCATAACCAAGAGTAGGATGACTCCATGTTTGTCTGAATAAATATGAAGGTGTGGCTGTGAATGAAAAGATAGAAGGGGGAGAGGGGATGACTAAGTCAGTCAGCAGCATGGAGTGAGACTGCAGGGCAGGGAGATGCCTTAAGACTTGGAGGCAGGGAGGGATGGTGAAGGGAGGAAAGATAGAACAAGACTTAAATAGAACTAGTAACTATGAACGTGTATAAAGAATGTACAAGTGTTGAGCATGTTATATGTATTAGATACCAACTCGTACAAAGAAGTATAACTGAAAACAGTATGTATAAATATGAATGATGAGAGAAAAAAGTAAGGAGATACAAAACTTTAGTTGACTACTAAAGCCGTTTTCAGTTTTATATCAGGTTATATGTCACTTATCTTTTTGGATCCATGTTAATATAACAAAATACAAAGGACTTTAACTATAGTAGTAATCCAACATTAATTGTAATGTTGAAATTTTTATAAGGGGCAAATATTAGTAATGAAAGTTATTTTTGACTTATATTCTTAAAAATTCATTTATATCCATCAAGGATTATACCCATTATGTGACCGTTCATTCTAGTGTTCAGTCTGACAGTGGCACCAAGTGTTTTGTTTTCTTTTTTAGAGTTGTCATTTCTTATGCCAATTTGGAAAGTTAGAGATATCCACTGTTTCCCTCTTCCCACCCCCACCCCAGTATAAGCTTCTTTTTACTGGTTGTAAATAATATCTCCATTTCAACAAAATTCTGGAAGTTAAATTGTATGTGGGTCAGAAAAAGAGTTACATTTTACCGCCATTCCAAGAAATACTGTGTGGCAAAATGATAATGAATGTTAAGGTAATCCTTGTTTTCCAAGGTTAATTGGGATTGATTTTGTCAATCAGACAAAAAAGAATGAAAATACTTTTGTTATATTTATGCAGGATTTGCATATATAGATTTTTAGTTCTTGCATAATAGCCACTGACTCTTGTGAGTCCATAATTCTATTTGAATGAATGAATGTTAGTTTTTGTATATGTTACTGTGTTAAGATAATGAGGCTATTTAGTTACTCTTTTGTCCGTATGGGAGAGCAGAAAGGGAAGAATAGGTCCTCAGTGAGGAGTGATTGGTATAAACAGAGCATGATGAAGTTTGGAGATGCCTCGCTAGAGTCTCCTGCAAGGTGACAAATGGACAGTTAAATATCGGTCGAAAGATCTCCAGTGGAGAAAGGTCAAGGCATGAAAATGGTATCTATGTGGATATTAAGGCAACTAGTGGCCCCAGTGCTTAGAGCCCTAGGCCTGGAGTCAGAAAGATCTGAGTTCAAAATCTGGCCTCAGAAACTTACTATCTGTGTGACTGGGAGCAAGTCACTTACCTTTGCCTCAAGTTTTCCTCAGCTGTAAAATGGCATAATACTTACCTCCTAGGGTTGTCGTGAAGACCAAATGACAATATTAGTAAAGCACTTAGTCCGTTGCCTGGTACATAGTAAGTGCTATGTACCTGTCAGTAGATAACTGAATGAAAATATTCGTATCTGTTGTAGAATGCTTGGAACTTGAGATGTGATTTAACCTAACATCAAGGATTGTAGAAATCTGGGCCTATAAAAAAGCCAAGGGTGTAAATACCCTGACAGAAGCTGCTGCTTTTGTGTTAGCATATATTTCTGCATTTCAAATGTAGAGTATGCTTGTTCTCATCAAGTTAGATATACATTTTCTAAAGTCTTCTGAAATTACAACTTAAAAGGAGACTACCCCTCTAAGATAATAGGAAGAAATGCTG
The DNA here is from genome assembly GCF_900497805.2 of Vombatus ursinus. Taxonomy (NCBI): domain Eukaryota; kingdom Metazoa; phylum Chordata; class Mammalia; order Diprotodontia; family Vombatidae; genus Vombatus; species Vombatus ursinus. The sequence goes on from NW_020954626.1 coordinate 3,170,310, forward strand.
GAAAAAGAGGGATGCCAAATTTAGCATAGAAGATGTGACAGAGACACTGATATGTTTGGCTGATTTGAAAGTTCATAGCCTTGGCTCTCTCCAGAACATTAAGATGGCAAGAACATCCATCTGCAGCTTATCAGAAGTCTCTAGTAATTAAGCTGTGACTCACAGAAGATGCTGATCAATTCTAATTTCAATATCTATAGCTTTACATCTGAAGATGGAGAAGTTGACCGTGGCAGCAACAATGTTGTAAAATATTGCAAAGAAACAATATCGCAGTTGTATTGTCAAGTTCTCTTCTCCATTTCCAACCATAAACATCAAATGAATACACGTATCTACAGTTCACTTGATGTAATACAGACTTAGATTTTGATATTTAAATGTTATAAAAGCTTTTTACTCCTTTTCTGTTCTTTAGATGTAATATACCTATTTTCACTTCAAATCACTTACCTTTAGCATGACCAAACTAAATGGAATTCTCTAATTTTGAGAGAAATTGATTTTGCCAGGGAACAGTTCCAATGCATTTTCTCCAGGCTTTGTATTAAAGATAGTTGTTTGTTTGTTTGTTTTAAAGTTTATGTTAAAGATAGTCATAGAAAAGTTTTTAGAAATAAATTATCTTAATAGTATAGGTATAAGGATATGTGTACATATAGGTACTGAATAAGTAAGCTTGTTTATTAGTGCCTATATTTCTGCTTGTAAAAACAAAAAAAGAGAAAACCAGTATTTATTTTTTCTTTTTAAAAATTTTTTTTGGGGGGCAGCTCAGCGGATAGAACACTAGCCCTGGATTCAGGAGGATCTGAGTTCAAATCTGACCTCAGACACTTGACACTTACTAGCTGTGTGACCCTAGGCAAGTCACTTCATCCCATTGCCTTGCGGAAAAAAAAATTATTTGTTACCTTCATGTTGAAAGCTTCTCTGTCCAAATCAAGGTAACCTTGATGTTATCTTCATTTTTGACAATATGTATTCCTCCCAGTCAACTTCCCAGAGAACTATCCTTTGTAACAAAGGAAAAAAGGGAGGAGGGGGCAGTAAACGAATCAACACGATAACTGAGCCTAATATATGTAGTTTTCCTCTCTCATAGCCTACTATCTCTGAAAAGAAGGGAGAAAGACACATTATCTCATGTTTCCCTCAGATCAGCTTGGTTATTATGATTACCGATTATTGGTTTCTGTTTGTATTGTCATAGTGTATATTTTTTTCCTGGTTCTTTCTTTACATCAGTTCATATATTTTTTCTTACATTGAATTAATACTCCATTACATTCATGTACTACAATTTGTTTAGCCATTCCACAATTAATGAATATCAGCTGTGTTTCTGTAAAAATATTATTATGAATATTTTGGTGTATATGGGACCTTATTTTCTGTTTTTGACCCCTTTGGGGTATATGCCTACTGGCCTACCAAGCATTTTTAAAAATAAGTGTTTAACATCACCAGTGCTACATGTTTTAATTAAGCAATGTGAAAAGGAAAGGAAAAAAATTTTAAACTATTTTTCTGTCCAATGATAATCTGTCATAAGAATCTTACTAGTCTTATACTAAGTGCTTGATAGTATCTTTTCATGCTTGTCACTAAAGTGCTAGTACATAAGAGATTTCCTATTGGAACTTTCCTTAGCTGGTGGGGATTGGATATCATCTGGGGAGTAAAGTTAGGATGCCTAAAAAAAGATTTGTCTTTTTCAGCTTCAGTTGATTAGAGGTCACATACTAGAGTTTTGGCCTTTATTCAAAGAATAGTGTAATATAAGAAGCCCTGGAATAGTGACTGGAAGCACTGGAATCTGACTTATGGTTAGGAGTCAGATTTTTAAAGAGTCCTGAAGTCTGAATGGCCTTACCTGCACATTTTAGGAGGAGGGGTAAAAATATAAGTTCATTTCTAGATGCAATGTAGAAGGGAGATGACAGGTTATAGGATGTAGGGGTTAGGGTGGTGGACTTGGAGTCAGAAAGACCTGAGTTGAAATTCTCCTCGAGACACTAGCCATGTAGTCCTGGACAAGTCTCTTAAACTCTTCAGGACTCAGTTTTCTCATCTCTAAAATGGATCAGAGGGTAGACTCAAAGACCTTTAAGGTCCCTTCTAGCTCTAAATGCATGAGTCTGTGACCTTAAAATTCATGGCTGTGTGTTCACTGGGTAATCATTTATTTTGAAGGGTTGTCTCTGGTAGGATCAGAGTAACTTGTAGATTTCCTATAATGGAGATACACTTTTGGTTTCATTCTTTCTGATCCATCCATCCTTAAAACCAGTTTTCTGGTTCAAAACTGTGGTTCAAGAAATCTTATCCAGTTTTGCATAGTATAGTGGTCTGATCCTAGTGATGAGTTTCTGGAGGTGGAAAAGAAACAAATGTAGGTGTTCTTTTATCTTGTCAGCTGTGGACCTTTTGTCAAGTTATCTTTGAAGGCTTTTAAGGGGAGAATTTGTTAGCCTTTGTTCTAAAAGGCTAATAATATGAAGGACCTTCAGTAAGACCAATTAGATGCACTGAGTTCAAGAACATACCATCAAGGAGAAGGTATCAGTTATTAATGGTCTGCTGAAGGGTATCTGACAGGGGTTAGTTCTGTTTTGGGTGTTTTATGATAGGCCTACAGTTTTCAGGGGTGTCTCAGGGGAAGGGAGTCTGTTTGGAAGTCTAGTTAAAGCAATTAAGTATGGTCATTGCCTAAACAAATCACTCAGACATGCACAATCAAGTTACAGATTATTCATTTAATATTTAGCTGTGTTCTGAGGTTTCTTGTTATTCTCATGAGTCAACAAAGTGGGCACTGGGAGTTAGTACAGTAAGCAGTGAATCACCCTTTCAGGAATAGGTGTGTAAATGCCGTTTCCAAAAGTGTGCCTGCCCCTCAATCTCTTGAGCTAGCAACAGGTATTTTTTGATGGCCCATCTTTGTGGAAGACCCATTCAGTTTCTTATGGCTCTGATTTTTTTAGAAGGATAATGTTTCTAGCAAGCCCAGTGGAATGCTTGTGGTCAGAGACCCTTTAAAGATGATTTGTGAAACTCATGATTTGTGAGGGGGTTTCATCAGTGAGGGTATTTGGACAGAGGAGCTTTCCAAACCAGTGTGATAAGGTTGGGCAGCTTTAGTTAACTGACAAAGTTGTTTATGGTTCCTCACCTTGTAAAAAAGTAGCAATTGATTTTACTGAGAAATCTTTGAAGGCAAAAGAATCATTTAGTATTAGTGGGCCCAAAAATGAGAGTGAACAGAGGTTTAGAGGGGGAAGGGGAATTTAGTGTGTTTTATGTAATAGTTTTAATAATTGAAATACTTAAAAGAAGATTGACAGACTTCATTGCCTCTAGACAGCAAGAATAAGAAAATGACGAAAGTTAAATGTATTACTTATAAATAAAGATGAATGGATCAAGAATAAAACCCATCCATGTGGTGCTTGTGGGAAAATACATTCAATGCAAAAAAAAAGCTAGTTTCAAATTAAGAGGTCCTGTGAAATATGTAACTGAAAGTTCAGAAAAAAGCAAGTGTATTGGGAGATTTGAGAGGGGGGGACAGTAAAGGAGTTTATTAGAAACAGATCAGAAGTGATATCTTTTTCATTTTCCATACCATTTAGTATTAGATACTTCTAAATGTCTGATTTTTATAGTAAGGCATTGGCTAGCCAGAAAGATGAATGACAGTCCACAAAACATAATATATGTTAAGCCATTTTTATTGGAATGAAATTTTGGGTTATATTTGATAGACCATCTGTCATATCCTGAGGTTCAGGACTAAAGCTACTGATTGTTGAGGCCCCTTGAGGCTTCCAGTTGGATGCTTTCTTCAAGGCCTGTGTGGTCACTGATGTAAATACCTGTAGGACAGAGTTCTAGGAACAAAGAAGTATGAGGATTGCTTCTGACACTCCCTTATATAATGGAGAAACTCCATTTCCCCCATGTTGGCTGTGATATCCCGAATAGTTTTCCCCAATTTCTGATCTCCCTTTAGACTTTCTAGTATTTCATTTGGCAGGGAAGACAGATTTTTATCTGTTAGCTCCATTCCCAAATTTCTGCGTGGGCATATTTGCAGAGACTCACTGGCCCAAGGCAGCAAGCAGGAAGAATCCTCCAGATCAGAGGTGTCAGAAACACATGGACCACAATACTCCTAAGTGTAGCCTGAACCAGATTAAAATGTAATTGGGAAATATTTAACAAAATAAGTAAAAATACAGTAAGACATAAAATAATTTTAAAACTAATCAGTATGTGGCTCACAGGGATCCTTTTGTACAATTTAATGGCACTCATTTATATTTGAGTTTGACACCATTGTTCCAGATGACTGTCTCTGGATTTGTTATTGTTGGAGAGTGGGAGGGCATCCTTCAGCTTTTAGAAATGTAAGCTCAGGGTAGACTAAACTGCTATTGGGACATAATTAACAAAAGTAGAGACGTAGAGTAGCAATATATGAATGAATATTGGATTTTATCAAAGGCTTTTTCTGTATCTATTACATATATGTTCTTCATATATATATACATTTATGTATATATTTTTTAAATAGATACAAATATATACAGTCCAAAGTGTTTCCTAGTTTGTTGGTATAATACTTTGTAAGGGATCCATTGGTCTATTTTAACACTCTCTAGTAATGTATGCTTGTAAGCTCAGTTTCTGACTCATCTTTTAAGTAAGAAATGTTTTTGTGTGGGGTATGTATATATCCTTTGAATAGGAAGCATAGGAAAGAAGGTCACATACAGCTTAGGAATAAAACAACTAAGCAGATAGCAAAAAAACTCCACATGGTATCATTGAATTGTCCTTTTATGTGACAGCTTTCCCAAGCCAGTTTTTAAAGCAGGCTAAAAACAGACTAACATAGTTAACTCAGGATTTTTGTTCAGAACTTTTGTTTAACAGCTAGGTGTTGCAATGGATAGGATAAAGGGGAAGAAGTTGGGGTTGTATGCTGTGAATCATCCACATTAGAGGTGATAAACCTATGAGAGCTGGTGAGTTACTGAGAGAGAAGGCCTAGGACAGACTTTTGGGGACCACTCATAGTTAGGGGGCATGATAAGGAAAATGAGTTAGCAAAGGAGATTTAAGAAGGAGCAGAGAGGTAGGAGAAGAACCAGGAGAGAGCAGTGTCACAGAACCCTAGAAGGAAGAGAGTATTCCAAGAGAGAAAAGGGTGATCAGTAGTGTCCATTGCAGCAGATCGTTGAGAAGGATGAGGACTAAGAAAAGACTATCACATTTGCCAATAAGAGATCATTGGTGACTAAAGAGAGGAGTTGCAGTTGAATGAAGCCATATTGAAAAGGATTGAGGAGGGAGTGAAAAGAGAGGAAGTATAGACAGCCTTTTCGAGGATTTGCAGTGTAAAGGGAGGAAAGATAGAGTATGATAGCTTGTGGAGGATGGCAGAGTCTAGTCAAAGTTTTTTTTTAAGGATGAAGGGGAGATTTCATTATGTCTGAAAGTAGTAGGAAAGGACCCAGTAGATAGGGAGGAGTTGAAGATAGGGGCAGGGTTGATGATTGAGAATGCAATGTGCTTTGAGAAAGTGGGAGGGGATGGGATCAATATGTTGGCCTTGGCAAGTAGGGCCAGTGCACTATCAGAGACTGGGGGAAAGGAGAAAGAGTGGTGGATGATGTTCAAAGGTTTTTGAGATGAAGAAAATGGGAAGAAGATAATATACTGTAACCATACATATACTGTAACCAGTATGCATGTCATGCTTTGCTGCTTCCATGGATCTGTGGCCTCATTGATGTGGGTACATATCAAAGCATCCTTGTCTTCAGATACAGATGATCTTCCTTTCCACTAATCAGCTGACTGGATGAGAATGCTTATTTTGCATTTGTCTCATCCCAGGCTCATTCTCAGCTATTAGGATTCACCTTGATAGTTGGTTTTGGTGCTCTACCCATATTGCTAAGAAATCAGTTCCAATCTTTCTAACTTCTAAGGCTGTTAATATCATAGATTATACGTGGGAAGGAAAGGCTAGCCAGTCCAACTCCCTTATTTTAGAGATGAGGAAATTGAGTTTCAGAGAACTTAAGTGATTTACTTATATAAGGTTAAGGTCATATAAGTAATAAGTAGCAGAGTCAGGATTTGAAGTTGTGTTCTGACTCCAAAGCCAGTGCTCTTTCCATTGAACCAAATACAACATGGTTTCCATCATCTTAAATCAGGAAAATTCAAGGTGACACATGATCCCCCAAAGTTAACCAGCAGCACCCCTTTATATACTTTTTCCCCTTCTTTCTGTATTTTGTCCCATTCCTTGATGAAAGTCCTAAAAAAAAAGTTGTGGGGGAAGGGAAGATGGGAAAGGGGAGAAAAAAAAAAGTAAGGAAAAAGTTACTTCAGAAGAGATTATTAAGGTAGCCAGATCATTCATATGACTATTCTCCTTAGGCATACGGGTCAGTAGTTATCAGTATGTTCTAAGTCACCTTTTTTTTGGTGGTAATAAGGTCTGAGATACCTTTGGTATCTTCCCCTTTTTCAGATACCTTGAGAATGGATACCTCATCACCCACAAACTTGTGTCGCCTCCAGCACGGACCACCTTTATGTGTCCTTGGATGAGTCCAGCTTCTTTTTCCATCTTTGTTTTCTTCAGTGCCATTTCCACTTCCTCAGCAAGCACATCCAGAACTGTGATGTTAGAGTCCAAATGTGGTGGCTCCACTATCCTTGATGGTGAAAAGAATTTGTTATATAGATCTTTATAGATCTTTTCCATTTTTCATGCTGCTTGTCCTTTCAGCTTCATCTCTAAGTGCCCTTGGGATGACCTGGCTTAACTGGGTCTCTGAACAAGCTTTCTGTAAACTTGTTTTTCTTTCCATTGTTTCCTACTGTTTTGTGGAGTGATATTGCTCAAAATCTTCCACTGTCCTCTTCAGTGCGACCTTATAAGGTTAGAGTCTGAGCCAGTATTGCTGTTGGCTGCCATTACTCTCTGTTTGGCAAAGAGATCAAGTGGTTTGCTGGCTGAGGCAGCATCTGGGTTCTTTTGGTCTCCTTATTATGGCAATTGATTTACATCGGTCCAATTTCCTTTGGAAATGGTTATATCTGTTAATGTTTGTCTTTTGTTTTCTTTTTTTCAGTATCAAACAACTTGTTTACACAGGTCAGGTTGAAGTTGCCTCAAATACACACAATATCTTCTTATATATGATTTGACCTTACACAAGACAATTATTTCAAAATGAATCCAAAAGATTCAAAATTACTTCAAACCAGTTATTTCCCATCAGGATATAATCAGTTTCCTTTCTTAAAATTGTTTATATGATACTCACCACCTGACTCTTTAAATTATTTGTGATATTTACGTATGTAATTTCTGTATAGTCTGTAAACCCTTAGCCCTCTCGTTTTGTAATTAAATATTTTTTAGTACATGTTTCACTGTCTTCCCCTATTCCTTCTTTTGCATTGAAGTCAACAAGTGTATGTTGATTTAACGTGGAGCTTCTCGTTGAGGTTTTCCTAGGATTTGTCTACCTCCTACTCTGAAACAGATATTGGCACATACGCTACAATTTTTCTTCCCGGTTGTCTTTTTTTCATATCTTCATCATGACTATTACATGGTCGTGACCTTGTGTGAAGGTATTTCTTGTTGCCTTGGGTGACACAATAAAGCAAATTCTGCCAGCCCATTTGCCTCTCCAAGGGAAGAATCTGTGTACCAGTCTTCCATTTAACTACAACTTCCTTTTGTTTTTTGTTATCATTTCTATGGTCAGCTAGGTGGCACAGTGGATAAAGCCATGGGCCTGAAGTCAGGAAGACCTGAGTTCAGATCCAGCCTCAGACACTGCTAGTTCTGTGACCCTGGGCAAGTCACTTAACTCTGCCTCAGTTTCCTCATCTGTATAATGAGCTGGATAAGGAAATGGCAAACCACTCCAGTATCTTTGCCAAGAAAACCCCAAAAAGGGGTCACAGAGTCAGACATGACTGAAACAACTAAATATTATTTCTGTATAGCAAGAACGTGAAGATTGAGATAATTAGTACCTCCAAAATTATGTCTCCTGGTTGGTCACTATACAAGGATTTCACATTCAGAATGCCAACTGTGCATCTTAGAACTCTGGCTCTTTTTCAATCACCCTGCAGGGTGAGTGCAGGATCTGGACAACGGACTGTTTTATGTTTTTGTTAATTTCATAGTTGTCACTGCCAAAAAATTCATCATCAAGTGGACGCCCTACTTGTAATGAGTCTCTCCCTACTCAGCTATGCTTATCCTTAGAAATCAGGCATAGTCCTCTGCTGAAACCATACTCAAATCCTTTCCAAAGTGGCAGAACCTGCTGTTGTTGCAGACTGCTGATACAGTCTATGAGAACTCAGGGTTGCCTTTGTGCTTTGATGAAACATTAGAGTATGACTCTCTGGATCTGTATATATCACAGATCAGATTGTGTTTTCATTTATTTTTGCTGTTATCAAATCCTGTTCATGTATACTTGGGCTTCTTTTGTCATGTCGTTTGGTTGTCTGTTAATTGCTTCCAAAAACTAAAGGAAACATTGACATCCAGAAATATTTGGCAGTGAAAGGAAGCAGGTAAAGGAAATAGAACCATAGTTATAAGAGGAAGGAAATTGAAGCAAAGATTATTTTAAAGTCTAGGGGACCTCTGAATACACGGAGTTAAAAAGCTTAGTGAGAGAAAGGAAGGAATGAAAATAAGATTCCTCAGGAGTGAAGGAAAAAAATGAGCTCTAGGGTGCTGGTGGGATGATTTGCTTAAGAGAGAGTAACATCTTCTTTCCCCAGATTAGAGTTAAGTTGTAGAGATGAGGGAAAATGTGGGAATTTGCACTAGATAGTAATAAGCTTTCCAGTAAAATGTATTTCAGATTTATAGATCAGGGCTTGAACCTGGAGAATTGTGATAAATGGCCTTTTATAATAAAGTATTTTTGATGTAAGCATAGTACTTTATCATCTGAAACTTTGCCCTAAATCCATTTGCTCCATTTAAACAAGCCACTGTCTAGCTATACAGATGTTATAGGGAGCAGCAAGAAATTAGTAAAAAGATTATTGAGCTTGGACCAATAATTGAAATGGTACAGTATTTATTTGTCATGATCCATTTCTTCATGATTATTCATTTTTCTATAGTTATACCGCATTACCTAAGAAGAGAGAAAGCAAATGTTAGGTTTGGCACATAGTCACAGTGGAAAGTCATATGGGTAAGAGGGTTGGGATAGTAGGGAGGGCAGTATTAAGATGACTAACTGTGTAGTCCAGCCTGAGTAGAGATTCTAGCATAGCCTTGAGACAGCTTTAGTTGAACCAATCAATGATTGGAATGGGAGAAATGACAGATAAGAAAGGTGGTGCATTAAAGTATTTGTTTTTATTGAATAAGATTTTCTATCATTTTTTAAAAAATTAAAATCAGGTTTGTTTGTTTTTTTTTTAAGGAGAGAAAACAAAAACAAAAGTTAACTTTATTTTTATTTTATATGGCACCCTTGTTTATTTTTGCCTATAATTTGTTGTCCTCAGCGTGCAAAAGAAAGTTCCCTCTTCCTGTTGTATAACGTGAAATAATAAAGGGTATCACAATTAACTGTCACAGGTGTATCACAGGTATATACTCTGGCATTAAAGAATCCTTCTCTTCTTTGAAAGCTTAGCTTGGTCACCTTCCCTAATCCCCGAATTGAAAGTATTCTCTTTCCTCAAATGTGCCTAGAGAATTTTGTTTTGATCTCTTCTTTCCTTCCTACCTTGTCATACATGTCATATCTTTGCAGTTCTCTCCCACACCCAGGTAAATGGTGTGAGTTCCTTGAGGTTAGGGACTATTTTTTTTTATCTTTGTAGCATATCTTGTACATATGCTTAATACATGTTTGTTGAATCATTCAGTTTGTTTTTCTTTTAGAGAAGTACTTCTTGAAATTTTCCTAATTTATCTCTGTAGCACTGGACTTCTTGGAGCAAATTTTGACTTTTAGTCCCATGGATCGATTGACAGCAGAAGAAGCTCTGTCCCATCCTTATATGAGCATTTATTCCTTTCCAATGGATGAACCAATTTCAAGCCATCCTTTTCACATTGAAGATGAAGTTGATGATATTTTGCTCATGGATGAAACTCATAGTCACATTTATAATTGGGAGAGGTAAAATTGATTTTATATTAAACTACTTAATAATTGACTTTTATTTATATGAACCACAACATGATGACATTTTTATTAATGAGTTTTTTGTATGATATATCAACGCAAAAGTTGTGTGAGTAAAGGTACCATGTTTTTATCTGTGTTTCTTCTTAATTTTACCCTCCTAGTAAATTATTTCTCTTTAAGTATACCATTTAAAAATGTCTATGTGTGTATGTGTGTGTGTATGCCACTTATATACCATAATATACCATTTATAATGTTTACTAAAATATTTTTCAAAAACAACCTTTTAGAATGAAAATTAAATGGTTGCTACTTTCTTAAAAGTATTTTTTCATGCTTTGTTAACAGTCCTTTGAATGGTTTTGTTGCCCTTTTAAAGTGAAGAATTGGGGAGTGAGGGGTGGCAGGGTGTGGGGAGACAACATAGGGATGCAAATAGTTTAAAGATTCCACAATACAGCATTGTTGCTTTTAGGTGAACAAGACAAACCATCTGCCTTATAGCATAATCATTAGGCAGTTATTATATATGTATATTATATATATGTAATTATGTTTTAGGGGATGAATTATTTTTTCTTGTGGCGTATAGATTAATTTGATAGTAGAATTCTATATATCTAGAAATTTTTTTCTTAACTGCTTTGCTCATATTTTTGATCCCATTTAAATTTATTATTAGGGGAATTTTAAGACTAATGGAAATGAAAGATTATAGAATCCCCTTTAAAAAATTTTTGTATTTGTGGCATGGTCATGGCATGGTCCTGCCTAAAGAGGGGAACAGTGGCCAAAAAACCTTTAAAGTTCCTTCCAGCCATCTGATTTTTATTATATTTTTCCCCACTCATTAAGAATGAAAATATACTAATATGTTGAAGTTATATCATTTTTTAAAAACATTATTGGGGTTTTTTTTTTCAGTATTATGTCACTAAGTTTATAGGGTTCTCTTTCTAGCTCTGCCATTAACTATGTGACTTTGGGCAAATGTCTTAACTTTCTTGAGTCCCATTTTCCCTTTCTATAGAATGATAGAATTATACTGAAATATCTTTTTTTTTTTTTTTTTTTTTTTTTTTGAGGAAATTGGGGTTAAGTGACTTGCCCAGGGTCACCCAGCTAGTAAGTGTCATGTGTCTGAGGCTGCATTTGAACTCAAGTCCTCCTGACTCCAGGGCCAGTGCTCTATCTACTGTGCCACCTAGCTGCCCCGTACTAAAATATCTTCTGACTATATCTTACATGGTACCATTTGTGATGAGCAACATACAAATTAATAAAATTATTGACCTGAATTTGACGTACATTCTTCATCTAGTAGTTTTTGTGGGTTGAGAACAAAGAGGAATTAGTTAAGGAGAGCCTATCTGGAAATAATGACTAGTGAATGATATTACTAAAAAATGCAAATCTCCAAGCCTCAGTTTAAACTATACATTCATTTGACATGTATTGTCTTGTATTTATTTCTACATGTCAGGTCTTACCTTCCTAACTATATTGTAAATTCCTAGAGGACAGAAAATCCTGATTTTTGTATCTTTTAGAGAGCCTAAAATGGGATTTTTAAAAATATATATAGTATGTATTCAAATATTTAATGATAATGATCTTTAGATATAGGCTGACTGTGACATTAATTTATTTCAGGTACCATGATTGTCAGTTTTCAGACCATGACTGGCCTATACACAATAATTTTGATATTGAAGAAGTTCAGCGTGACCCAAGGGCTCTTTCTGATGTCACTGATGAAGAGGAAGTACAAGTGGATCCTCGAAAATATTTGGATGGAGATCGTGAAAAGTATCTGAAGGATCCTGCCTTTGATACCCATTTCTCTACTGAGCCTTGTTGGCAGTATCCAGATCATCATGAAAATAAGTATTGTGATCTGGAATGCAGCCACACTTGTAACTACAAAATGAGGTCGTCATCATATCTAGATAACTTAGTTTGGAGAGAGAGTGAAGTTAACCATTACTATGAACCCAAACTTATTATAGATCTTTCTAATTGGAAAGAACAGAGCAAAGAGAAATCTGATAAGAAAGGCAAGTCAAAGTGTGAAAGGAATGGACTGGTTAAAGCTCAAATAGCTCTTGAGGAAGCATCACAACAGCTGGTGGAAAAGGAAAGGGAGAAGAACCAAGGGTTTGACTTTGATTCCTTTATTGCAGGAACTATTCAACTTAGTTCACAACATGCGTCTTCTGACGTTGTTGATAAATTAAATGACTTGAATAGCTCAGTGTCCCAACTAGAATTGAAAAGTTTGATATCAAAGTCAGTAAGCCGGGAAAAACAGGAAAAGGGAATGGCAAATTTGGCTCAGTTAGAAGCTTTGTACCAGTCTTCTTGGGATGGCCAGTTTGTAAGTGGTGGGGAGGAATGTTTTCTCATAGATCAGTTTTGTGGTGAAGTGAGAAAGGATGAACAAATTGAGAAGGAAAACACTTATACCAGTTACTTGGACAAGTTTTTTAGCAGGAAGGAAGATACTGAAATGCTAGAAACTGAGCCAGTAGAGGATGGCAAGTTTGGAGAAAGAGAAAGTGAGGAGGGTTTTCTTAACAATAGTGGGGAGTTCCTCTTTAACAAGCAGCTTGAGTCTATAGGCATCCCACAGTTTCATAGTCCAGTTGGTTCACCACTTAAATCAATACAGGCCACATTAACACCTTCTGCTATGAAATCTTCCCCCCAGATTCCCCATAAAACATACAGCAGCATTCTGAAACATCTGAACTAAAACACTCAGCAGACAGTTCTTTTTGTATTCATGAAATGTGTTTTGTCTTTTTTATTACTAGTATAAGTCATTTTTTTACTTGAATCAGATGGTGTCATTTTAGTATGGATTTCATTAGTTCTTGGTTTTTAAAATCCAGAATTACTTTCTATACATGAAATAGTTTTCATTTTAAACTGGCATGTCGTTTGCACACAAAATTAAAGAATAGAGCAAAATAATGCAATGCAGGAGGAGACAAAAGAAATGCACTAAGCCAAGTAAAAACATTCTCTCAGTAAAACGGTTATCTGTTTTACAGGAAAAAAAAATCTTGCCTTGAAATTTACACAGTGAGACTGTACATAATTGCATGAAAATATCTATTTTTTTCCTAAAACATTTTTCATTCATGAGTATTTTCAAGTTTTTCATACTGTACACATTTCTTAAAACACATGATACCAGCAGCAACTGAAAATGAATGCCGAATTTGGTACACATGTGTTATCTACCTCAAGGTAACAGAAGTATGTGGCAAAACATGTACCACCCATAGTGCTTCACAATATGCACTTCTATTTAGCCAGCGTTATTATAGTAACTTCTTAATAAGAATCATTCACTGTTTATAAGTGTTCTGGTATGCATTCTTTCTAGTGAAGTGTTAATACACCACATCTTATTTATTTTAGCAAATCAGTATATTTTCTGTATTTAATTATAGAAAGTTAACTTAGTTTTTTGAAATTTATTTGCAAATAAAGTTTTTCCATTTGGCACTATGGTTTGTTGCCTACCTAGCTGAATATTATAATGTCAGCTTGTTCTGAGGCTGTCCACGTACTCAATTTACTTAAGTGTTCATTTTAAGTAAAGCGCTCACTGTGTATAGGAATTTGTATTTTGGAGGTGCTTGATCTATCTACAAAGAAAAATTAGGAATTACTTTATTATAAAATGCTCCTAGAAGTCTTAATTGTGTTTATTTTTTAAAAAAATTATAATGTTAGACTTGTGTGCATGGACGTAATTAAGGTACATCATTATTGTAGGTTAAAAGTTGTATATGGTAAGACATATTTTGTTTTTACTGTATGTTTTTACTGAATGATCTATTCCCCATCCCAAAGCAAGCATGAATAAAATTAGGTTAAATATAGCATGTGGCATCTCAGTCTCTTGAAAATTCATTTCACCTATTTTATTTTATTGAATACTGTCTGTATCTTTGGTTAACCTGTTTAAAGAAAAGGATGAATAAAACATGGCCATCAAAAAATGGTTCCTGTTTCACTACTTAAGACAAGTGATTGACTGTTGCAGTGAAATGTATAGCAGAATCTGTTTCAACTTACTTACAGGGCCAAAATTTTGAACTGATGATTTTAAATTCTTTTGATATGAAAGATTTAAAGGAAAAAATGGTCTTACCTCAAGCAGAAGTCACATGTTGACTTAAGTCAATTTGCCTTGTCACTTAAAAAATTGAGGAACATTATTAGGGTTTATTGAAATGTGTAATTTAAACCAGATCTCAAATGTACATATTACATAAAGCATACATATAAAACTCTTATAGATTGCACCTTCTCCATAACTGACAGTGGAGTTGCTGTGCCTGAAAAGTTCATAACTTTGCAGACCAATTCTGGTGACAAGCCTCCCCAGATTTGTCTGTGCTGGTCCTCTTATCAAACTGGGCCCACACTCTTAAGCCTTTTCAGCTTTGTATAGGACTTGACTGAAATTGTGTTCTGATCTAGCCAGAACCCAAAAGCATCTCGATGCCATGATGAAGCACCAGTTGTAGGATTGCAGTAAAGCACTATTAAAAAAAAAATTCAGCCATGAGAATATCCAGATATTTAGGCTTCAAATGGTGCTCTTTTGAGTTGTTAATATAGTGGATTATATCTTATTGATAAACTGTAGCATGATGCAATAGAAAGCACTGTATTTGGTGTTAAGGCACTTGGGTTTAAATCTCAGCTTTGCTGCTTACCCTCCTGAAAGACCTTAGGTGAATCTTTGTCTGGGCCTCAGTCTTCTGACTTGTACAATGGGAATGAATCATACCTGTTATGGGTCTTTCCAGTTGTGTCTGATCTTATGATCCCATTTACTTCTTCCTAATTTCTTTATTACCGTGAGCAATACCATCATTCTTATTTCCCACATTTGCTCACTAAGACCTCTATACTTGTCTCTTGCACCTTTCCATCTATACTATATCACTGACTGATCTTATCAGCTCTCATGGATTCAGTTATCTCTATGCTGATGATTCTCAGATCTCCTTATTCAGCCCTAAACTCACCTAATTTCCAAACACATCTCCAACTGCTTATTGGATATCTTAAACTGGATGAACGGTAGGTATCTTAAACTCAACATGGCCAAAACCTTCCAAACTTCTCTATTACTGTGGAAAACATTACCATCCTCCCCATCCCCCAGGCTTCCAACCTAGGTGTTACCTTCAATTCCTCACTCACCTCCTCTGTCCAATTTGTTACCAAGTTCTATTGATTTTACCTTTGCAGTGTTTGTCTTATATACTTTTTCTCTTCTGACACTGCTAATGCTCTGGTATAGGCCCTCATCACCTCACACCAGGATTATTACAGTAACCTTCTGGTTGGTCTCCCCACTTTAAGTCTCTTCCCCACTCCAATCTATCTTCTATTCAGCTGTCAAATTAATATTCCTAAAGTACAGGTCTCACCTGGTTACCCACCCCTCCATTCAGTAAATTCCACTACCTATCATCTTCCAAGATCAAATGTAAAGACCTTTTTGTTTTGGCATTCAGAGTGCTTCATAACCTGGCTCCCCTCTACCTTTCCAGTCTTTTTATTTCTCATTCCTATATACTCTGTGACCTAGGGACACTGGCCTCCTCACTGTTTAATGACACTTCCAATCTCTCCCTGGCATTTTCACTGGCTGTTGACTGTGTCTGGAATTCTCTCTTTCCTCATCTGCCTCCTGGCCTCCTTCAAAACCCCGCCTACAAGAAACTTTTCCCAATGCTAGTGCTTTCCTCTGTTGATGATTTCTAATTTGTGTTGATGATCTCATTTGTTTAATCTCTAATTTATCTGTATATATCTTGGTTGTACATAGTTATTTTCATGTTCTCTTCCATTAGACTGAGTTCCTTGAGAGTCAGAATTGTCTTTTGACTTTATAGTCCTAGCACTTAGCACAGTGCCTGGCACATAGTAGATGCTTAATAAATGTTGACTATGTCTCTTGATTAACCATTTTCTCCCTTTTTGAATAACAATCACCTTTGCCAAAGATCTTATAAACTTTTTTGGCTCATGACTCATGACAAATACAGGTAAAGCCTATGGACTCTTCTTAAAATAGTGGTTTTAAATGCATAAAATACATAGGATTATAAGGAAATCAGTGATATTAAATACACATCAAAATATTAAAGATTCTTAGTTTGTAGATCTCCTGAAATCTATCCATGAATCTTTTGTGGGCCTGGGGACCCCAGGTTAAGAACCACTGTTATAGATTGTTCTTGTAATCTGTCCCCATTCTAATTTAACCCATCTACACACAGCTGCCAGAAAAATCTTCCTCAAACATTATTGCCTGTTGCCTCTGTATTGCCTAATCAAATGAAAAAACCCTTTATACTTCTCTACTAATGTTCCACCATTCATGGCACTTCTATGCCGGTTCTGTTGAATGTACCTGATAACCTGGCTTGCTAATTCTTAGATGTGTTCCTTACCTTGGAGAAATGGTCAAGTGATATTTCACAAGACTTCCACCCCCAGATCTAGGGTTAAGCTCTTCTAGCTTCACTAAATTCCTAGAGAAGACCTTTTCTTCTTAGGGTCCCAGGTCCCTTTGGCTTTAAGTTAAATCTACCGCCTTGGCCTGCAGCTCCCTACATGGTAGTATGAGTGAGACTGTGCCCATAGGAAATTTCTTAGCTTTTGTCATGCTTGGGTAAGTCTACCACTTACTCAGTTTTCCTGTACTATACCTTTCATCTTAGCCTAGAATGTGTTAATATGTGCTGGCACCTAATTCCTCTAAGTGCTTTCCTGCTTATTTCCTCTACTTGTTCTTAAGACATGATGGCTTTTTTTGGCAGCTCCTTCATTCTGAATATCATCATGCATTCACTCTGCTTTCCACTGTCTATTCATAAATTTTGTATTACTAAAAAAAAATTCAATCATCTCTTCACAAATTAGTCGTCTGTTATCATCACCCATCCTAATTATCCTAGTCAGTAGGTCCCATTCAACTAGCTTGACCACCATATCTTCTTAGGTAATCACTAAGTTAAGTACAAATATATGCATGTTAAAGACAGCCACTGTATGACACTGGGAGGTCCATAATACATTTATGATGCTTAAGATCTCATTTAGATTTCCACCTTCAGGTTTTGCTATTGTTTTGGAAAGAGGAATATTTTTGCGTAAAACTGATGTAGGCCCTATGTTAGAGATGTATCTGGCATGAAGGACCAGAGTCGTTTTCGGGGATGCCTTAGCAATAAAGTCCCCAGAGCAAAGCCCAACAACCTCTTGGTTATTTTGTTAGCTTGAGGGAGAGTCTTAGGGAAGATATGCCACCAGACTAGCCTCCGAAGTGCTATCATCCATCCATTGTGTTACTGTTGCCCAAGCAGTAAGAGTAAATGGGAAAGGGTTGGAGAACATGGGACCATGAAAGTAGTTTCAGTTGGGCAATCAGGAAATGGTCATTCAGGTCTTTGCTTGAAGACCTCAAGTGAAAGGAAAACCATTATTTTTCTTTTTTGGTTTGTTTTTGCTAGGCAATGGGGTTAAGTGACTTGCCCAAAGTCACATAACTAGTAAGTGTCAAATGTCTGGTCTGAGACCGGATTTGAACTCAAGTCCTCCTGACTCTAGGGCTGGTCCTCTATCCGCTGCACCACCTAGCTGCCCCGAAAACCATTATTTCTTAAGGAAGTTGATTCGACTTTTGGGTTGATCTGTTTTTTAAAATATCTTTTATTTTTAACACCTATTCCTCTCTGACTATGACTCTTCCTTTTCCCTTCTCAGAGAGACTCTTTATAACAAAGAATGAAAGAAAATTTAAAAAATTAACTTGATGTAAGGAAAAAGTCTGACATTGTATGCAGTGTTCCACAGCTATCCTCCCCCAACTCTTTAAAGAGAGGAAGGGGAGGAAGCCTTCTCCTATCCCTCATTTGGGGCTAAGCTCGGTCCTTATAATTTTGCAACATTCAGTTTTCATTGTCATTCTTTCCATTTATACAGATGTAGTCATTGTGTGTGTGTGTGTGTGTGTTTATGTATGTGTATACACACATACACACATTTTTCCCCTAGTTCATTTATTTCACTTAGCATCAGTTTATTTGTCTGACTAGGTTCCTCTGTATTCACCATAGTCATTGCTGCAGCACAGCAATATTACATTACATTCGTGTATCACAATTTGTTTAGCCATTCCCTGGTTGATAAGCATCTACTGTTTCCAGTTCTTTGATACTTCAAAAAATGCTGTTCTAAATATTTGTTGTGGTTACTGCTTATCAGAGATAATCGGAATCAAAGGTTTTTTCCCAGTAAATGACCGCTTCTGTTATCCCCGAGACATTGATTTTCTAGTTAGAAAACCTTTTCAAAGTTTCTGTAATCAAAATTACCTACTTGAATCTTTTATAATTATCTCTATCCCTTCTTTAGCTAAGAATTCTTCCTGGGGCCATGGCTGAGAAAGGTGCTTGAACCTTTCTAAATTTTTAAATGGTATGATCTTTAAGTTCAGGTCATGTATACATTTTGATTTTATTGTGGTGTAAAGTGTTTGTCTAAACCTAATTTCTGCTGAATGACTTTCTAGTTATCCTAACTATTCTTATCAAACAGGAAGTACTTCCCCAACTAACTTAACATTCTTAGATTTATTGAACACTTTGAGTTGAGTCCAATTGTTTCCGATCCTTCTTTATCTAGTGTGTTCTATTATTCTACTTTTCAGTTTTTAAAATCAGTACCAAATAATTTTATAAGTATTTATAATTTTTATTTTATGCTATTTTAATTTTATGTTATAATTTGAGATCTTAGAAGTACTAGTCTCTCTTCATTCTTGTTTTCGTGATTTCCCTTGAGGTTCTACATCTTTTGTTCCTTTAAAGGAAATTTATTATTTTATCTACTTCCACAAAGTATCCTCTTGGTAGTTTGGTATTTATATTAATTTAGGTAATATAATTTTTATTACATTGAAACAGCCCAGCTATGAGTACTAAATATCCCTTCAGTTATTTGATCGTAATTTCTTTAAGGAACATGTTTTAATTGTGTTTATGTAAGTCTTAAGTATGCCTTGTAGTTATTTTAATGGGATTTCTGTTTATATTATTTCCTCTTGGCTTTTTTATTGCTCTACAGAAATGCTGTTGATTTTTGTGGATTTAGCATGTATCCTACTTTGCTGAAAGTATTGTCTCAATCAGTTTCTTTGCTGATTCTGTAGTATATTCTAAGTAAACCAACAAGTGGTAATAGTTTTGTTTCCTCTTTGCCTATATTTATGCTTTTAATTTTTTTCTCTTGATTTATTGCTATTGCTGTCATTTCTATAATGAAGTCAAAGAGAAGGGGGAATAGGTTAATTACTAGCAAATTTTTCCTTACATTGAGCCTCAAATTGTCCCTGCATATTCCACCTATTACTTGTGGTGCTGTTCTTTATCACCAAACAGAACAATTATTTTTCCAGTTGTCCTCCTTTCTTATACTTGAAAACAGCTTTCATGTTTCCCCTGAGTCTTCTCCAGTCTAAACTTTCCTGGGTCCTTACCTATCCTGCTTGTCCTCTTGTGGATGCTCTCCTGTTTACCAGTTTCTTTAAAATATTTTCAGAATTGTACACAGTACTCCATATGTGGCATACATATTCCACTACTATATTTATAGAGTACTACAGGCAACTAGGTAGCACCTGTGCCTGGAGTCAGGAAGAGCTGAGTTCAAGTCTGGCTGCAGACACTTACTAGCTGTGTGACCCTGGGTAAGTCACTCTCTCAGTTTTCAGATCTGTAAATGAGGATGATAATAATAACATCTATGTCTCAGTATTGTTGTGAGGATCAAATGAGATAATATTTGTAAAGCATTTGGTATACTGCCTGGCACTATAGTAGGCACTATATACATGTTAGCTATTATTACTAACTATAACTTGGCCAGGGTAGATTATAGTACGACTATCACCTTTAAACTGCAAGCTATGATTCTTAATGCAGTCTAAAATCTCATTAGCTTTCTCAGTTACTGCATCTCAGTGTTGACTCATTGAGTTTGGAGGCTACTAAAAACTCCCAGATTATTTTTGAAGTAAACTATTGCCTAACCATGTTTTTCCCTACCTTGTACTTACAAGTTTGATCTTTTTTTTAACCCAAGTGTAAAACTCAAAACTTTTTCTTATTGTTGCAGCCTTATAGTCTTTCTCTCTCGATAGTCCTTTTGATCTCTCATCCGCAGTGTTATCATCTGAATTTTCCATGAAGGGTCTCAGGTTCCCATCTGGTAACGAATGAACACTCAGAATCCAGTAGTGCTAATTATACCCCTGATCATCAAAGGCTGTAAGAACATTATGAATTAATGTTCTTACATTATGAATTAATGTTCAGAATAGAAAGAGAATGGACAGATGGCAGTCATGGTCTGATGTTGTATGGTGAACTCCCAATTACTTTATTGATCACTCACAGACATTCATCCTGGATCCCAGTAACAGGCCTTGGGAACGGTGAGGGTCTAAACAAGTCAGAATGGAAACAACTGTCTGCTTAGCATGCTTGTATGTGCATACAAATACAAGTACACCATTGTACTTACTTTTATAGCCACTTGCCATATGACCCTCCAGCCCTAGAGTCACTTATTCATTCAGTCATGTCTAACTCTTCATGACCTCATGGACCATAGCACACCAGTGCTGTCCATAGGGTTTTTCCGGCAAAGATACTGTAGTGATTTGCCATTTCCTTCTCCAGTGGATTAAGGCAAATTTAGATTAAGTGACTTGCTCAGGGTCACACAGCTAGTAAGTATCCCTGGCTAGATTTGAATTCAAGTCTTCTTGACTCCAGGCCCAGTGCTCTATCCACTGAGCCATCTAGCTACTAGGGTCACTTGGGTAGTTGGCAAAACGAAATTAGTGATTTGGACCTGCGTATCTCTGGACACTCCCCCTCTCCTATTTTACAATCATACTCTTCTGGACTTTCCCTGCACCCCACCTATTTTCCTGCTCTCACTTAGTTAAATTTTTACTGTGTCCACCAGTCTTACATATGGCAATTGGGACTTAAGTGAGAGTCACAGCAGGACCTGGCCAAAGTCCAGTACACCATTACTCCAGATTTGTATTATTTGCATATTAAGTCATTGATAATATTAAGTAGCACAGGACCAAGTATATATCCATAAAGCACTAACTAGACTGAAGACTTGTCCAGGTGACATTAAGCCATTAAGCACTGGTTACTTTTTAGGTTCTCCATGCCTACTTCAATTCATTTTAAATTCATCTTGTCGTTTAGTTGTTTTCAGTCTTATCTGACTCTTTGTGACCTGATTTGGGGTTTTCTTGGCAAAGATGTTGGAGTGATTTGCCATTTCCTTGTCCAGCTCATTTTACAGACGAGGAAACTGGGCTGGGACAAACAGGGTTAAGTGACTTGCCGAGGGTCATGCAGCTAGGAATTGTCTTAGGCCAGATTTGAACTCGAGAAGATGGGTCTTCCTGACTCCAGGCCAGGCACTCTATCCACTGTACTACCTAGCTGCTTTTGATTTTATCTAGTGGCAAGCCCACCTCTTTTAATCTATTTTTTTTTTTTACAAGAAAAACATGAGAAACTTTATCAAATGTTTTGCAGTTTGGCAGAAACTAGGCATAGACCAACATCCCACACTGTGTGCCAAGATAAAGTCTAAATGGGTACACAATTTAAACATAAAGGCTGATATAAGCAAATTGGGGAGCATGGAGAACCTTACATGTCAGATGTATAGATGGGGGAAAAATTTATACCAAATGAGATGGAGAAGATCATGGGAAAATATAATGGGTAATTTTGATTACATGAAATTAAAAAGTTTTTGTAGAAACGAAACTAATGCAGAAACAAAAACCAAGATTCGAAGGAAAGCAAGAAACTGAGAAATAATTTTTATAGCAAGTTTCTGTGATAAAGGCCTCATTTCTCAAATATGTAGAGAACTTAATCAAGTTTACAAAAATAAGAACCATTCCCCAGTTGATAAATGGTCAATGGATATGAACAGGCAGTTTTCAGAAGAAGAAATCAAGCTATCTATAGCTATATGAAAAAAATGCTCTAAATCACTATTGATTAGGGAAATGCAAATTAAAACAACAGTTCTGAGGTATCAGCTCACATTTATCAGATTGGCTAATATGACCTAAAAGAAAAATGACAAATGCTGGAGGGGATTGGTGGAGTTGTGAACTGTTCCAAATATTCTGTAGAACAATTTGGACTTATGCTCAAAAGTCTATCAAACTGTATACCCTTTGATTGAACAATACCACTACTGGGTCTGTATCCAAAAGAGATAAGAGAAAAAGAAAAAGGACCTATATGTACAAAAATATTTATAGCAACTCTTTTTGTGTTGGTAAAGAACTGGAATTTGAGAGGATGCCCATCATTTGGGAAATGGCTGAATGAGTTGCGGTGTATGAGGAGTATACTGGCTAAGACAAACCTGGGAACTACATGAACATAATTATAAAACACTTTATACAAATAAAGTCAGGTTTAAATAATTGGAAAAATATTAATTATTCATGGGTGAGTAGAGCAATATAATAAAAATCATTCTGTCTAAGCTAATCTACTTATTCAATGCCATCCCCAATTAAATTACCAAAAAATTATTTTATTGAGCTAGAAAAAATGATGACATTCATTTGGAAGAACAAAAGGTCAAGAATATCAAAGAAATTAATGGAAAAAAATGTAAAGGAAGGAAGTTTAGCGGTACTAGATTATAAACTATGTTAAAAGGCAGTAATTATCAAAACTATCTGGTACTGCATAAGAAATAGAAAGGTGGATCAGTGGAACAGAATAGACATACAATACACAGTAGTAAATGATTATAGTTGCCTTGTATTTGACAAATGTAAAGATTTAAGCTTTTGGGATAAGGATTCACTATTTGTTAAAAAATAGTTGTGAAAACTAGAAAGCAGTCTGGCAAAATATCTTACACCATTTACCAAGATAAGGTCAAGATATGACCTAGACATAAAGGGAGATAGCATAAGTAAATTAAAAGAACATAGAGCATATTACCTTTCAGACTTATAGATAGGAGAAGAATTTATGAATAAATAAGAGATAGAGAGCGTTGTGAGGTGTAAAATGGACAATTTTGATTACATTAAATTAAAAAGGTTTCGTACAAATAAAACCAACGTAGCCAATTTTAGAAAGAAAGCAGAAAACTAGGGGAAAAGTTTCTCAGATAATGGTCTCATATCTCAAATATATAGAGAACTTGGTCAATTTAATAAGAATATGTGTAATTCTCCAATTGATAAATAAATGGTAGTTTTTGGATGAAGATATCAAAGCTACATATAGTCATATGAAAAATGCTCTAAATCATTGCTGATTAGAGAAATGCAAATTAAAACAACTTTGAGATATCATCTCACACTTATCAGTTTGGCTAAAATGATAGAAGGGAATGATGGCAGTGTTGGAGGGGATGTAGAAAAATTGGGATGCTAATACATTGTTGGTAGAACTGTGAACTGATCCAACCCATTTTGGAGTTATATACCCAAAGAGTTATAGAACTGTATATACCCGTTGACCTAGCAATACCCCAATTAAGGTCTGTTTCCTAAGGTGATCAGGAAAAAGGAAAAAGAACCTATATCTTCTAAAATATTTATAGCAGCTCTCTTTGTGGTGGCAAAGAACTGGAAATTGAGGAAATGCCCATCAATTGGGGAATGGCTAAACAAGTTGTGGTATATGATTATATACCACACAGTTGTAAACTCCCAGATTATTTTTGAAGTAAACTATTGCCTAACCATGTTTTTCCCTACCTTGTACTTACAAGTTTGATCTTTTTTTTAACCCAAGTGTAAAACTCAAAACTTTTTCTTATTGTTGCAGCCTTATAGTCTTTCTCTCTTGATAGTCCTTTTGATCTATCATCTGCAGTGTTGCTGTAAGAAATTATGAAGAGGTTGATTTTAGAAAAACATGGAAAAAAGTTGCATGAAATAATAAAGAGTGAAATGAGCAGAAACAAGAGAATGTTGTATAGAATAGCAGCAATATTGTTCCAAGAACAAGAAAGTTTTTTTTAAAGAATGTTACAAATAAATAATAAATTTGAAAAATTTGAAAATGATATGATGTTGGGCAAGTCACTTAACCTCTCTGGATCTCAGTTTTTTCATCTGTAAAATGAGGTGGTTAAACTCGATGCTCTGAGATCCTTTCCAGCTCTACTACATTCATAAATTCTACAATCCTAATAAGTTGCCTAGGCAGTCTTTCAGTAACAGCCCAACCTAACAGCCAGTGTGTGTGTCAGAGGTGGAACCTGACCTCAGGTCTTTTTGATTCCAAGGCTAGTTCTTTATACACTAGGCAATACTGTTTCTCACTAACTTCAAAGCCCAGTATAAATGTAAACAGAATGTCACATGTAGAGTAGCATTGATTTTTCATACAATGACATTTTCTGAGTTGTAGCTATATCATGAAGGAAAGAACAAATGAAGTACTTTAAAATAATCTGCATAAAATATATCTCCTTTTGGGATCCAATCCAGATATTTTACAGTTTCTTTTAATGAATAAAAGTATTTATTAAGCACTTTCTACATGCAGAACACTGTATTAAGAGCTAAGAATACAAAATAGAAAAGCAAGACAATCCCTGTTCTCCAGGAGGAGACATGGGGAAGGTTTCAGCTGCAAGTCAGATGGGAGGATGAGAGGGACCCATGTTCCTTAGGATGCAGTGGTAAATCAGATAGTAATGCTGCTTTAATGTCATTCCCATGGGAAAAAAATCCTATCAGTTTCTGATGTTGAGCCATTTGACAGTGCCAAGCACTTTGGTGACAAGAACTTTCTTATGGGGTCTTCTGCAGAAATGGCTATAGCCTCTGCAAGAACAGTAGCCAGGTTGCCTTTCCACAGGGGTTACCTCCCAGAATAATAACTGTGCCCACTGGTCTGGAAGCATAGCTATTTCAATGGCTCTTAGGTTCAGGGTCCTAGGATGTTTCCATCAGGGTGGTTTGACTTGCATGTTGCAAGTGTCTCTCCTTTAGGACGCCTTGCTGCTTCAGCTAGACTGTCTTGACTGCCTTGTGGGTGGCAATTGATTGGCAGTTGATGGTGACAGCTGGCCTGTCTCTACAGAGCTGCCCCCTCAAATGATAGCTGAGAAGGCTGGCTGTAAGCAGAACCTGTGTTCTGGGGAGTGCTCCCTCTCCCATGACTCCCATTGGTTTCCCAAGCTCTCTGCTGGTTGCTGGCAGTTGGTCAGTGTTGGTGATGAGGAAGGTGGGCCCTTTCTCCATAATTTCTCTCCCAGTGGTGGCTGCAGTTCCTTTTATAATCAACTTCAATGAGAATTCACATTTTTCTTAATTTTATACTTCTTTTTTTCCCAAATACTTCTTTGCTAGATTATAAATGTGGTTCTTTTAGGATGCTAGAGTGTCACCAAGGTGACCTAAGATTAGAACTAGAATAACAACACTAACAAAACACGTTAGTACTAGAGATGTACAATAAGCTGCCAATGATTGAAGGACAAATTCAATTTTCTAAGAAATATTGCTTTATGATTCTTCCCATTGGTTCTAATTCTTCTTTACAACATGACTAATGTGGAAATATGTTTAATATGATTTGTATAGCTTATATCAGATTGTATGTTGTCTGGGGAGGGGGGAGGAGAGGGAGGGGGAGAAAATTTAAACTTGAAATCTTATGGAAGTGAATGTTGAAAACTAAAAATAAATGAAATTTAAAAAAAAGAAATATTGCTTTAAAAATATTTTTTTGAGAGGGAGGTAGGAATGACTAATTCTAAGTTATAGGAACAAGCCATCGCCCATCCTGGGATGATCTGTGCTGTTAGGCTTTCATGTCTATCAATTTGTTAATGAACCAACTACATTATGTAACAAAGTGTTTGGAGATGGGCTGAATCATAGATGTGATGCTGAATTTGAAATCTAAATTACTCCATCCATTAGTCACATCTGCTGCACTGTTGCTCTGTTCCACCTATAACATCTGTCACAGTGAATAGCTTTGAATGGCCTGTAGTTCATCTGAAGAACCTCAGAGAAGTCATTTGCTTGGTGAGGAGAAAATATGTAAACCTCTGATGGGTGGCTGTTCTGCCAGGGAGAGTTTTTTACTTTTGTGGGGAAAGTTGGAAGGTGATGCAGAAAAAAAAAAGAAGAAAATAAAAAAATCTAAGTGAAAGCACACACACAAAAGGGAGCAGAAGAAAGTTCGGAAGGGGAGAGAGAGAAGCTGGGCAATGTTGGTACAATGGTGTAAAATTTAAAGTACATGAAGTAAACCCCAAGCTACATGCAAAGTTCATGCATTCGTAAATAATCCTCTTTCTCTGTTCTTTACATAATAACCCCTCACCTCTGCCAAGAAGTGGAGGTAAAAGTACATTCTCATGTCTTTTCTTTGGGGTCAAGTTTTCTTGTTCTCATCTTAAAGCATTTAGTTGGTTTTTTTTTTTTGGTTATTTGTTTCCATTTCTATGAATTCCCCATTAACCACGTTTGTCACATTATTTTCAGGTCGCAAGTTATTCTCCTTGGAATAGAAAATCAAAAGAAAAAAAGGATTGTGTCTTCTCTCCATCACTAGTTACTATATTCACCCTGAACAACGGTGGTACTTTGCCTTGGCATAGTGGATAGAACATTGGACTTGATGTTAGAAAGATGAGTCCAAATCCTACCTCAGACATTTTCTAGCCATGTGATCTTGGGCAAGTCACTTACCTCTCAGTTTCCTCAATTGTAAAATGGTGGAGGTAACAGCAGCATTTACCACATAAGGTTTTTTGTGAGTGTTAAATATGTGAAGTAGTGTGCAAACTTTAAAGTTATATAGAAATGTTAGCTATAATTATTATTAACATAGCTAAAAGGAAAGCCCTTTTTGTTATCCTTAGCTTTTCCTCACTAGCCTCGCCTCATTTGGAACTTCCTCCAGGCACCATTTTTATAGGCCTCAGTGCCATGCTTTTATATCCATCCTCCATCTATCCATCCTCTTGTCTCTATCTTTTGCATATATTTTTAAACTTGTCAAGTTCTCTATGGTTTCACCTTGATCTTTAGACAATCCCACCTTTTTTTCCTCCTCAGTGTTATTTCTCTGTCATCAGAATTTTATTCACATTAAGTCTTCTGTGCCTCCTGGGCTTACTCTCTTTGTAGAATTGTAGGTCATGGGATACTGCCTATCCTGAAATATTCTCTCCCAGAATCTCGGGTGCATGTCAGATCATGTCTGATATTTCTACTCATTGCCTTCTGGGATTCCTGCCTAGCTCATGATTGTAAGTGACTGAAGCTATATACATTTCAGAAGAAGGGTTCATAAGGATTATTCCCTAGAGCTGGAAGGTAATTTAGAGGAAATCTTGTCCAACCCTCCACCCCCCCAATTTTTTTTTAACAGATAAGGAAACTGAGATCAAGAGAGGTTAAGTGATTTACTCAAGGCTGCTCATTGTCAGGTTGATATCATGAGTTCTTTTTTTTTATTTTTACTGTATTAACAACTTTTTTTTAAATCTCTCTACAGCTTGCTAAATTGAACTGTGTGTTTGCAAGGGGATCTGATAGTCATACATATAATGAAGTTCCCAGATTTTTCCAGAGAGAAGCAACAAATTAGTAAAATGAGAAATTCAATTTCTACCCCATGTACCCCAGTCCTTCATAGCACATCAGATTAATTGACTGAGTCAAGGTTACATAGTTAATACTTGTCAAAATTCTAAATCTAGTGCCCTTTTTTTTTTAAACCACAGCATGCTATGTCCCCCTCATCTCACCTCCTCTCTTTCTAACAGTATTCTATCTATCCTTCAAAGACCAGTTTGTCTACCCCATCTGGCCCAACATACACTGATTTCTCCTTTCTCTAAAATTCCAGAAAGACTGCCCTGTGGCTAAAAATATAGCATTTAGGGGTGGGTGAGTAATAAGGTACAGTCCTATAGAGAGGTAGTATGGGTAGTGGATAGAAAACTAGGTTCAGAACCAGAAGGACCTGGGTTGAAGTTCTACCTTTGACAGATACTTGCTGTATGACCTTGGAAAAGTCATTTAACCTCATAGTGCTATAGAAAGCTCTCTGAGATGATAAAAGTTGCAGAGAAGGTGCCAACCTGCATTAGTATAGTTTCTTCATCTAGGAGTTTCTTCCACTAATAAAACCCTAAGTCCTGACTCTATCCCTAGCCTTTTGTTCTATAATTGTCTCATGTGTCTTTCTCTCCAAATAGATTTTAGGGTGCCAGCGGTGAGGGACTACATACATCTTATCCTTCTAGACATCCCAGAAAATGCTCATACAAGTTGTAGACTCTCCGTGAATCTTGTGCTGTTAGTTACATCCAGCTTTACTTACTGATCTAAAGAGTAACACATTCTAAATACTTTGTTTGCAAAGGTTCTTAACCTGCATTGTTGGGGTGAACTCTGTAGTGAGGGGAAGGATTTTTAGCATGTCCAGAGAGATTCTGTAGGACAAACCAAAAATTTTAACTTCGTCTTAAATTGTAGCATTGTTCTCATCAGACATTGAGGAGAGCCTGCCCCCTTGTGGAATAGCCAAATGTTGGCCATTTTATAAAATGTTTCTGAGACATTCCTTTGACATCACTGCAGTCAAAAATCTCTCCTCAATGTCTCTTCCTTTTTTTTTTTCCCTATTTCAGATTATATATCTCTAGCATCCCATATTATCTATGCTGTTTGTTTCAACAACTGAAATGTTAAATGTAATTAATTAATAAGTGAGCAGCCCAACAGGACAAATCTTTGGTACAGTGCAAAGAAAATGGACTTTTAAATCTGAAGACCCTGATGAATTATAGATTCTTATCTGCCTCCAACAATTATTACCTGCGTGACTTTGAGGTAAGTCACTTAACCTCACTCAGTCTCAGTTTCCTCAAGGAAGGAGTTGGCCTCTGAAGTACTTCCAGGTCTAAATATATGATGATCTAACTGAAGGTTTCTAAATTATCTCATTGTACTTTAATGGTCTTGTTCAAGGAATGGACCCCCAAATCCTTTAAAAATCATACTTTGGTGACACTAAGAGAAATTTCTGTTAGCCCTGCAAAGGTCATAGAAGCAAGGGGATTTTCCAACTTTTTCAACCAGTGGCCCATTTTGGCAAGAACAAATGATCCAGAAAGCAAATTACTCCTTGTAGCCTCTCCAGCCACTTTCAGGAAAACTTCCCCAGAATTAATGTGAAGTCCCTTTTTGATGAGGCCACAATGGATTGATTTTAATTCAGTAGTAAAAATCTTACATTCTGGCCTGCAATTCATCCCCAGCTTCAAAGGATCCAACTTCCAACCTTCTCACCAAAGTTGAGGATGACTCCACTTTTGTAAAATGGGCATTGAGAGATCTATAAAGAAACAGTTTGAAAGGAATTAGCCCAGGCCACTTGAGTCTAGTTAAGAAAAAGAACCATAAAAGAAAACAATCAGATGACCCCTTTGTTATTTGACCTGGTAAAGATCTTATTTCTGCCAGTTCATCCCTCTATGGGAATTCCTGTTTCCACCCTAACTCTCCAACTAGTAACTGGTTTGGGATTAATACACAAAATAGTTCACATTCCCCGAGGGCTCCTTTTATTTTTATTTATTTATTTTTGGCTAGGCAATGGGGGTTAAGTGACTTGCCCAGGGTCACACAGCTACTAAGTGTTATGTGTCTGAGGCTGGATTTGAACTCAGGTACTCCTGAATCCAGGGCCAGTGCTCTATCCATTGGGCCAGTGCTTTATCCACTGCACCACCTAGCTGCCCCACCCCCCCAGGGCTCCTTTTAAAAAATAGAATGAGTTTCCTGAACTTCCCAAAACAAGGACTTGAGATTGAATGCAATAGTAATAAAGGCACCTACTTCACAAGGTTTTTCTGAAGATCCAGTGAGAAAACATATGGGAAACAGTTTGTAAATTTCAAAGCATGATGGCAATGATGATGATGTCCTAACCAATGCCTCACCCTAGCATGGAAATAAATGAGCTGGGTTTTTCAAAAGCCATGCCAAAAGAATGTAAGCTCTAATCAGTTCTACCAGGCTGGAGGACAGGCTAGAATACTTGACTGGGCTGAGGGTTGGTTAGCCAAGTATGCTGGAAAGAATCTTGGAATTCAGGTCAGGAAACCTGATCTGAGTTCTCTCTCTGATTCTTACTAGCCATGGCCAAGTCATTTAACTTGTGAGCCAGCTCTCTCATCTGTAAAATGGAGGCATAATATTTAAACTATCTACTTTACAATACTGTTATGAAAAAATTGTTTTATATGTGTACACTTCTGTAGCACTTTTGTATTACTGCAGATTCAGGAAGGTTTAGAAAATCTAGGGCCAAGTACTAAGAAACATGGAGCATGCAAAGCAGTAAAAATAGCCTTGAGAGGATATACTTAGAATATGAGGGGACACCTTTACAATATAAAAAGTAATCAGTGAGAAAGGTGGAAACAAGTTAGGTTGGTTGGGCTTCCAAAGTAGAGTTGGGTGCACTCCATTGGGGCCCCAGACGGAATGGGGCACTCTGAATCTGTAAAGTCCTGTGGGTTTCTACACATTTCTTTTTTTAAAATTAATTTTGATTTATCAACAATCACTTCCATATGCTTCTGAGTTTAAAATTTTTCTCCCCATCTCTCCCTATCACCCTCCCCAAGACAGCACACAATTTGATATAGGCTATACATAAACATTCCTATTAAACATATTTTCACATTAGTGATATTGTAAGTAAGAATTAGAACCAATAGGAAGAACCACCAGAAAGAGGAAATAAAACATAACAGAAGAAAAAAAAATAGCAAATAGTATGCTTCAATTTGCATTCAAACTCCATAATTCTTTCTTCTTTATGGATAGCATCTTCCATCATGTGGCCTTTGGAGATGTCTTAGATCCTTGTATTGCTGAGAAGGGTCAAGTCTATAAACGTTAGTCATTGCACAATGCGGCTGTTATTGTGTACAAGGTTCTCCTGGTTCTGCTCATGTCATTCAGCATCAGTACATACAAGTCTTTCCAGGTTTTTCTGAAAGCATCCTGCTTATCATTTCTTCTAGCACAATAGTATTCCATTACATTCATATACCACAACTTGTTCAGCCATTCCCCAATTGCTGGATATCCTCTCAGTTTCCAATTCTTTGCCACCACAAAAAGAGCTGCTATAAATATTTTTGTACATGTGGGTCCTTTTCCCATTTGTATGATCTCTTTGGGGTATAGCCCTAGAAGTGCTATTGCTGGGTCAAAGGGTATGCACATTTTTATAGTCCTTTGGGCATGACTCCAAATTGCTCTCCAAAACGGTTGGATCATTTCACAACTCCACCAACAATGCATTAGTGTTCCAATTTTCCCACATCTTCTCCAACATTTATCAGTTTCCTGTTTTGTCATGTTGGCCAATCTGATAGGTGTGATGTGTCTACACATTTCTTATGTGGATCTAGCAGGATCAGGCAATGTGGGAAGGGAGTGAGGAGCCTGGACCTGAGGATTGGTGTTGATTCATGCTAATGGTGGGGGAAGGAGCGAAACATTCATGAAGAATTGGCAACAAGTTGATATTCAAACTCCCTATATGTGGAAAACATTTAACTTCCCAGGGGCTTCTTCAGGCTGAGGAGGCTGCTCCTGGGGTCATTATAAGTTTTAAATTGTTATTGTAATCCTGGTTGCAGGAGGAGTAAGGGGGTAGGCAAGGCTTACATTCTGGAAAAAGGCACTATTATTCCAGATTAGGAAATTGAATTCTTTCATCTACAGAAAGTTAATGAATGTCCTAAGTCAGACATTAGTGATTTCTTGAGCTGTCTGGTTCTTTCTCTCCCTTGGGAGTGCCCAGTGAGGAAGGACATGACCCATAGCCTTGCATCTGACTGTAGGTATTCAGGGAAAATTTCGTTAGAAGCTGCACCCAGGAAATTTTATTTTTTGAAAGACAAACATTTACTGAATACTTAATCCTAAAGGATATTATCTTTAGTCACCATACTAAAAGAGAAAACTTAATTTGAAAAACTTAGCAACATTTACTTATGTAACAGTGATGACCACTGTTGGCTGTTGTGTGTGTGTGTGTGTGTGTGTGTGTGTGTGCGCGCGTGCGCCCTTCCCTTTCTTCTCCACTAAGGTGCCCCTCTGCTCTGGACTCAAGAACTTGTAGATTAAGTCCAGGCCTAGAGGAGCCTAACCACTTAACAAGATGGTCAGCTCTTTAGTTTTGCTGTGTTGGGCTCTTTATACCTCCCCTAAAGTCCTGGGAAAATTATCAGAAGGCTAATTTTGGTCCATGTTCAGTGTCTTTCCCAAAAACGGCAGAGTGGAAGTGGAAAGGTATTCAGCGTACAAGGTAGATCACTCATAGGACATCTATTTATTTCCTCTATACCAAAAAATGCTAAACACAAAACACTCACAACCCTAGACTGACAAAAAAGCAACAGCAATAATAATTTATAACTATTGTTATACTCTTCTAGGAGGATGGCACTTAAATTATGATACATGACACAGTTTGTGAGACTGCTAAATAGGCATTTTACATTTCACCTCAACTCTGCACTGTCTAATCAATTCCCTCCATGTCCATGTCTTCTGCCATGGCCAGGGCTTGTGCTCATCCTCCTGTCAGAAGTTGTCTTTTCCTCCAAGTTCTAAAGTAGATGCAGAGAGGGTACTTCCTACAGACTGAGGACCCAGGATCTCCAGACCTCTTCAACTCACAAGAAGGCCTCTAAGGTTAGAAAAAAGCCATCTCAGGACCGGTGCTTGGTCACTGATGAGCAAGTAAACAAAGAAACCCAAACCATAAAGCAGAAGAGGCAACTAGGGCTCTGAGATCCAGTCTCAGGCTTGCCCAGCCTGGACATGTGCTTTGGCAGCCACATCCTCAGAGCCGCCTTGTGACCAGGATGGGGTAACGGTACAAGACCCCTCCTAAAATGCTCCAGGGAAAGATTCAGATAGATAGGAAGAGAAGAAAGTGGAAGAGGGTGAGTCACTCCCTTTTAAAGATACACTAAGTCAGTGGCTCTTCCTGTAAAACGGCCAGAAGACGATTGGTTGGTCATTTCAAAACATGAGTCCTTTGGCATTGTGCCACTCTTTTCCATGAGCCCCTCAAAGTTCCCGGGGGAAGCTCACTGGAATAGCCACCACAGGCTAGTTCCCACTATAGAAGATCAGGGCTGACTCAAACCAGTTTGATAGTTCACGGTCAAAATTGGAGTGAAATGAGACACACATGGATATAAAACTTTACAGAAGGATACTTACTTAGCCAGAGCAGAGATAGGATATTCAGAGAGGATACCACATTGATTCGGATGGAGATAGTTTCCTTGACTTTGTGTTAGTCATGCTGGTTTTCTAGTCAAGAAGCCTGAGGCTAGAGCAGGATACTCTTCATTGCCCTGGCTTTTTTTGTACTTAGTCCACCAGGAAGCTTTATCAAGGGCCAAGGTCTTAGTTTCCTGAGCTAATTAAGTCTTGAGGACAGTTTCAATAATTTTTAAAGGAAATGCTGGCCTAGCATATGTGTCAGGAGTCTGCTACCACAACCATGCAAACAAACTCTGTTACAATTAAAAAATGCAAACTTTGCAAAGGGCCTCCTTTAAATCAAATTCTTCCTTCAATGCTAAAGTACAAAACAATATTTTCAGACTTATCTTCTTGACTAAAAAAGCGTCTTTCCAACAGGACCATTTTCCCCAAACCTGTTGTTTGTTACTAAGGCCTAATGGTAGAATTTAAGGACTGATGACATCCTTTAAAAACTTAAAATTTTAACTTTTTTGCCTTTCTTTTCCATACCAGAGCACTAGGATCATATATTACAAGCAGAGCCATGAAAAACAAAATGGTCAGAAGAGTTAAAGAGGAGGAAAATGTTTAGTTGATTTTTTTTTTCTGACCTGGCTATAGCTGGCTGGAGTCCCCAGGCAGAAGCAGGAACCTCCTAGGGGTAGAAAGAAGGAGTGTATACAATTCATCTGACTCCAGCAGGGATTGGGCTTCACTAAGCAGAAGTATCCCCAGAGCAGGTAAGACAGATTCCCAGAATCTGGAAGAGGGTCATAGGGGAGCCTTGGACTATAGGGTGACCAGATCACTAGTAGATGGAAACAATTCCTTCTTCCTTCATAGAATTGGTAGAGGGGAAATGAAGAAAGCAGCAAGAGCTGTAGTGATGACTATAGTAATTGGGGGGAGTGGTGGGGATGGTGTCCCTGGAAACTGAGAAAGTCACTCCCATCCTCACCTCCACAGTGAACTCTAGAAAAAGGGAACCAAGAGGAAGGAACTTATGGCTAGTTTCCTACAGAAAGAACGAAAAGACATACCCTTGACAACTGACTGACTGTAAAATCTCAAAGAATGTTAAAGCTAGAAGAGACTTAATCTAATTTAATCTTACCTGACTGTAAAGATGAGTAATAAGTGGTCTCTAAGCAGGGGTGTGCTAATAAATGTTTAGTAACTGGCTCTCCAGAAATTTTTTTTTTTTTAAGCAAGACACACTTTTAAGTTTAAGCTGTGAAATGATCATATTCTCCACCCCGATCTTAAGTCTAGACACTTGGCACTTGGCACCAACACTATGGAGTCCAACCTGAACCAGATTTAAAGTGTAATTGGAAAATAGTTAACAGAATAAATAAAAATACAATAGAACGTAGATAACATTGCATTTGAAAACTAAGTCAAAATGTGATCTGCAGGGATCTTTTTGTATAGATTAGTGATCCAGTTGCTATTTGAGTTTGTTCACCACTGTACTAGACAAACAATAAAGCAATAAATCAAACCCTGATTTGTAGCCTTTTCTCTTTCTGAGGTGTAAACGCTGACACTGAAAATTTAATAGCTGGTTAGAGCTGGTTCCAGCATACTCCTACCTCCAAGTTAAATGTCTTGCTCAAGGCTGTTAGTTCTCTGTTTTTGAAGATGACTTTGTGCAACTCTGCCTCACTTAAATCGGATTAACTCATGAGCCAAGTGTTGAGCAGCCCTGAAAAGGACTCAGCAAGCCCTCACACCAGAAGTGCTAGTCCTGCTTGAATACCCCGTACACCACAACTTGCTCAATATCCTATAGCTAATTAATGGTAGAGCAAGTAAGGAAACAGAGATTATATTTTTAGCAGGGTTATCTATACACTTTACAATCTTTTGCAGCCATGTCTCTGATGATATTTTTGCAGAATACATTTATTTTTCCAAATCTACTTTGAACAAAATAAAAAACTTCTAGCAGCTATTAATCCAAATCTGTGGAGAAACATTATTTTATCTCTTCTGGTATAGTTTTTCTTCTTTAAAAAAAAGTTTTAGTGATGCTTTTTAACATCATTCATTTGCCAATGTTCCCCACCTCATGCCACTACCATTGACCCCTCCTTTCTTTGTTTTCCCCTCAAAGAAAAACAATTAAGCAAAACCAATAGACACAACAAGTGTATCTGACAAGTATTCAACACTCCTCATCTATAGACTTCCACCTTTTTAGCATAAAGAAGGAAGAAGTTCATCATCTGGTCTCAAGGGCTGGGATTGGTCAATTAATCAGAGTTCAGCTGCCTTTTAGAATTATTTTCCTTTATGTTATTCCTTTACATTATGAACATGCCTACCATATTTGCTTTAGACATTTATATGTGGGTGTGTGCTAGAA
Source organism: Vombatus ursinus (assembly GCF_900497805.2). NCBI lineage: Eukaryota > Metazoa > Chordata > Mammalia > Diprotodontia > Vombatidae > Vombatus > Vombatus ursinus. Next base: position 3,206,356 of record NW_020954626.1, read on the forward strand.
CTCTGTCCCGGGCCTTCTTATATCTCTACACTCTCTCTCCTGGTGATATCACCAGCTCCTATAGATTCAACTCACTTTTCTAAGCAGCTGACTCCCAGGTCTAAGTATTCAGCCATATCTCTTCTGAACTCATCTTGCATTTCCAGTCGCTTGTTTGATGTCTCTACCTCGTTGTCCCATCCAGAGCAGGGATCCTTAGGTACTGATTAATGACCTCCCATTTTTATTCAAGTTTGACACCATTCTTCAGTCGCTCCATTTTGCAATTTAGGAGTCATCCTTGGTTTTCATCTTCACTCATCTTCCATTTCCAATTAGTTGCTAATTCTTGTTGAACCCATTTCCTCAAGATCTCTCACATTTACTCTCCTTTTCAAAACCTAGTCCAGGCCCTCTTCACCTTTCACCTATCCAGGGGTGGGGAAACAGCAGCCTTAAGGCCATACATGGCCCTCTAGGTCCTCAAGTGAGGCCCTTTGACTGAATCCAAATTTCACAGAACAAATTCTCTTAATAAAAGGATTTGTTCTGTAAAACTTGGACTCAGTCAAAGGACCTAGAAGGCCACGTTTGTCCTCAAGACTGCAGGCCCACCGTTGAAGACTATTGCAATAGCAATTGACTTCCTTGCATCTATTCTCCAATCCATCTTGCACAGAGCTGACAAACCGATAGACCTAAATTATTCCCGTGATTATGTGACTCCTTTGCTCAAGAAGCTTCAGTTGCTCTCTGCTGCCTTTAAAATAAAATACAAATACCTCTGTTTGGCATTGAGGTTCCTTCACAATCTGGTTCCAGGCCCTCTGTCTGGGCTTATTACAAAGTAGATTAGATGAAAAGTTTAAGTGGATTCAGAGCTAGCTCATGAGATCAGAGACTTTGAGCTAGAAGAGGTCTCAGAAGGCAAATGAATGATGTTAAAAAGCATCAGTAAAATTTTTTTTTATAAAGAAAAAATACCAGAAGAGATAGAATAATGTTTCTTCACAGACTTGGATTAATAGCTGCCAGAAAAAATTTCCTGCTGTGTTCAAAGTAGATTTGGAAAAAATAAATGTATTCTGTAAAAATATTATCAAGGACATGGCTATAAAAAATTGTGAGGCAGATAATTACCTAATCCAAACCCCTTTTCTTTATAGATGAAGAAAACTGAGGCCTGGGTAGACTGAGTAATTTACCCTATTCTATACACATGGTGAACAATAAAGGTAGGGTTTGAACCCAGAGGCTCTGACTTTGGAGTCACTGCTCATTCTGCTACTATGCCCTCCCTGGGACCCTGTTCCAGGGCTAGCTAAACTAGAGCTACAGCAATTCATTTCATAATGTCCGTTTATGGCTGCTATTAATTAGATGGTGCCAAGACTTTTTGGACTCCCTTTATGGCCATGTAGCAGAGGAAAATACCAAGTGTTCCTGTCTGGATTTCCTTTTGCCATCACTTTGGCTGCTAACCTAAAGCACCTGCTGCCTTTTTTTGCAATAGCCCTTTCTTCTTAGATAAAGCATTTATTAAGTGCTAGGCACTGTGCTAAGCTCTGGGGCTACAGTCCCTAACCTTCAAGAAGCTTACATTCCAATGGGGGAAAATAATATATGAAGGGGAGCTAGAAAAGGGCTAGAAAAAGGTAGGTAGGGGGATTCACAGGCAGGTAGTATGGCTGGAGATGCTTGGGAAGCCTCATAGAACCCAATAAGATAAAGCTAAATCTGTCCTATGATTGTCCTAGGCAGCTAGGTGGTGCAGTAGATAGAGACTGGGCCTGGAGTCAGGAAGACTCGAGTTCAAATTCAGCCTCAGACACTAGCTGTGTGACCTCGGGCAAGTCACTTATCTGCTCCATGACTGAGTTTCCCCTTCTGTAAAATGTCGATTATAATGACACCTACTTTCCAGGGATTGTTGTGAGGATCAAGTGAGATATTTATAAAGCACTTAGCACAGTGCCTGGTACATAGTAGGTGCTATAGAACTTCTTATTCTCTTCCAGAGGTGGAGCCCAGTGATCCATGGAGGAAGGAATAGAGGTCGTGGCTTGAGTGGAGATGACATAGGACTGCTGTGGAGGCCGGCAACTGAACCAAAGCTGGCCTACCAAAACTCAGAGAGGTCCCAAGAACAGTCTAGTTTTCTGAGGAGTGAATGCAGGTGACAGCAGACACATAAAAACTCCCCACAGAGCAGCTTAGAAATAGAACGAGCACCCTTGGGGATTATTTCCGCCTCATCACTGCATGTCTTCAATTGAAGGCTGGGGAAACAACCATTCGTGGTGGTATCCTGACACTTGGGATGTCACTATTCCCACTGTCTCTTCATGCTTCTGGAAGCACCCTCTTGGTGTGGCCAAGAGCGCCATGGTAGCCTAAGAATGAACCAAGAGAATGCTAAGTGCTCCTCTAGGAGAATTCTCTTCCCATTACTTGGCTTCTAGGTTAAAGTACCTTATATAACCCATTTCAGAGGTGTCTTTCTTGTTAGGGCTATTTTCCCACATATCCCAAGCTCCTGCTAACTTGGACCAGTTCATATATTACACGTACCAGTACATATACTACACTTCAGTAGGTTGACTTAAAAGGCAACAGAAAGAACATTGGATTTGAAATCAGAATCTCTAGGTTCAGATTCAAATTCAGCCCTGTTCTCTATTTACTGCCTGGTGACTTTGAGTAAGTCTCTTCCTCTTTGTAGGCCTCAGTTTACTACTCTGTAAAAGGAAAGAAGTGACATAGATTATCTCTGAGGTCATTTCCACCTCTGAATCCTATGACTTGGACTTTGGGGCTGTTTTTCCAGAAAACATTTCCATTTTCTCTGGAAAATGAGATTTTGATGAGCAGCCCTACTTCTAAGCTAGCTGCCAGGTTTCTGAGCTGACTCTGGTGTGTTTGTGTGTGAGAGATCAGGACTCACACCTCAGCAGGGAAGGCACTCTAATTACTGGCCTCTGTCTGTTTCTAATCTGACTGTAGCACAATTTTTACTGGAAAGCTCACCGCTGGCCCTTCCTGTGAATGCTTAAATAGGTGTGGTTATGGCTGTGGTCTGAACTTGCAAGCTACACTAGGCACTCATTCAAACCTCTGGTTCCAGCTGACTTATGAGAAATAATCCCCTCCCCCCAGAAACAGCTGATTTCTGTGTTTCACTTCCTGTGCTTGTATGAAACCTCCAAAAAGATGTCAATGCTTTGTACCAGAGTCAGACAAAAACCATATGAGCACTTATTTTTCTTTGCCACTGATTTCAGCATGAAATTGGGTTCCTTGGTCAATCAATAAGCATTTATTAAGCACCTACTATGTGCCAGGCACAGTGCTAACTACTGGGGATTGAAAAAAAAAAGACAAAAGACAGTCTCTGCCCTCAAGGAGCTTACAATCTAATGGGAGAGACAACATGCAAACAAATATACTGTTTACAAAACAAACTATATGCAGGATAAATAGGATTGTGATTTGTTCTTGAAGACGACCATGTCATCTGGGAGATGATGACATGACTTGCAATTGACTTTGATTTGAGTGAGGGAGCGCTGTGTAAAGTCACCAGCTTCACTTTCTCCTCCAGAACCACCTGGGTCCAGTGGCCAGATATCAATCACGACAACTGGAGATAGCTCAGGATGCAATGGGAGACTCTGGCCCTTTTAAGCTAAGGTTTCCGCTTTGAGTGAGGCAACACCCATTCAATGAATAGGCCTCTTTAAGAATTGAGTTGGGGAGGAAGCTAGGAGGCGCAGTGAATAGAGCACCAGCCCTGGATTCAGGAGGACCTGAGTTCAAATCTGGCCTCACACACATAACACTTACTAGCTCTACGACCCTGGGCAAGTCACTTATAGGTCAAGGGATAGTTTCTTTTAAAAAAAAAAAAAATCAAACTGGGAGGGGAAGACCCTCAGGGTTGCTGGCCAAAAGAGAAACAGTTAATATTTACATTCACTCTGAGCCAGGTGGGCCCAAAAATAACCATTAAGTGATGCTTGAGCAAGGACCTATTGTCCAATCCATGAGATCCAGAGTGAATTGGGTTTAAGGCTTGGTCTTTGAGAAAGAAATATAGCCAGTAAACCCCAAGTTAACAGGAGAGGAGAGAAGAGAAGAGAGAATGAAAGGGAGGGGAGGTAAGGAGAGGGGAGGTGAAAGGAGACAGGATAAATAGGAAATAATTAATAGAAGGAAGACACCAGAATTAAGAGAGGTTGGGAAAGGCTTCCTGCAAAAGATGGATTTTAGTTGAGATGGGTTAAATGGAACCTCATTTTATCATCCTTTGAAAATTAATAGCATGGGACATAAAACTGTATGCTCAATTACTACTGGAATTGAATTGAACCATTTACTCTCTCTTGCTTTTGCTGGTTGATTTACTGGGAGTTGGAAACCCATAATTTGGAGCAAGCTGGAGAAAGTTTGCTTTCATGGGTTCATGGGACTGGTTTTTTTTAAGTGTATATAAAAATATGTTTCATTTTTGAAAAAAAAACATTCTTCACTTTCAACTAGAGAAATTATGTAACGTAACTTTAGAGTGTAATTTTCAGAGGTATTAGTAATTTGGTTTAAGGCAGGGAGCTGTTTTTTCATCTTTGTGTCTCTATCACTTAGTCCAGGGCCTTACACATTCAACAGTTTTTTTTTAGTTCAGACCTATGACTTCATCATTATAGGGAACTCCCAGTATGAAAATTCTCTCCACCAATGCAAGTGGGCAATTCATCTGCACTTTATAATCTTAGAGAATTACCTGGAACACTGAGAAGATGCATCATTTCTCTGTAGAGTTTCAGTTGGTATATGTCAAAGAGAGAACTTGAATCCTAGCTTCCTGACTTCATGGCCAGAGATCTATTCCTTGGACCATGGCCATGCTGCTTCTCCCCTTGCATAGGATTGGTGCTTAATGTTTGTTTAGTACAATACAACAGAAAAACAAATCATTACACTTGTGGTCTAGTTAAAACTAAATGTTCATCTTGGGTAGTCCTTTGCCCTCATTACAATTTATACAGGTACCAACCAATTTTATTTCCTATCAGGCATCTGATCAAACATAAATAAATTCTTTAGTCTAACATTTAAAAATCTTTAACTGACACCCCCTCTCCCCCGATCTTCCTTTCCAACAGTTACTCTTTGTACTATTATTTAATAATAGCTTAGTACAGTTCCTGGCACATATTAGGAGCTTAATAAATGCATGTTAACCAACATCCAATCTTGCATCTCCAACTTCCTTTCAGATATTACAAACTGGATGTCCAGCAGACATCTTAAACTCAATATGTCAAAAACTAAACTCATCATTTTTCTGCCTAAACACTCCCCACTCCTGCTTCTCTATTACTGCTGAGGATAATACCATCCTCCCAGTCCCTAAGGCTCCAATTTAGGTGTCATCCTCAACTTCTTACTATCTTTCATTCTTCATATCCAATCTGTTACCGAGACCTGTCAATTTTATCTTTATAACATCTCTAGAGGAAGCCCGCTTCTCTTTTCTGACACTGTCACCACTCTAGTGCAGACCTTCATCATCTCACACCTGGACTTATTGAAACAGCTCCTGCTGATGGGTCTGCTTGCCTTCAGTTCTCCCCATTCCAACCAATCTCCCTTTCATCCACCAAAATGATTTTCCTAAAGAGCAGGTTTGACCATGTGTACCCACTCCCACCCCACCTTGCCTCAATAAACTCCAGTGGCTCTCTGCTGGTCTCCAGGATCAAATACAAACTACTCTGTGCCCTTCATAATCTAGACCTCTGCTACCTTTCTAACCTTCTTACACATTTCTCTGGTACTCATTGATCCAGTGACATTGACCTTGCTATATTTCCAAAAAGACATGCATCTCTTGGCTCTGGACGTTTTCTCTAGCTGTCCCCCATGCTTGCAATGTTCTCCCTTCCCCAAGCCCTCTTAATTCTAGTGCTTTTCCCTCTATGAATCCTTTCTTATTTATCCCACATGTGGCTTGTTTGCATATATTTGTTTGCTTGTAGTCTCCTCCGTTAGATTATGAGCTCTTGAGGGCAGGGACTGGCTTTTACTTTTTTAAAAAATCTCTAGTGCTTAGCATGATACCTGACACATAGTAGTAGATGCTTATAATGTTTATTGCTTGACATTTACATACAGGTACTGGTTGTTCTAATGGCCTCTGAGGTCTGATCCATATCTTAGATCCTCTGATATAATGGTAAAAAAAAACCCCAAAATTCTTTACATTCATGATCTCATATGATCTTCATAACAACCCTGGGAGTTAAATAGTACAAACGTTGTTATTGCTGTTGTTGTTGTTGTTTGTCTTTTGTTCTCAAAGAGGACCTCCAGGGAGGTGATGCTATGATGTGCAAGTGAATTGGATTTAAGTGAGGGAGGGCTATGCAAAGTCACCAGCCTCACGCTCCCCTCCAGAGCCATCTGAGTCCAGCAGCCAGATATAGATCAGGACAACTAGAGATGGCCCAGGATGTAGTGGGAGACCTTGGCCTTTTTAAGCTAAGGTCTTTAACAGGTCTCAGTTTGTCTGAGGCAATATCCATTCAGTGATTAAGGCTAGGTAAGGAGTGAGGCAGAGAATGGCCTCTTTACCAAGTTAAAAAAAAAACCCAATCTGTTTCCCTATATCGTAGACGAGAAAACCGAGATTCTGAATTTAAGCCACTTGTGTAAGGACATTGAGAGTAAATGGTAGACCTGGAATTCAAGGCCAAATCTTTTGACTCCAAGTCTGGGCCTTTTACCATGCTGCTACTGATTCTGCTTTAAGTCAAGCCAGCCTTCATCACTGCTATTTATAAGGGCCTCTTACTTCCTCTAGACTAGAGCTGACTTAGAGAAGTTATTAACTTCCTCTAAGAAACCCTTCCTGACTAACTTTTTTCCCCACCTAATCACTTCCTAACTTTGCCTCTCACAGCACAATATTCTCTAGTTGTCCTCATGCCTGGAATGTTAAGAGAACATTTTAGGCACGGGGGACAGCTGGGCATATTCTTGTATTTACGGTTCTTGTTCATCTCCCCACCTAGGCTACAAACTCCTAGAGAACAAGGGCCTATCTCCTTTCTGTCTCTTAACAAACCCTGGCAGGGTCCTAGTAGGACCATGGATAAATACAGATGTGTTAAAAGTTTGGGTTAAGGGGGCAGCTAGGTGGCACAGTGGATAGAGTTCTGGCCTTGGAGTCAGGAGGACCTGAGTTCAAATCCGGCCTCAGACACTTGACACTTACTAGCTGTGTGACCCTGGGTAAGTCACTTAACCCCAATTGCTTCACCAGAAGAAAAAAAAAAGTCTGCATTAAGGAAAAGTGTCATCCATTTTCAGTCTTATTTTTAAATTGAAGAAAATTTCATCCACTCCTTTGATTTGGGTAACGGTTCCAGAAGCCAAGATCATACTGGAGTTTGGGAGTTCTTAACCTGTTTTTGTGTCATGGATCCATTTTATAGTTTGGTGAAGCCTATGGATCCCTTCTCAGGATATTGTTTTTAAATATGTACTTATGCATAAAAATATACATAACATAAATTAGACATTATAAATTATACATGTATTTATGTATAAAATACATAACATTATCAAGGAAACAAATTATATAGATATATAGTTATCAGAATATTAAAAAAAATACCAAGTGACACATTGGACTCAGGAATATCTGAGTTCAAATTTAGTTTCAGATACTTACTAGGTATATGATCTTGGAAAAATAATTTTAAACCTCTGTCTGCCTCAGTTTCCTCAACTGTAAAATAAGGATTTATAATAGCACCTACCTCCCAGGGTTGTTGTGAGGATCAAATGAGGTAATATTTTTAAAGTGCTTAGCACAGCACCTGGCACATAGTAGGTGCTGTATAAATGCTAGCTATTATTATTATACGGGCAGCTGGATGACACAGTGGATAGAGTGCCACTTTGGACACACTTTGAACAGCTCTAATTATTAGGAAGGGCAACCAGGTGCTGAGGTGCATAGAGTACCAGGTCTGTGGTCAGGAAGACTCATCTTCATGAGTTCAAATCTGGCCTCAGATACTTACTAGCTGGGTGACCCTCGGCTAGTATCTTAATCCTGCTTGCCTCAGTTTCCTCATCTGTAAAATCAGCTGGAGAAGGAAATGCAAACCACTTCAGTATCTTTGCCAAGAAAACCCCAAATTGGGTCACAAAGAATTGGACACCACTGAAATGACTAAGCCACAATCTGCTAGGTTTTCAAAGGGCTGAGAACATTCTTTCTCTTCTACTTTTTTCCCATTTCAGGGTACTGTCTATAGAAGCTCTATGGAAGGGCCATGACAAGAATGAACAAAGGAGGGGAAAGCATGTAAGTGCTTTGCTCATAGCATGAGGAATATCCATAATGATAAAATCATAGGGCCATTGAAATGAGCCTTCTCACTGTCTGGATCTCAATAATGATAACAATATCTAGCATTTATATTGTGATTTTAAAATTTACAAAGTACTTTATGAATATTATCTCATTCTATTCACACAACAACCTTGAAAGGTAGGTGCTATTATTATCCTCATTTTACAGATGAGGAAATCGAGGAAGACAGAGGTTAAGTGACATGCTCAGGGTAATTAACTCAGCTAGTAAGTGTCTGAGATCACATTTGAACTCTGGTCTTCCTGACTCAATAATAAAAGACCACTAGAAAAGGCTTTAGAGATCAAAGCTGGGAGGAGGAACCACTGGGAGAGGACCTGAGGATATCCATTTCCTTTCAAAATAAGTGAGGAAAATCACACTTACCTTTCTCAGTGGGGGGCTAGAAAATGAATGGGAAAAGCTTTCAGAGCCACATAAAGGAGGTACCTTCTATAATTCTCATTGAACTGGAGAAGCTAGGGCCAACTCTAGTTGAAATGGAATGAGTGGGTATCTGTTCCCAAGGATCTGAGAGATTGCTGGACCTCTTGACTCTCCCCTTTTTTCTCTTTGAGAAGCTGGGAAAACAAAACTTCCACGTGGCAGCACCTCTCCTCCCTGATAATTCTCAGCTGTGCTCCCATCAGACCCATTCCCTCTTCCCCTCCCCCCAAATGCCTTAACATTCCACACCTGCACATATTGAAAGCTCTTCTGGGTAAAAACCTCTCTAACCAGACTGCTTTCTGCTCCTCGTACTTCTCCAATCTGTTCCCCTACTTCATCCAGTACCCCTACCCTGATCTGTCTTCTTATCCTGGGCTTCTCTGATCACTTTCCTCCTGACTGTCTACTCTGACCAGACTGGCCCTTAGCAGGTGATTATGTGATGTAATTTTAGGGGCCCTGGAAAGATCCTCCCTCAAACAAATTAATCCTTTTTTGTCCTGTCTCCCTCCATGGTCCCTCTCTCCTTCCTTCATCTTGGAAGTGCAGAAGGGTTATAGGTTTAGAATCAGTAGGCGCTTCAGAAGCCATCTAGTTACCTACCTCCTTTTACAGATGAGGAAACTGAGGAGCAGATAAGTTAAATGTCATGGTCAAAGTCAGGTAGGGAGGAAGCGTCGGAGGCAGGATTTGAACCCAGGTCTTCTCACTCCAAAGTCAGGATCCTTTCCCCTGTAAATATTAACATTAAATACATTTAATAATACAAATGTAAATATAAATATTAAAATAAATGTAAATATTAATATTAAATATGAGACCTCTTCATCTCTCAAAGTTGGATTAAACCAGGAAGTATCCAAATCTAATCTCAGCCAAGTTTCACAGTTCAAGAAAAGGCTGAAAATAGATTCTCCTAGGAGAGGTCATATAAATGCTCACTAAGGTATAAGAAACTTATATGGAAGAGAGTTTAGGATGGATGCCAGAGAAAGGAAGAAATGCTGGAATTTGTTGGAAATGTTAGAAAGGAGGAAATGTTGGAAATGTTCTGGATCCCCGAAAATGAAGTGATACTATTAAAGGATGGGGTGGAGAAGTCCACCTAGTGCACATATAGCAAACTGAAAATTTGCTCTTCCTAATTTTAGAGCAGGAAGGGTGCTCAGAAATCATTTAAGTCTACCTTGATTTGTTGTTGTGTTTAGCTGTATCTAACTCTTCATGACCTCATTTGAGGTTTTCTTGGCAAAGATACTGGAGTGGTTTGCCATTTCCTTCTCCAGCTCACTTTTACAGATGAGGAAACTGAGGCAAACAGGGTTAAATGGCTTGCCCGGAGTTGCACAGCTAGTCAGTGTTTGAGGCCAGATTTGAACTCAGGTCCTCCTGATTCCCCAGGTCCAATTCTATTCACTGCACCACCTACCTGCCTTTCTTTTCTTTTTTTTTTTTTTATACTTTCTCAGAATTCAGCATTTAAGAATCATCTAAAGGATGGAATATGAAATATAGAGATGGTAAGTAACTGACAGTGAAATATCTGGAAAGTCGTGGGTCTCGTGGACTTCATGATTGGTGCTTCTTCTAATCCTCAGTTATGTTTATTCACCTCCTGCTGAAGATGAGCTCCAGACTGTTGCAACATATCCATGGAAGACTTAACGTGGTCCTGGGCAGTTGATGGATCAAAGGTGAAAGACCCCAGGTCCATGTAATACTGGGCTGTTGCTCTCAAAGCAGTCCATGATTCACTGGCCTGTTCAGTCAGAGTATAACCCCATCCATTCTGACTGTGTTTTGGGTCCCAGTAATCCTGTGAACATATTTATCTTTTTAGTCGTAGGAATTGATTGCCGAATCATCTGACAAAAATGTAGCTCCCATCACACCTGCATTTGAAACAATCCAAGTACATCTCTAATATTAAAAGACTCTTTGAGGTTCTAACATCTTTTTTTATCTATAAATGTTGAGTTTTAGGGGCTTAGGGGTGCTGGGACACCAAAATCAAAGCCCTAGCTGCCTTTCCTTGGTTTGCTAGTGAAGAAGCTGAAGCCCAGGGAAATGGAGATGCCTTAGTAACACCCTCCAAAAGTTTTACTAGGATCTGGCTTTTGGAGACAATGTGATTACAGTCTTCAACCTACAAGCCAGAAGAACCTGTAGTTCTTTAATGAAACAGTCTGTAAGACTATGGAATCATGAATTTAGAGCCAGATGAGACAGATCATCTAATCTAAGATCCTCATTTACAGATTCTCAAAACAGAGGTATCAAATTTAAAACTCTCAAAGTACAGCCAGAACCACATTAAAATGTAACTGGGAAATGTTTAACAAAATAAGTAAAAATACAATACAACATAATGGGAATTTGTGGTTTTTGAAGTCAATATGGGGCCCCAGGGGTCCACTTATATTTGAGTTTGATATCACTGCTCAAAACAAATGCTCCAATACATCAAGGGTTGTTGTGGGTGTTCCCTCCACTTGCTCAGATGGCAACTGGGCCATCACTCAGGTGAGTTAATCCTTAAGAGTCCCTCTGGGGAAATAAAATCATCACTAACAAATGACAAAACGACACCATTTTGTCATAACTTTGGAGCTGCAAGGGATTTTAGAGTCCAACCCCAGAGTAATTTTGAGGAAGAAGAAACTGAGGCTCAGACACTGCAGGTGACCCGCCCAAGGATAGACAGCTAATCAATAAATAGGTGAGGGGCGATTTGAACCTCGGTCTTCCTGGCTCCAAGACCAACACTCTTATCTCCTATGTCATCAGATCTGTTTATGAAGTTTTTTCCCCAGATTGGCTTGCCTTTAAAAGAAAACTCTATGGTAATTTAAAAATCCACCACATATTTTGAAAAAAATATCGTTGTATCATTATATGCTAAATCTAACAGCCTCTTCTCAGATCTCTGCAGCATTTGGAATTATGAAATACCCTCTCTTCCAGGACAGGGTTTTTGTGATACTGCTCTCTCCTTGTTCTCATCCTACCTGTCTGATTGATCAATAGCTAAATCTTGGCATTTTTGTCCTTACGTCTTTAGCATATATTGCCTCCTCTTCCATCATACAGCCAAGTTCAAGCCCTTATCACCTTCTCCCTCAACTCTTATAACAGCCTCCTCATGATCTCTCTTCCTTAAGCCCTTTCCCATTCCAAACCACCCTCCGCAGAGCCACCAAAGTGATTTTTTTCTTTTTTGGGGAGGCAATCAAGGTTAAGTGACTTGCCCAGGATTACACAGCTAGTGAGTGTCATGTGTCTGAGGCTGGATTTGAACTCAGGTCCTCCTGACTCCAGGGCTAGTGCTCTATCCACTGTGTCATCTAGCTGCCCCACCAAATAGATTTTTTAAAAAACAATTAATTAATTTATTTTTAGTTTTCGACATTCACTTCCATAAGCTTTTGAGTTTTAAAGTTTTTCCTCTTCCCGCCCCAAGATGGCATGCAATCTGACATAGGCTCTACATATACGTTCCTATTAAATATATTTTCATATTAGTCTTCTTGTAAAGAAGAATTAAGAACCAATAGGAGGAACCACAAGAAAGAGGAAACCAAACAAAACAGAAGGGAAAAAAGAGCAAATTGTTTTCTTCAATCTGCATTCAGACTCCATAGTTCTTTCTCTGGATGTGGATAGCATTTTCCATCGTGAATCTTTTGGAGATGTCTTAGATCCTTGCATTGCTAAGAAGAGCTAAGTTTATCAAAGTCAGTCATTGCACAACATGGCTATTAACTGTGTACAAGGTTCTCCTGGTTCTGCTCGTGTCATTCAGCATCAGTCCATACAAGTCTTTCCAGGTTTTTCTGAAGTCTGCTTGCTTATCATTTCTTGTAGCACAATAGTATTCCATTACATTCATGTACCACTACTTGTTCAGCTATTCCTCAATTGATGGGCATCCCCTCAATTTCCAATTCTTGGCCCCCACAGAGAGAGTTGCTATAAATATTTTTGTACGTGTGGATCCTTTTCCTATTTTTATGATCTCTTTGCGATAAGGCCCCAGAAGTGCTATTGTTGGGTCAAAGGATTTTCTTAAAACATGTACCTGCTCATGTCAACTCCTTCCCCACCTCCCATTCCCACTCCATAAATTTCAGTAGCTCCCTATTATCCCTGTCATCAAATAAAAACCCTTTCATCTTGGAGCTCAATCTCTTTATCACCTGGCCCATTCTTATCTTTCCAGACTTCTTACACACTGTTCCCCTCCATGCACATTTTGTTTCAGCCATCCTGGTCTCCTTTGTATTCCTCCCATTCCATCTCTCATCCCTGTGCCTTTGTACTGACTATTCCCCCGTGCCTGGAATATATTCCCTGTTCACCTTTGCCTCTTGGAGTCCCTGGTTCCTTCCAAGGTTCAGCTCAAGCACCCTCTTGAAGTCTTTCCTGATTCCCCCAAGCTGCTAGGGTATGCTCTCTTCAAACTACTTTGTGTTCATTTTGTACGTGTAAAAATATATTTGAATAAAAAAACCACCTAAGCCTTTCTGAATAGATTTACATATATGTAATGTACATACTTGTAAGGAAGACATATAGTCTTCCCATTTAGAATGTAAGCTCCTTGAGGGCAGGGTTATTTCTCTTTTGTCTTTCTATCCCCAACCCTTACTAGCTGGGTGACCCTGGGTGAGTCACTTAATCCTGTTTATCTCAGTTTCTCATCCATAAAAAGAGCTGGAGAAGGAAATGGCAAACCACTCTAGTATCTTTGCCAAGAAAACACCAAATGGGATCATGGAGAGTCAGATACGACTGAATAACAACAAAATTATTGGGAAATTTTCTTTAGATTGGGCCAAAATTTGAAGCAATGCAACTTCAACCCACTCTTCCTGGGGAAACAATTGTCCTTCCTGAAACCAAGCAGAAAAATCTTAATCCCTCTTCCACATAGTCTTTCAAGCACGTAATGAGAACAACTACATCTTCCAGCTCTTCTTTTCTCCATTGACAGGTCCTCACATACCCACTATGTATCTTTCTATGTATTTTTGGAAGAAATAATAAATGATATTGATATTTATTTATTGCTTTATGATTTACAAAGTGCTTTTTATACATTATCTCATTTGATCTTCATAATGACCCTGTGAGATAAGGTGCAGACATTATTATTCTTTTAAAGACGAGGAAATTAAGGCTCAGAAAAGTTAAAAGACTTGACTAAGGTCGCATGGCTAGTAAGTAAAAGAGCTAGAATTTTAATCCATGTCATCTGTCTCTAAATTCAGTGTTCCAACTACAACAATTAAAAAAAGTATAGCTATCTTATAAATGATGGTAGAAGGTAAAAGTGGCTTTGTTGCCCAAGGCCACACATACCTTTGGGATATACCGTAAAGCATCAGAGAGACTACAGCAAACTGGGTCGTATGAAAGTCTGGATCCTATGCTGGGTCATAAGAGAGGCTGTGTCTGTGGAGTGAGGGCCTGGGAACGACAATCCCCACTCTTCCCTCTGTGGGTTGGCTCACTGGGTTACCCAACGTGGCACATCAGGGGTTCTCCAAAGGAGGCTGTCACACTGCTATAACTCACTCTCAAGGTCATAGGGTGATGACTGGGGGAAGCTACACTTCTGTTACCAACAACTGTAGCTCCTGACACTCCACTAACGTGTTCATTTAACAAATAAGCTAAGATGACTCTTTTAACTCTTAAACAGAAATATTTGTTAAACAGAAGGCAAGGGAATAATAATTATCACATAATATTCTACCCATCAACTTGGGGGACTCTTCCCACCCATACACTGAGTGTCTGTGGGAGGAATAGTGGATACACACTTATAGAACAATATCAAGGAGACACACAGGTAAATACACCTGTGCCCAGAGCAACTTACAACTCTAGACTTCACAATTTGATGTTCTTTGTTTCCTTTAGGGACGGCAGTTCTGCATAGCAATTCCCTGGTGGATAGGACCGCTGCTTTGCAGGACGTTTGGGCCACTTCTTTTCTGGGCTCTGGAGGCAGTGCTAAGTTCTTTCTGCCAAGTAGAAACTTTCAGCCTGGGAAGTGCCCAGGTTTTCCAGATTGGCTCCCTTGGCTGAGTTCTAAGGGATATCCACTTCACAGGCAGCAGGTGGCAGTGCAAGTTCTGAGGTCTGTGTCCACAACAGACCCAAGGTCTCTGCTGCACTTTCAACACTGCTCAGCTCTGTCCTCAGCTCTTCTCTAAGCCCTGAGCTCAGGTCTGCTCAGCTCTGATTCTAGCTGTGACCTTTGCTGAGCCTGAAGGTCAGCTTAGGCCCCAGGAGCAGGTCACAAGCTTTTTTCTTTCTTTAGTCAGCTCTTCAGAGAAGCAAGCTACGGTAGCATAGGCTCTGAGGTCCATTCCCAGACCTGACTGGAGGTTTCTCTTGGTCCAACCTCTGAGGATTCAGGTCTATTCTGACTCACTTGTAGGACTAGTCTTGACCAAGTGGACCGATTACTCCAAAGTAGAGCCTTGTGACATCTCATAGTAAAAATCCAAAACTCACATTTCTTCCAGGCAAGTCACAACTAGGCAATACGTATTTGTTCTGTAGTTACCAAACTGTTATAGGTATTAGGGTTTCTTAGTTAACAGTCTCAAGTCCTCTTAATAATTTGCAAATTAGTGGAAAATAGTACATTAGTACAGTAGTAGATATGGCCATTTTTCCTCTGTGAGATGCTTTCTCAGTGTTTCTTTTACAACTTTCCTTATTTCTGTCTCTTTCTATCAACGAAAATTGTCCAAATCAGAGAGGGTCACCACCATAACATTTGTAACACTTGTAGTGACTTACTTCTGTTCCTCTAAACTGGAAGCCAGGCTGCTTCTAGAATGACAGTAACTTTGCTAAGTTCTATATCATATTTTTGTGGCCCTTGGAATTCAGCAACATGGACATCCCTTTCGTTGATGTGATTTGGCCCATTCATATCCTCTTGTCCTGTATGATTCTCTTTTACTTCCTTCCATAGATGAGATACTTGATCTTTTAATATTTTTTAAAAATTAATTTATTTTGAATCATCAACAATCACTTCCATATGCTTCTGAGTTTAAAATTTTTCTTCCCATCTCTCCCCATCACTCTCCCCAAGACGGGGCACAATCTGATATAAGCTATACATATATATTCCTATTAAACATATTTTCACATTAGTGATGTTGTAGGTAAGAATTAGAACCAATAGGAGGAACCACCATAAAGAGGAAACAAAACACAACAGAAGAAAAAAATAGCAAATAATATGCTTCGATCTGCATTCAAACTCCATAGTTGTTTCTTCTTTGTGGATAACATTTTCCCTCACAAGGCCTTTGAAGATGTCTTAGATCCTTGTATTGCTGAGAAGGGTTAAGTTTATTAATATTAGTCATTGCACAAGGTGGCTGTTATTGTGTGCAACGTTCTCTTGGTTCTGCTCACTTCACTCAGCATCAGACCATACAAGTCTTTCCAGGTTTTTCTGAAATCTGCCTGCTCATCATTTCTTATAGCACAATAGTATTCCATTACATTCATATACCACAACTTGTTCAGCCATTCTCCAATTGATGGGCATCCCCTCAATTTCCAATTCATTGCCAGATCTTTTAATATTGTGTAGACATAGTGGATTACTGGGGGTGTCCATCTGTTTTAACCTCATTCTTACTTCATAACTGACCTGCCATCTTTTCCAGTGGTTCGTGTCCCTACTGATATCTTTCATCCTATTTAAAAAAAAAAAACCAGAGAAGTTTTATTTGTTTATTTTCTACAATTCTCTTGAGTAGATATCATCTTTATTGTTAGCAAACACAACGCTGGTGGCCACAGTTGCCTATCCCTCTTTTAAAAAGCTTTTATTGATACTTTCATTCTTTACAGCACAAACATTTCCCGGTATCCACTCCTCTTCCTCCTCCTCCCCTCCCATAGAACTTTCTATTCTTCTCATAAAGAAAAAACGTTAAGCAAAACAAAATGAGGGTATGCTTTTGGTACCCATAGGATTCTACCTTTCCTTACAAAAGGAAGATATATTTTATTACCTACCTTCCAGGACCAATATTGTTCATTGCCTTTAATTTGAGTTTAGCTGTCTTTCAATGTTTTCATTTGATTTTAGTAATTGTGTATATTATTTCTTGGATTTTTTAAAAAAAAACTCCCTATCAGTTAATGCAAATCTTAATTAATTCATCATATTCACAATTTCGTATCCACGGCACTTACTGTATGACCCCAGGAAAGTCAGTTAACTGGTCTGTGCCTCAGTTTCCCCATCTCTCATAATTAGGCTATTTCAGTAGCTTTCTGGTTGGCCTCTTGACCTTGTCCTCTTCCCACTCTAAATGATCCTCCGTGCAGCTGTTAAAGTGATCTTCTCAAAGCTCAAGTCTGACCATGTTGCCCTCCTATTCAATAAACTACAGTGGTTCTCCATCACCTCCAGGATAAAATATGAAGTCCTATTTGACTTTCAAACCCGCTCACAACCTGGCTCCCTCCTACCTTTCCAGTCTTCTTATACTTCACCCCCCCCTCCCTGCCCCCATGTACTCTGTGACTCAATGGCATTGACCTCACATAAGAAACTCCATCTTCTAGTGTCAGGGACTTTCATTGGCTGTCCCTCATGCCTCCTTATCACCATCTCCTGACTTGCTTGGCTTCCTTCTTCAAGTCCCAGATAAAATTCCCACTTCTACAGGAAGCGTTTCCTGATTTTCCTTAAAGCTAGTATCTTCCCTTTGTTGATTATCTCCAGTTTATCTTGTAAATCAGCTTGTTCACACATAGTTGTCTTCATGTTGTCTCTCCCATTAGAACGTAAACTCCTTGAGGACTATTTTTTTTGCTTTTCTTTGTAACCCCAGCCTTCAGCACAGTCCCTGGCACATAGTAGGTGCTTAATAAATGCTTGGA
This sequence comes from Vombatus ursinus, assembly GCF_900497805.2. Lineage (NCBI taxonomy): Eukaryota > Metazoa > Chordata > Mammalia > Diprotodontia > Vombatidae > Vombatus > Vombatus ursinus. The sequence goes on from NW_020954626.1 coordinate 3,224,141, forward strand.
AGAAGAACCTTGCTGTCTGTAGGATGTTCTTCATGATAGTAGTAAACACCATTGGCAAGACATGGCAGGCATGTCTCCCTGTTTTATGACTGATTAGATATTGATGTTTGAACAAAATTATTGGAGTTGTTTCGGGGCATCTTCTATGATCTTTAACACAGACATGAAGCTTGTAGGTTAAATCGAATGTAGTTCTAATTGAAATCAAGCTCTCATACTTAAACCAATAGTTAAATTAATGTTTGTATAAAGGTTGAAAACTGTCGTTTCCGGTGCCTTCTGTCTCTTTGTCTGTCTCTATCATCATTACCAGCAAGCTACACACGACTGCGGGCCATTTTATATTTTTATCTGTCTAATGGATAGCCATGGCCAAAGAATTCATCAGCTAGTGGCCAAGCAGCTAAGTTAGGAGCCTCTTGGTTCTTTGGTTGAGTCTTATGCAGTCTGTCACTGTACCTTTCCAGCGTGGTGGAACTTGCCAGAACTTGTGTCCTATTAGTATGAGCCTTTGAGAAACCAGGTCAATTTAAACTAGGATGAAACATCTGAACAGCACTTTTATGCAGGCACCAGCAATAGTTTCACAGGCTTTCTTTTAGCTGTTTTTACAAAGGACTAGCTGCTAATGCTGGTGTGGGGTGCTTGGGGCCCATATCACCACTATTCGTGCCTTGTACCTAGACTGTGATTGACATTTTCATGAGGTTAGTGATACCTACCACAAAAATTTGGTAAAGCTAATGGGACATCAAGCATGAGAAGTGAGTGACATGTCTGAGCTATGAAAATATTAGAGCTGCAAGGGAACTTAAAGATCATTAAGTCCATCCCTCTTGTTTTATAGATGAGGAAACTGACTACCAGAGATTTGGAGACTTTCCAAATGTCACAAATGTCTCCAAATCTCTGGTACTCAGTTTCCTCATCTATTTGCCACTTCGGCAAAGCTAGGTGGCACAGTCGATAGAGGGCTGGGTCTGGTATTAAGAAGATCTGAGTTCAGATTTGCCTCAGGCACTTACTAGTTGTGTGATGCTGAGCAAGTCACTTAACCTTTGCTTGCATTAATTTTCTCATCTATAAGATAGGGATAACAATAGCTCCTACCTCCAAGAGTTGTTGTGAGGCTCAAAGGAGATAGTATTGGTAAAGCACTCAGCACAGTGCCTAGCACATTGTAGGTGCTTAATAAATGTTTGTTCTTTTCCTCCCTTCCCAAACCCAGGAATCCTAGGTCTTGTATGCTATACAGTGCTCATGCACTATACAACTTATAACTATATAAGTCACAAAAACACAGATATCTTGAAAGTTTGGATTTGAAAGGGAACTTGGAGATCATCTAATTAGTTCCTCTCATTTTACCCATGAGGAAATAGAGGCCCAGGGAGATTAAATGATTTGTCCTATAACTTATAGGGCAGCTAGTACAATCCCTTCCATTTTATAAGTGAGAAGATGAAGGTTCACAGAGGTTAAGTGATCTTCCTAAGGTCACACAGGGAGTAAGAGATAGACCAGGATGAGTGGGTGGCAGAGTGAATCCAACATCTTCTAATACAGTCCAGCGTTCTTTTCACCACATCAAGGTGAAATTGGCCTTAGGAACATACTAGCTGTGTGACTACACTTAACTTCTGACTGCCTCAGTTTTCTCATTTGTAAAATAGGGATGATAGTAACTAATAATAATAGCTAATATTTACATAGCACTTTAAGGTTTGCAAAAGGTTTTACAAATATTATCTCATTTTATAATATAATACGTACCTCTCAGGGTTGTCGTGAGGACAGAAAGAGGGAATATTTGTAAAGTTCTTTGCAAATCTTAAAGCACTATATAAATGCTATCTATCTTCAACATCATTATTGTTGTTATTATTACTCAAAGTGAGTAGACAGGTTAGGCCTGGTTGTAGAGAAGGAAATGAAGAAAACATGAAGTGAGAGGAAATAAGGGAAAGAAATATCTGTGTGATTTGAGACAGCCTAGGGAAAGGTTTTGGGTCAGAGGGTTTGACTTGGTCTCTCAAAGGCTGCTAAATCCAGGCCAAGTCTATGTGGCCATAGGCCCCACTATTATGAAATCTTGAGCAAAGAAAAGTGTCTTCCAACAAGCTTAGCACTTGGAAGAAAAAGAGAATGGGCAAGTCAGAGACTATTTGCTTAATGTGGACTTCCTTTTTATCATTAAACTCTCCATGGGAAAATTAAATATTGGAAGATTTTCCTGCTCATCAGATGATCAGATCACAAGTTAGCATGTGACTCTGCTAAACACACACACACACACACTACACACATACACACACACACACACAAATCATTCAAAACAAATTTTTTTTTCCAGCAGATGTTTAAATGCAACCAGAGAAGTCTTGTTGCAATGCTGGACCTTTTTTTTCTTTTGACTGTCAACACCAGCTCTTTGCCTTGGGGGCAAGTTGACTTCCTGATTCATCACAATTTATCCTAATTAAAAACAAACGGTTCAGAAGTACATGATACCATTCAGACTTCCACTTTGCTTAGCAATTTCTTTGCTTAACAGTTTTAACAACTTCAATGTCGTTATTAGGGGCCTATGTTTGAATATCTGATCCCCTAAAATTTTAGATTTGCCTTCCTGCACTAATATCTCTCAAATCACAGTGTGGTGGGGTGGAGAGAACACCCACTGCATTTGGAGTCAGAGAATCTGAGTTCAAATCCCAACTCAGCTAACTACCACTTGTGTGACCTTGGGCAAATCATCTAGTCCCTCTAAAACCATCTGTAAAATGGGTGGATTCTATAAGATAATCTCTAAGTCCTCCTCCAGTTCTAACATCCAATGATTCTAAGAAAGGGTATTAGTTTTATTGATCATTGACAGACAATGGACAGGAGCATAGGACTTAGAGTTGGAAGGGCCTTCACAATTCCAAATAGTCCAATCCCCTCATTTTACAGGTGAGCAAACTGAAGCCCAGAAAGGTTCAATGACTTATCCAGAATCACAAGTCAAAGAGTCAGGATTCCAACCCAGTTTTTCCAAGTACCAATCAAGTCCCCTGGCCACTATATCAGGTTTTTGTTTCAGTCATGTCTGATTCTTTGTGACTCTATTTGGAGTTTTCTTGGCAAAAATACCAAAGTGATTTTTCATTTATTTCCTTTTCCAGCTCATTTTACAGATGAGGAAACTGAGGCAAATGGAGTTAAATGACTTGCTCAGGGTCACATAGCTATTAAGTGTCTGAGGCTGGATTTAAACTCAGGAAGAGGAGTCTTCCTGACTGCAGGCCCAGCACTCTATCCACTGCACCAGCTTGCTGTCCTGTACCAGGGGTGCCTTTTAATAGACAGTTCAACTGATAGGAGTAGCAATGTAAGTTAATATTTATCAAAAAAAAAAGAATACGTGCATATGTTAATATAGGTTAGAAATCTGGATCCATCAATGCAGTCTTTTTTATTCTTCTCTCATTCTTAAAAAATCCTTATATCTGACAAGCCTCCTCCACCTACCGCTCCCCCTCACCTCTGGCCTTCTCTACTTTGCTTGTCCTCTTCTTTCTGTATCTAGACTTTCTAGACGTGTTACTAACACTAGCCCACTATGCAACCTTTTTTTTCTTATCCATAGAATCAAAGAACCTTAGATAATACTGATAAAATGCTTTACTAACCTTACAAGGCTATATAATAATATTTGTTGTTGTTTAGTCATTTTTCTAGTGGTGTCCAACTCTTCATGACCCCATTTAGGGTTTTCTTGGCAAAGATACTGGAGTGGTTTGCCATTTCCCTTCTCCAGTTCATTTTAGAGATGAGGAAACTGAGACAAACAGGGTTAAGTGACTTCTCCAGGGTCACACAGCCACTATGTATCTGAGACCAGATTTAAACTCAGGAAAATAAGACTTCCTATTTCCAGGCCCAGCACTCTATCCACTGTGACACCTAGCTGCCCTATAATAATATTAGCTATTATTATTGTTATTGTTATTATTATTGCCAAGGTCGTCTGCCACTCTTATGTCTTCTTCTTCTCCCTCTCTGTCTTCTTTTTCCTGCCCCCTCTTCTTCTTTACTCCCACTTAAAACTTAAAGCGATCGAACTAGCTGTAGCATAGTCACAAGTGGAAAACCACATTAGAGGGCTACCACAGCAGTAATATCAACACTGGCAGAAATTTCAACAGAGAAATCACTATCCTTGATAATAACCAGGATTTTGAGTTAGCAGGAAATGGGGAAACAGATGGGAGAAAGGCAAATTTTGGGCCAGGCCAGTTACCTCAAGGGTCATAAGATCAAAGCTCTACAGTCAGACGGGAACTTCATCTGATACACTCTTTCTTTTTTTTTTTTTTGTTTCAGTCATGTCTGATTCTTTGTGACCCCATTTGGGGTTTTCTTGGCAAAGACACTGGAGTGGTTTGCCTTTTCCTTCTCCAGCTCATTTTACAGATGAGGAAACTGAGGCAAACAGGGTTAAGTGACTTGCCCAAAGTCACACCAGTTATGTAAATGATAGAGCCAGGGCCTCTGGCTCCAACTTTAGTATTCCTTACATTGTCACATTGCCTTTATTCAAGTCCCAGTTAAAATCCCACCTTCTGCAAGAAGCCTTTCCTGATCCCTCTTACTTCTGGTGCCTTCCCTGTGTTGATTATCTCCAATTTATCCCATATGTACTTGTTTATACATAGCTGTTTGCATATTGTCTCCACAATTAGATTGTGAGCTCCTTAATGGCAGGGACTATCTTTTGTCTTTCTTTGTATCCCCAGCACTTTGTACAGTGCCTGGCAAATGGTGCTTAATAACTGTTTGTGGCCTATGTGATTTCCAAGTGCATTTAAAGCATATATGCAATGTCCTCAATAGGTGGTGTTGCAGAGGTTAATGTGAAAACTCACTTTCTATAACCCCACCATACCTTTTAGAAATATTAACAAAGCATTTTCTTGGTATCCCTGTCTAAAGCTTTTGAATTAATTTGAATTAGATACCATATTAGCCTTTCTTTCTTCTCCAAGGCCACAACTCAATTTTCTTCCTTATTAAAGGCGTCTAGATGGCAATGGATGTAGCACCGACCCTGAAGTCAGGAGGACCTGAGTTCAAATCTGGCCTCAGACCAAACACTTGACATTTACTAGCTGTGTGACCATGGGCAAGTCACTTAACCCCAATTGCCTATAAAAAAAAAGGAAGACCTGTATTCAAATCCTGCCTCAGATACTTACAAGCTCTGTGAGCTTGGTCAAGTCACTTAACCCCTGTCTGCCTCAGTTTCCTCAACTGTAAAATAGGGAAAATAATAGCACCTACCTCCTAGGTTGTTGTGAGGATCAAATGAGAAAATATTTGTAAAACTACAAATAAGAGCTTTCAATATAGTATATAATAGGAACATAGTAGGCATTGAGTTGTGGCCTTGGAGTCAAGAGGACCTGAGTTCAAATCCAGCCTCAGACACTTACTAGCTGTGTAACCCTGGACAAGTCACTTAACCCCGATCACCTCACCAGAAAGTAAAAAACAAAACAAAAAAACAAAAAAACAACAAAAAAAGGAAGAAAACTTTGATTATTTCAATTTGTGGAAGTATCTCTTGAGTCTCTTTAGAGACTTCAGTCAAAAAGGGATTAAATGGTTATAAGAATATGATTATTTGGGATGGGGGAAACTTAATAATTTTTTGTGTCATGGCTCCTTTTGGCAGTCTGATGAAGCTTGTGGACCTCTTCTCAGCCTATATTAGGTGCAATTAGATCTGATATTCTGATTCCACTGTAATATCCAAGCTTCAGTTATAGGTCTCCCCTATCACACCATCATATAGACCTGGGCAGATCAACTAGTGAATTCTGCAAGGGAGATTAGGACAGACCCAATGGCTACAGACATAGGTGTTCTGTGGACAATGGGAAGAATTCCTTAAGTTGGTAGAGAGTGATGATTCCTGCTCCCATTTAAAGCTTTGGGTATGGCTCTTAAAGCACAGGGCTAGAAATAATATGATTGATCATTGACTGGATTACCAGACCTGGAATCAGGAAGACCTGAAGTCATATCTGATCACAGACATTTGTTGTGTGACCGTGGGCAAGGAATTAACTTTTGTCTGCATCAGTTTCCTCATTAGTAAAATGGGAATAATAATAATAATAGCACATACCTCTCAGGGTTGTTGTGAGGATCAAATGAGATAATAATTGAAAAAGACTTAGCACAGTGTCTGGTATATAAGTACCATATAAACATCGGCTATTATTATTGTTGTTGGCCTATGGGAGTTTTAGTAAAACTGTCTCATGATATCAAGAATGGAACAGCAGTGTCCTTTTGCCCTGTCAAACTTAAAACATCCCCAAAGACAACACCCGCTTGATTGTTCTAAGCCAGTCACGTCTTTCAATCCAGACCTGAAATGAGTCTGCCCAGAGTGAGGGCTGAGATTCCCCCAAGGTTCAGGCAGTTCTGACTGGAAGACTGAGAGGATCCTGGAGACCATTTACCCAAGTGTTGGTATTTTGGTGGGGAGGGCTGCCAAATATTTAAAAATGTCCTGAATACTGGTAGCCAGGTTGCTGTTACACCAGGAAACCCTCAATGGCTCTGTAGGGGTACTCGAGTTTCCATTGTAGATCTCGGAAAGAAGACCGCCAAAGGAAGATTCCCTAGCTAGGTCACAAATATGGTAGCTAATTTTGTATCATGGAAATGGACATCATGAGTTCTTTGAAGTCAATACCTTGGTGCTTATAGTAACTTCTGTGTGGATCATTGTGGGTAAGGCCAAATGAAAGTACTTGGGATTGCTTCCATCTTTCAAATGAAAGTACTTGGGATTGCTTCCATCTTGTAATTAGCATTAAGCAATATTGGGTCCCTTTGATGAAATCAGTTATTGATTTGTTCAAAGTTGTTTATCTTTACAATGTTGCTGTCCTTGTATACTTTTTCTCCTGGTTCTGCTCACCTTATTTTGTGTTGGTTCATACTACCCAAAATTCTCTTCAATTGCCTCTTTTGTCATTTTTACAGCATGATACAATTCCATTATATTCATGTACCAAGTTTGTTCAGCCATTCCTCAAGAGTCTTAGAGGCCATCTAAGGCACTCACTTAGATTCTATTCCCTCCCTGACCCTTCTTCTCCCAAGCCCCCTTTTAATCCTCTCTTCAGGATCAAGAAGTTTGGTTTCCTTGCCACTATTTCCAGTATCATTGCTCCCTCCTAACCTCTCTCCTTCTAGTTGAGTTTGATGTGTTTCTATACCAAACTGTTGGGGTTTGGTATGTGTTTGTGTGTGTGTGTGTGTGTGTGTGTGTGTGAGTGTGTGTGTAACTCTCCTTTGTTTCAGATAAGAGTCAGTTTCATCTGATTCCTACTTCCCCATTTCCTCCATTTTTGTCTATTCTTCTCACACACCCCAATTATGAGAAAAGCAAGTTCCACCCCCTTCTTCCTCCTTTCTGTAACAGTATAGTCCTTCTTCAGTTTTCGCTTTTCTTTCCCCAATTCACACCCTTAGAACAGAATCTATCCAAGCCCAGAACCTTTGCTTTTCTTATTTAACGCCCTCAATGCCCTTTGAAGACTAACATTCTGAATCCCAAGCCAGAAGTTGGTTCTTAAGAAACCTATTTGTCTTGGTTTTCTGATGGTTTTGTCTTCATGAGAGGGGTCTGTGTAATCAGGCCATTAATACAGTAAAAAGGGATATCCAGAGGGATAAGGGTCCTTGTGAATATTCCTAGTGGGCCAACTTGCAGATTGCATGGCTGGCCTATGAGAACCTCACAGATACTACCCTAGTTTAGGTTTTTATTGACTCTTGCCTGGACTATTATAGTCATCCTTTAATTGGTCTCATTTTCTCAAGTCCATCCCCATTCCAATTCATCCTTAACATAGCTGCCAAAGTGACTTTTCTTGAAGTATAAGTGTGATACCCTTCCAACTCGATGAACTCCAGTGACTCCTATTAACTTCAAGATCAAGTATTAAGTCCTTTGTTTGGCATCTAAAGGTCTTCACAACCCAGTGTCTTCCTGACTTTCCAATCTTTTTAACAATCTACTCCTCTCCATGAACACTGTAATTCAACCATACTGACCTTTCTTCCACACAATTCTCTGTGCCCTAGCACTGGCTGAGCCATGCCTCGAATGCTCTCCTTTCTAGTCTCTGGTTCTTAAAATCCTCTGCTTCCTTTAAGACTCAAGAATCACCTCCTCCAGACCTTTCCTGGTTGCCCTCAGCTTTTAAAATGACCTTCCATCTGCTTGATATCATTTTGTTTATTGTGATTTATGTATGTTGTCTCTTTCATTAGAACGTGAGGTCCTTTAGGGCAGAGACTACCATTCATTTTTCCTTGTTGATTAGTTGGTGGAGAGAAAGACCAGATAAGATTTTTATTCATACCAGGAATTCTTGATTTGGTGTATATGTACTTGTTTTTAAAAAAATATTTTGATAATGATTTTCAATATAATTTGTTTTCTTTTTAATTTTATATATTTTATATGAGTTTAAAAATTATTCTGAGAAGGGGTCCATTAGCTTCACCAGCCTTCTAAAGGGGTCCCAAGGGTTAAGACACAAAAAGAGTTAAAAATCCTTGATCTATACTGATTCCTGGGCAGCAGTCATAGGTCTGGCTGAATGTTCTAGGGCTAGAGATAACAGGATTAGACAATCAGAGTGAGGTTCTCACCTTTAGAGGGAAGTCTCCTTTCCCCAGGAAGACTTGGAGGACTTCTACCTAGAAAGGTCTTGGGACACCAAAGGGTGGAACTGTTGCAAGTTGCTTGGCTTTCTCACTGGTGATATGAGGGGGATGAAACTGTCTTTAAATAATTATGTACATGCAAATTCAGTTGGAAAAGAGGGAATCTCTCAGCTGACTTAGTGGCAATTTTGAGTCCTTGGATGAGAGTAAGGAAGGGTCCTCAACCAAGCTCCACACACGGATAGGGCAGCCACTCAGTAGGAGCGTCTATAGAGGCAAATGTTTGGCCTTGCCCCCCTCACAGGGCTCCCAGGGAGAGGAAGCTTTTTCTTGGTGGGCCAAAGAACTTTGGGTGAATGTTGATTTGGTGTGAATTTCAGTATTGACGGAGTTCCCGGAACAGGTTGCACACAAGAAGCTTATGACCTCTTAGTTTCTTTCCTATAGATGACTGACCAGTGATAGTTATCCCTGTCACTGTTTATTATTATTTTGTTTATTGTTAATGATTGTCATTATTTTATTTATTGTAACTTTTATGTTGTAACTATTATGCTATTTATTGTAACTTTATTGTTACTGTGGCTCTGATGTACCTGATGTTGCTTCTATTTAATCATCATTAGAAGGCCTGTGATGATACTGTAAACTGTTCTAACCCCATCCCACCCTACTAAATGGATTGTATTTTTTTTTTAGGCAATTGGGGTTAAGTGACTTTCCCAGGGTCACACAGCTAGTAAGTGTCAAGTGTTTGGTATGAGCTCAGATTTGAACTCAGGTCCTCCTGACTCCAGGGCCAGTGCTCTATCCACTGTGTCACCTAGCTGCCCTCATGGATTGTGCTTTTTAAGAGACTTTTACTCTGTGTGATGCATTTATCTTTTTTTAAATTGGTATTGTTACCCCTTCCTTCAGTGCTACTTATCTTTCTAAGGGCAGAGGCTTTAAAAAAAATAATAATAAAGAGGAGAGGGGAGATGTGGTAGAAGTATTCATTTAAAATAGGCTTGGTTTCCTTTTAAGGTTGGTTTCCTTTTAAGAGGTCAAATCATCCTTAAGGATCAAGTCTTAGCATGCCCACTCATGCTTTCTTGATAAAAAGGGTCTGTGTATGGCTCTGTGGGAGGTCTAGAGATTTACCAGAAAGTTGCCAGAGTGGCCCAAATAACAACAGCTAGTTAGGTTTTCCTCTGAAGGAAGCTGATGAATGAGGTAATTGAGTGCTTTTATGTTTCGGTACTAAACAAATACTTAAAAAGAGGATTCTATTTTTCCTTTGCACAGAAAATGCAAAAGATGCGAAGGAATCATAGAAGGTCTTTTTTGAATCCCATTCTTGATATGCACGTGTTATATTGAGTGCTTGTACTGGTCCAATGACCAAGGGGCCCCATTTGGGAAAATTTAGTCATGAGCTACACAGTGAACTTCATTTCAGAGATTTCTTCCGTAACACCAGATAGGAACAATGAGTCAAAGACAGAAAATGACATTTAAAGGTCAACCCTCAAGATCAAACTTGGTCCATGTGAGGCTGGGGGCGGGGGGGGGGCGGGAGGGGGGTTGGCTTAGATACAAAGTTGCAGATCCTTAAAGTACTGATAATGGAATATCAGGGGTGCCCCCCCATCTGAACTTCCCCTGGCCTCTTGCTAATGAACAGGCACATCCGGTGGGTCCTGGCTGGACCTCATGCAACCTTTAACATGAGACCAGAGCATGTGGCCCCCTGGAAAGGACCAGAGTATATGCTAAGTTTCATGGAAAGTGCCCATCCAGCAGACCCAGTAATGGACTTTGTGACTGCTATCTAAAGGAAGAGAATCCCCCATTATTCCAGTTACAGAAGTATTTGGCTTCCAGTGTCCTTTTTATAAGTCTCTAAAAGATAATAGAAATTATTGACCAGAGGCCAGAATAGGATATGGAAAAGACAAGTCACTTAACTTTTCAGCTTTAGCTTCTTTATGTGGTAGTGGTTGTCATTCATGTGGTGGTTTTAAGGTTTATACAATCTCATTTTATCCTTGAAACAAGCCAATGATGTAAGCACTACAGGGTATCATCCCCATTGTTCAGATAGCATTTTCAAAGGATGCTGGGAAATAAAAACATCAAGATGAGCAAAACCATGGAAGTTTGCATGGAACGATAGGAAATGGCTTGGTGAGATGGAGTTCACTTTCCCTGGACAAACAGGATGAGATAGTCTGGGCCCAGGGAGTCTTTGCTAGGAGCGGAATTGGGAATAGGGTTCTTTTCCAGGCTCAGTGTGCCCTGTAACCTTGGTGAGAGGCACAGGACCTCTCCTAGAAACTGTATGAGCATTTGTACACCAAAGTAGAGAAGAATAATAGAAGAAAACAACCAGATGTTCAGATTAACAATCAACCATTCAGGGAAGTGGAAGTGGAAGGAGGCTGGGTAAGAGCTGTTCCCATGGGGTGGGATTGAGAATTAGTATGACATAATAGCTTTGGTTTATATAGTGCTTATATGGTGCTTCATGTCTAAAAAATGCTTTTTATACTTTATCTCATTTAATCTTCACGACATCCATAGAGATAGGTAATGCAACTGTAATAATTTCCATTCTACAAATGAGGAAGTTTGTATTTCTTTTGTGTATAGGGTGGGTTGGGGAGGTGAGAGGGAGAAAAAATGCTTGAAAATGGAAAAACAACATTTAAAGTACTTATGTCATGGGGCTATTATGAAGCCCAAATAAGAATAGTGGGCATAAATCACTTTGAAAACCTTAGAGAGTGTTACAAAAATCATTAAAAAGTCAAACTCCTGTATTTTACAGGTAAGGAAACTGAGGTTCAGAGAAGTCCAGTGAGTCACACAACTACTAAGTAGCAGAGCCAGAATTCAAAAGTATGGTTCTATGATTCCTAACCCAGTGTACTTTTTTTTAAATTAAATTTTATTTTCAATTGAAGATATGTTTTTGCTTCCTCTTACATTCCCTTACCCTCACTCATTCCCCAATTGTGAAAACAAGAAAAACAAAATCCCCCGTTACAAACTTATAAAGTCAAGCTAAGTAAATTCCTGTATTGTCCACGTCCAAATACATATATCTCTGTACTCTGAGTCCCTCACTGGAAGTGAGCAGCATATTTCATTATGAGTGCTCTGGAATGGTGGTAGATCATTTTGTTGATCAGAGTGAGTAAGTCTTTCAAAGTTGTTTGCCTTGGCTATGTAGTTGCTTTTGTATAAATAAAATGCAATACATTTTATTCTTTATCAATTCATACAAATCTTTCCGGATTTGAAAGATTTTTATGAACTGTTGCAAAGTGAAGTGAGGAGAACCAGGAGAACAATCTATATAGTAACAATAATATTCCAAAAATATTCAACTGTAAAATACTTAGTAACTCTGATCAACACAATGACCCACCACACTTCTATCTACCTCCAGATAGAGAACTTGGTAGACTCAAAGTGCAGATTGAAACATATTTTTTTTCTTCTTTCTTTCTTTTTTTTTGGGGGGGGGGGACATGGCTAACATGGAATATGGTTTTTTTGGAATGTGTTTTGCATGACTTCATATTTCTCATAGGTTTTTTATTTCTTGCCTCTTCAATGAGTGGAGGAGAGAGAGAATTTGGATCTGAAAATAGAATCCAGTGGTCTTTCCACCACATCATAGGAAACCTTCATTGATGGCATAAAAGTGCTCAGTCAACAAGCTTTTACAGTTATCCCTTCAGCATCTCAGGGGTTAGAAGCTCAGTGTACCCAAGATTTAGAAAATTTGTATAAAGTATTTTGGCCATCCCTTTGTACCAAAGAAGAAGTTAGAGTTTTTTCATTTTCTTTTACGGGGTGTTTAGAGTACCTTATTGTAAAATTTGGGTTAAGTATTTGGTTATAGGCTCTGTGTTGTCTGCTGGCTTTTGAGTGTTGTCTGCAGCTTCTGCAAAATTTTCCCCAAATTTCCATTTAATTTCTTATGCTGACCCGAGATAAAATCACAATGCAGAAAGTCGAGATGTGGAAGGGATAACTATTAAGTGCTTACTATGTTCATAGTAAGTAAATGCTAGGGATACCAAAAAAAAAAAAAAAGAAAAAGAAAAAGAAAAAGGAAGAAAAGGAAGACAACTTTGCCTGCTCTTAAGGCATTTACTTTCTGATGGGGAGAGAACATAGAAGAAATCATGTACGTACATGATATATATACAGTGTAAAAGGGACCTAATTTCAGAGGGAAGGCCTGGGGGTAGGAAGATGTGGGGCAAGGAAGAGACTGGGAAAAACCTCTTGCAGAAAGTAGGATATTAGTCTTGAAGAAAGCCAAGCAAGCTAGGCAGCATGGTACATTTGATTGAGTGTTGGATTTGGAATCAAGAAGACTTAGGTTTCAAATGTTTCTGACACTTATGATTGGGTTAATATCTATGTCCCATCTGACAAGCCCACCCATAAATCTTCCAAGAGAGGGTATGTCTACCAAGCTCAGTAGTCAGGGAGATGAAAAGAACAGAGGACTGGGATGAGTGGTATGGTAGAAAGTATTCCGGGTTTGGGGTCAGAGGACCTAGGTTCATAGCCTGGCTCTACCTCCCACTATCTGTGTGACCTTGGACAAATCACTTATCCTCTCTAGGCCTCAGCTGAAATGAATGGGTTGGACTAGATGACCTCAAAGTTCCTTTCCATCTTCCCATCTATGATCCTATGATGCTGTGATATGACATAAGGACAAGGGTCCTCAAATTTTAGCCAAGAAGCAGAGATGAAAAGGCAAAATCATGGTATTAGCACACAGCCTATTTTTAGCCCTGAAGAGCTGCCCCCGCCATGATGAGATTGTAATGATAAGACTGTATTACTGGGCAGGACCAGTCTCACGAGGTATGTAGGGAGGTAATAAAGGCTGAAGGCATGGCCAGGACAGAGCAGTCGGTGTGTTCAGTCAAAAGAGGAATTGTTCTGCCTATCCATATTTCCTGTGGATGCCCTTAAGGAAGAATCAAAGACCAGACAAGTATTGTGGGTTATGAGTTACCTCACTAATGTGAACATGAATTCTGCAAGAGGCTACGAATGGAAAAGAAGATGGGAGGATGCTGGTGGTCTTCAGCATCCTGGATATTTGCTGATCCCAGCATTGGGGATGATGCTTGCATTTCCCAAAGGATGTGGCTAAGTCTAAGCTCTTGAACCGTGGCCCGGGAACTCTTACATTTGGGGCAGGCCCATGGACTGGCTGTGGTCTGCCTAGGTTTTTGCTTGACTTGATTTTACTTCTTTTGCTTTTTAGTCATAGGTAAAAACTGTATGTAATTAAGCCATACTTGTGTGGTCTACTCCAGTATGCCATAGTCAGGTCCATTGAAATACAGAACAAAGGGAGAAGGGCAGTGTTTTCTCAATAGCTTGGGGCATAAACCATGAGACTAATGGGATAAATTCACCTAGACCAGAACCACAGAGGGTTTGATGTTTTGTTGACTGTTCCCTGGTATGTGTTGGGTGGCATTTATAACATCTAAAGGAGTGTGAGACTACTCAATGGTAGGGGTCTTACTGTTGATTGGGAATTGGCTATTAGTCAGCAGCACCTCCTGGTGTGTTAAACACACACCTGTGTAACCAGGGGCAAGTCTCTTTACCTCCTTGTTTCTTCATTAGCTATATAGAAATCAATCGATTGACAAGTAAATATTAAGTGCCTTATTGGGAATAATAATATTCCATGTGCTGATGGTGAGTGGAATTGTCTTTGCAGATGTTTTTGTACATTTTTTTGGTGTCTTGACCACAGAGTGGGATCCCCCGCCTGCCGCAGTAATCAGGCCAGGGTTGGGTAAGCAGACAATTTATAGGGCACCTTTTCTAGCCCCTTCCTCACACCAGGAGGTGAGCAGTGCGATCCTTAAAAGGTTGCTCAGACACCCAGGGGGTTGCCAAATCCCATTGCTGCTTCCAGTGAGAAATGAGCCTATGGCCTTGGCAACCTGTGTGCAGGATTGTAACTACTGCTCCTAGTATATCTGCACCTGCTGCTTTGTCACTTGCCTGTCACCACAGGACTGGGATAGGTAAAATGGTATGGGTGATGTCCTTTGATTCATGTGTAAATTGGGATTTAAGTGAGGCAGAGTTGCACGAAGTAGTCGGCCTTGCTCTCTCCTCCAGAGTCTTCACAATCAAATGGCAGGACAGAATCAAGATGACTGGTGATGCAGTGGATGACCTTGTCTAAACAAGCTCTAAGTGCTCCATAGTGCCTACTTCCGCTGCCTTCATGGCTGTTGGAACAAATTGTTCTCATCTGCCCATTCCACCAGGGGAACTCTTCACATGCTTGGGGTAGACACCCCCTAACTCACCAGTGGGTTTGAGACCCCTTGGTTATCATCGACCTGGGTTAACCCCTCTGCCAAAATGGTTTACTGGGGTGTGGCCAACTGAAGCAGAGATTTTAAATGCCATTAGGCTCCTTTTGTGTGGCAACGCACCTGATGCTGATTCTATTCCAGCTGAGATTTATAAGGTGGGGGTCCATTGCTCACACAAAAGTTGACTGAAATTTTCCAGGTTATATGGCAAGAGGAGGTTATCCCCCAGGAGTTCAAGAATACCTCCATTGTCCAGCTCTATAAAGGTAAAGGAAATGGATTGTCCTGTGACAATCATGGGGGGAAGTGGGGGGGTGGAGGGAGGGGTCTCTCTCTCTCTCTCTCTCTCTCTCTCTCTCTCTCGTAGTCATTGTTGACAAGATTTTTGCTAGAGTCCTCCTTAATAAGCTGATCCTTCACCTGGAAGATGGTCATCTCTACCGGAGAGCCAGTGTGGTTTCAGAAAGGGCTGAAGAACGCTAGATATGGTGTTTGTAGCACAACTCCAGGAGAAATGCCAGGAGCAGAACAGAGGTCTGTGCACAATGTTTGTAGATCTGACCAAGGCCTCTGACACTTTCAGTTGTGACAGCTTATCGAAAATTGTGTCAAAATTTGGTTGCCCAGAGGAGTTCGTTAGCATTGTATGTTAATTTCAAGACGGCATGCTTGCCCATGTTCTGAATAATGGACAATACTCTCATGCTTTCTTAGTCACCATTGGAGTGAAACAATGCTGTGTGCTTGCTCCCATGCTTTTTAGTATGATGTTTTCAGGCATGTTGTCAAATCCTTTCAATGAGGATGAACATGGCATCAAGGTCAGCTACTGCACTGATGGTAAATTCTTCAACTTTTTTAAACTACAAGCCAAGAGCAAAGCAGAGGGAGTGTTGGTGCATGATTTTCTATTTGCAGATGATTGTACACTCAGTGCAGTCTCTGAAGCTGAGATGCAGCAAAGTATGGATCGATTCTCTGCTGCTTGTGCTAATTTTGAACTAACAGTTAACACCAAGAAAACACAGGAGCTCCATCAGCCTCCATCACCCCATTCATACATGGAACCATTGATTACAGCAAATAGAGAAGTTTTGAATGCTGTGGATAAGTTCATTTACCTTGACGGTGTATTTTCCAGGGATGCACACATTGTTAATGAAGTTGACACACACATTGACAGAGCTAGCTCAGTGTTTGGTGGGCTCCAAAGGAAAGTATGGGAGAGAAAAGATATTAGACTGACTACCAAACTGAAGGTCTACAGAGCCGTTGTGCTGACTTCATTCTTGTATGCCTGTGAAACCTGGACAATATACCAGCACCATGCCAGGAAACTGAATCGAGTCCATTTGAATTGTCTTGGGAAGATTCTGAATATCACTTGGCAGCATAAGATTCCAAACACTGAGGTCCTTTCTCAAACTAAACTGCCAAGTATTCAAACTCTGCTTCAGAGAGCACAACTCTGATGGGCTGGCCATGCTCTTTGAAAGCAAAATGTGCGTTTGCCAAAAATACTATTTTATGGAGCACTTACACGGAGCAAGCATTCACATGGTGATCAGAAGAAGCAATACAAGGACACTCTCAAGGTCTCTCTTAAGAACTTTGGAATTGATTGTGTGACATGGGAGACACTGGCACAGGACCACTCAACATGGTGTGCCCACATCAGAAAAGGTGCTGTGCTCTATGAGCAAATCAGAATTGAAATAGCTCAAGAGAAACGCAAGATACACAAACTTAGAGAATCCACCCCAAAGGTTCACACAGACTATTTGTGTCTGACCTGTGGGAGAACATTCTGGGCTTTTATTGGTTTGAGCAGCCACAGTGGACACACTAAAACTTGACTCTAGCATGGTGTTGTTATTTTGGTCCTCTTCAAAGGATGACAACAGTATATTAAGTGCCTTATTGGGTGTAATAATACCTAAAGTATTATCTCACAAGGGCAGGTTGGTGGCAAGTAGATAGAGCCTTGGGTTTGAAATCAGGAAGACTCATCTTCAGAGTTCAAATCTGGCCTTGGGCACTTACTAGCTGTGTGACCCCAGGCAAGTCACTTAAACCTGTTTGCTCAATTCCTAATCTGAAAATAAGCTGGAGAAGGAAATGACATATGACAAACCTCTCCAGTATCTTTGCCAAGAAAACCCCCAATGGGGTCAGGACTGAAAGGACTCAAAGTCAACAACACTTATTTCACAGAATTGTTGTGAGATCCAATTTAGATGATATAAATTAATCTAGGTGCAGAGAAAAGAGTGCAATATTTGAAAAAAGAGGTTCTGGGTTTGAATCCTTGACCTACTATGTGATCTTGAAGAAGTCACTTTCCTGGGCCTTAATTTCCTAGCAAAATGAATTAGTTAGAATTCTAAGGTACTTTGATCTCTAAATCCTAGTGATTTCTAAATTTCTAAATCCTGATGAAGAAATCCATGATTTGTAAACTTTGAAGTCCTAGAGAAATGTTAATTATTATTATTGGCCATAGTTACTGCGATGCCCCCCCCCCAAAAAAAGCCCAGACAATGTTATAAATCATAAAGAAAAAAGCTTCCTTCTACTTTGGCTGCCCATGCATGGAGAAGGTATTTTAAAAGACTCATTATTCCTTTAAAACATGGGTTCTTCACCTTTTTTGTGTGATAGACCCCTCAGAGGAAGCTAGGTAGGCCAATGTAGTCAGAAAGATCTGAATTCAGATATGACTTCAGATACTTATGAGCTGTGTGAACTATGACAAGTCATTTAAGCTTAACTTGCCTCAGTTTCCTCAGCTGTAAAATGAGAAGCATAATAGTTCCTACCTCCCAGGGCTGTTGTGAGAATAAAACCAGAAAATATTTGAAAAGCACTCAGCACAGTGACTGGCACATAGTAGGTGCTTAATAAAATACTTGTTCCTTTGGCAGATTGTGAAACCTATCATACCCTTCTCAGAATAATGCTTTTAAATGTATAAAATAAAGCACATAGATTTATAGAGGAAAAAATTATTTTGAAATACTGTTATCAAAAAAAATGTGTATATAGGTATGTGTGTGTGTATATATATATATATATATATATATATATATGTATGTATACACACCTATGTATATTTATATAGCAAGCTCACAGACTCCAGGTTAAGAACCTAGGCTTTAAGTTATCTTTCATGTCTAATTTCCTTTGTCACCTTAGCAGGCCTTTATCAGCGATTTTGTTTCAACGCTAGCTACAAGTAATCTCTTCCCTCTGAAATTCATTCAGAAAACCCTAGCCAGACCTTTTTGTTTTGGTTCCCAAATTGTGATTTCACTGGAATAAAAACTATCCTCTACCAACACTAGACCAGAAGTCTGGAAGACCTGAATTAAAGTCCAATCTTAAACACTAACTCTGTGACCTTGGGGCAAGTCATTTAACTTCTATTTGCCTCAGTTTCCTCCTCTGTAAAATAGGGATAATAACCTACCTCCCAGGATTGCTTTGAGTATAAAATGAGGTAATATTTAGAAAATGTTTTACAAATCTTAAAGCACTATATAAGTGTTATTACTATTATTATTACTACTATTACTGCTATTATTACTATGAGCAAGGCATTGAACTAGGCACTAGGAAGACAAAGACAAAAATTAACACATCTCAGCCCTCAAAAATCTTATATCATATTGAGGAAACAACATATACGTGAAAAGTAAAAGTAAATTGAAAGAGATACAGACAAATAAAGACAGAGACAGAGACAGAGACAGTGCTAATGTTAATCCCTTGGGCTGTGGGGAAAGGGGAGGTCGTGGGACTAGCAAAGGCCTGGGGTAGGTGTTGGCATCTGAGCTGTGCTTTGAAGATAAGATGAAATGAGAACACTTATTCCCTGCTCCCTCTCCCTCTGCCTTTGCAAATTTGTTCTCCATACTGTGTAAATGACTTGGCATTATTTTCCCATTTGAAAAGGGTTCTTTGGCTGCTTTTAGTACACTCTGTTTCAGCCACTCCAACTTCATCTCATTTTGAATGGCATCTCCCAGAGACCAGAGGAAAGCCAGTAGGGACAGTGTGTGTTTTGGGTATATTGTAATGCAAAAGGTCATCCAACTGAAAACAAAAGGGCAGGTGGGCCTGGAAGGCCTGGAACTAAAACCTTGGCTCCCAGTAGAATGTTGATGTTATCAGGGGAGAGGAAGTACAGAAATAATCACACAATCCTCAGGAATGTGAATTGGGTACTGAAGCCAGATAGAGGTTGGGTCTGGAAAATGAAAGCCAAGTCAAGTTTAAAAAGTTACTTGGTTTTAGCTGGAGAGGGATTCACAAAATGAAACCCAGCTCCTTTTTCTTTTTTATTAGATTCTTATATTATGGGAATCTGGTCAGAGGCAGATTTAGGCACAGGTGGCAGGGTGGCAGTCTCAGACATGAATCTATCTCCTTAAAGGTTTCAAATACAACATTGATAATACTATAATAGCTACTGGAATTCAGAGGTGTTAGTTTAGTTGGTTCAAAAGTATTAAAGAGAGGAAGGTCAGGGAAACTACCCTAGCTGGCTTCTTTCTTGTAAATTGGTCCAAGAGGAACTCAGTTTGAGGGTTCGAGTGACTTAGTGCAAACATCACCACTATTGGAAAAACAACTCAAAAGGCATGTCCAACCAGTGATGGGTTAGCAGTAGCACTGTCTTGACTATAAGAAGGCTGGCCCACTGAGAATAATTATCTCAGTGAAGATCCTCATCACTTCCCTCCTAACTGAGAGATAACCAGTGGGATCATTTGCTCATTTATATGAGATTTGGTTCCAAAGTTGTAATTCATTAGCTTAGTGGATAAGATCAGCTACCTTTATTTGTCAAGGTCCAGATCAATCTCACCACTCCCTTCCTCCAAATATTGGTAGCAAAATAAAATCTTAAGGCAGATTCCAAACCCTTTTCTTTATTCCTGTGTCTTGTTGAGTTCTACCTGAATGCTTCAGGATCTAATCTGTATAGCCTGCTAACTCTGCCATCATAGGATGTACCTATACTCTACTTGTTGAAGCATCATCAGACTAGAGAACTTTTACCTTTCTTGGAAATGTATGGTGGTGAGATGATTTCCTTCTTTCCATCCTGTGGGATGTTGGGAAGTGCTACCCTAAAAAGCCATTTGGTTACACCTAGGAAATGCCAGTAAGAGAAGACTGAATGGGAGAAGTAGAGATTTCATGCCTTGCTAGGAGCACATGTACAGAAATTCTTTAAAGTGGATATTGATTTCATTTTCATTATAGTAAAGAGTCTCAGACAGTTGAGATTTAAGACCTAAGGAGGTCCCATCTGCACATGTGTGGAGGGACTTAGAACTTGGAGGAGCTAGGACCTGCTTGTACTCATGCCATTATTTGAGCTGGTAGCTCAGACCTAGGAATACCATCTGGTGGCTTACCCAGTGACCCAAGTAACTTTTCCAGCAAATCTCTTAACACCAGTACCTTACTTTACATTTATTTCTAAAAATTATGATAATACAACCATATTACGTGGGTAACATGACATGAAAGCTGAGCATAGGATCACATATTTAGATATAATTTATAAGATCAAATGGTCCAATTCCTGCATTTTGTAGATGAAATGAAGCCTAGATGAATGACTTGCCCAAGATGCCACAGGTAGCAAATGGTAAAGGTAAAATTCAAACCAAAGTCTTCTGACTCTAGACGTGGCATTCTCCCCACTATACTGTGGTGCCTGGTCACAATCAATTCAATTCAATTAAAATGAGAAGATAGTTTCACACCTGTCATATTAGATCAAGCACATAGATGTAGATCATAGGCTTTCATAGTTGGAAGATAACTTTAATGTCTATCTAGTCCAACCTGTTCCTTAAAAAGAATTCCCTCGGCCTAGCATGTAGTCATTCAGCCTTGGTTTGAAAATTTCCAGTAAAAGAAAACCCACTATTTCTCAAAGAAGCCACTCTACATTGGATAGCTCTAATTAGTAAGTTTATTCTTTTATCAAGCCCAAATTTGCCTCTTTGCAGCCTTCACCCTTTGTTCTTAGTTCTGCTTTCTGGGGCCAAGCAGATTAAGTCAAATCCCTCTATTATTGGACAACTCTTTGATATTTGAAGACAGGTATCTCTCCCCGCCCCCATCCAAGTCTTCTCTTCTCTAGGATAAATAGTCTCAGTTCCACCATCTAACCATCGTATGGCTGGAATCTACCATCTTGGTTGCTGCTCTGGGTAGTTTCCATCTTCTCAGTGTATTTCCTAAAATGTGGCACTTGGAACTGAACATCCTACTCTAGGTATGGTCTGACCAGGGCAGTGTACAGGATACTTGGATACTCTGCAGGTAACTCTTATTGGAAGTCTTCCAGGAAAGGCTAGACAACCATTTGTTGGATATTCTGGAAAAGAAATTTGTTTTTGGGTCTATAGCTCAAGATTCCATTGGCTTAACGCCAAATGCCTTGCAAAAAACAAAAACAAAAAACAAACAAAAAAAAGATTCCATTGGCTTTCTTGGCTGTTAAGCCATACTTTTGATTCATATTGAATTTGTTGTACATGTTACATAAAATTTAGTCTTATAATCAAATAAAGCTTATATAAAGTAATATGTTTTCTATTCTAACTCCTTCATTTTAAAAGAGAGGAAATTGAGGCCCAGAGATGTGATATGACTTACTAAAAGTAACACAAATAGTATAGTGGTGTGCACATTAACTGGGATGTGGACAATAATTTTAAAATTAATTAAATTAACTTCTATGATGAACCTTACAAGTTTTTAATGTATGAAAAACTTTTAATATGTAATATAAATTCTTTTTTTCTATAATCACTTGTTTCACATGATTTGATATAGACTTGACAAGATTTTGATACCTATTTTTTAATTCTTCATTATGAAACCACACTTTTATCACACTAGATCTTAGGCATACCTTGGACAAATAGTCTATCATTTATTTATTTATTTATTTGCAAGGCAATCAAGGTTAAGTGAATTGCCCAGGGTCACACAGACAGTGGGTATCAAGTGTCTAAAACAGTCCATTTTTCCAAGTCTAACTTTGATTATAGCCCATAGGTTTTCTTCTTTTAAAATTTTCTTTCTTTTAAAATTTTTCTTATTCCAAATCCTCTCCCTCTCTCCCACCCCTCCCCCACCTATTGAGAAGGCAAGCAATATGATATGAATTATATACGTTAAATCATGCAAAGTAGGGGCAGCTGGGCAGTGCAGTAGATAGAGTACTGGCCCTGAAGTCAGGAGGACCTGAGTTCAAATCCAGCCTCAGACCAAATACTTGACACTAGCTGTGTGACCCTGGGCAAGTCACTTAACCCCAATAGCCTCACCAAAAAAAAAAAAAATCATGCAAAGCATATTTCTCTACTTAACATGTTGCAAACAAAATCCCCCCCCCAAATAAAAAAAACCAAGAAAAATAAAGTAAGTGGAAAAAGTATGCTTCAATCTGTACTCAAGAGTTCATCAGATCTCTTTCTCTGTAGGTAGATAGCATTTTTTTCCCCATGGGTCCTTTGGAATTGTCTTGGATCATTGTATTGATCAGAGTAGCTAAGTCCTTCACATTTGATAATGTTTACACTATTGCTGTTATTGTGTACAATATTCTTTTGGTTCTGATCACTTCACTTTGCATCAGTTCATATAAGACTTCCCAGGTTTTTCTGAAAGCATCCTGCTTGTCATTTCTTATAGACTACTAGTATTCCATCACAATAATAGACCCCAACCTGTTCAGTTATTCCCCAATTGATGGGGTTCCCTTCAATTTCTAATTATTTGCTACCACAAAAGAACT
The DNA here is from genome assembly GCF_900497805.2 of Vombatus ursinus. Taxonomy (NCBI): domain Eukaryota; kingdom Metazoa; phylum Chordata; class Mammalia; order Diprotodontia; family Vombatidae; genus Vombatus; species Vombatus ursinus. Next base: position 3,247,076 of record NW_020954626.1, read on the forward strand.
GCTATAAATATTTTTGTACTAATAGGTTCTTTTCCTTTTTCTTTGATCTTTTTGGGATATAGACTTAGCAGTGGTATTGCTGGGTCAAAGAGTATGTGCAAGGCCATAGATTTTCAATTGGGTTTAAATTGGGCAAATTCCCAGGCCAGTGAGCCATGGTTATCTCTAATTCTTGGATGAATTCCTTAAGCTTTTTTGATGTGTCACATGGTTCAAGGCTGTGTCATAGGATTCCATCTCCATTTGTGAATTTCTGTAATATTGGAACAATTCTTCATATCAACATACTGATCAGAGTTCTTTATTCCCTCAATGGGGACAAAATTTCCAGCCACTGAAAGTAAAAAAAAATCCCCAGACATTTTTTGGGTGGATCTTTTACAGTCTAATTAATATGCTCAGATCTTCCTGCTTATCTGAACTTCGGACAACAGTTTTAGTATAGCATTGGATGAAAAAGGGAGTTTCCTCAGTGAAAATGATTGTTTTCCAATCTTCAGTACTCTAGCTTTTGTATTGTCTTAGTGATAAGTGTTTGTTTTTTTTCCCCCCCATAGCAACAGTTAGCAGCTGAGTCCTTCTCTATGGTATTGTAACTTCGAGAAGACTATGCTATACTGCACAAGAATCAACTATAATCTTACCTGTAAAGGTCTTTGTTTTCTTAGGATTAATTAGTTTGTTTTGGAGCAATAATATGTCATTTCCTGAGTACTTATTTTTTTCTTTTTGACTATACCTTCCTTTGTGCTTCGTCATAGGCTTGGATTATTCTTGAAACCCCTGATTTCCCCATACCAACAGATGCTGCAATATCTCTAACAGTCATTGAAGCATGCTCTCGTAAGAGTGACAACTTTTACACATTTCCTTAGAGTAACATCCATTCTTTAAAAATCACATAATTAAAAACACAGCAAAAGAGGTATACGTGTGAAGCAAGAAATCCAGCATTCAACTGACAGAGAACTGCTCAATCCAGTTTCATCTGGTCAAAGTTAGATGATCTGAGTCAGGCTAGTGTCAGTAGAAGCATATATGTATGACCATTGCTGTTACAAAAAGAAGATCATATCAGAATTGTTGCTTACCCTGAGTAATTCACATGCTACTGTAAATAGCAGACCTGGAATCTGAACCCAGATCCTCTGAGAGTATGCCTAACATTTATATGGTGCTATAAGGTTTGTAAAGAACTTTCCAAATATCTCATTTTATACTCATGACAACCTGAGAGGTAGGTGCTAATATTACCTTCTTTTATAGTTTAAGAAACTGAGGCAGTCAGAGGCTAAATGACTTGCACAGGATCACACAGCTAGTAAGTGTCTGAGGCTGGATTTGAACTCAGGTCCTCCTGACTTCAGGTCCAGTGCTCTATCCACTGTACCACCTAGCTGTCTCTGATTCCAAATACAATTTGCTTTCTACTATATCAGGTGAAGTTTGTTGTTGTTCAGTCGTTTCATTTGTGTTCTGCTCTTTGTGACCCCATTAGTCTTTTCTTGGCAAAGATGCTGGAGTGGTTTGCCATTTCCTTCTCCAGTTCATTTTACAGATGAGGAAACTGAGGCAAACAAGGTCATACAGTTAATATACAGCTAGTATTTGAACTCAGGTCTTTCTGACTCTAGGCCCAATACTCTACCTGCCCCATCAGTTGATGTACACAGTCATTATTATGCTGCTATTGGCTATGGGGGCATGAGGGGTAAGTGGTAGATAGACATTACCATAATTAGTATTTCACTTATGCTTCCAGATTAGATTTTTATTGCATGTCTTTTCTTTTTGTTACTTTTCCCCTAGTATCCATGATCTCTGTGATTGACAATTTCCTTGAGAGTTTCCCTTAATAACACCTATAGTTCCAATCTTCATTACAAATGTTGAAAAACTAAGTTATAGGATCTCACCTTCCAAAGAGCCTTGGGTCTCTCCTGCTGAATGTTAATTATCTGTTAGCTCCGCTCCCTGCTCCCTATTCTGCCTCTATCTATCCTAAAGACAGTGTCCTAGATGTAGGGAGGTCTGGAAACACTGCACACTGACATCCCCAGAAGGATGGGGTGAGGGAGAACTAAGGTCTGACAGTAATGAGGAATACTTGTTGATTGACTGATAGCTGGTGACCTAGACTCCACCTCCCTTGGCCTCAGTTTCCTCATCTGTAAAATGAGAGGGTTGGAATAGATTCATCTTTGAAGTGTTTTCCAGATCTAAATGCTATACTCCAGTACCTCACCTTTATATGGTGCTTTAGGGATTTGGTAATAATAAGGATTAAAGTAATAATGATACCTCCCCTTTACATGGTACTTTAAAGAGTTGGAAAGCTATTTGCTTAATTATCTTATTTGATTCTTATGATAATCCTGTGAAGTAGATATTATTACAATCTTCATCTTTTGATGAGAAAATTATGTTTCAGAGGTTGAGTCTTGTCCAGAATCTTAGAGTTAGCAAGTAGATGAGTAGGGATTTGAATGCAGGTCTTTCTGTCTACACTTTTGACTTCAACAAACCTGCGATTTTATCAGAAAAGAGACTCATTCTATGAAAACTTTGAAATGGGATAATACCAACAAGCGATACCACCTAGCTGCCATGATTTGAGGGGTACCTGAAAGGTCCTGCTATGCCAAGATATCTTCCCTAGAGGCATGAAATCGTTAATGAATTAAATAATTGAGGAAAGGAGTGGGTGCCCACAGGGCCAGATTTCAACCCCTTCTTTTCAACTCATACATAAGCTCCTTTGGTACAGGTGTTAGATAAATCCTACTCATGCCCTCCAGCTATAGCAAACAAGAAAAACAAGAAAACATACTTCTTGATGCTGATGACATGGTTTATATACTAAGAGCTATCTATAGAAAAAGCTAAACCCTCTGGCCAATGACTAGCAGACAAAGGAACCGAACATTTTGTAAAAATTAAAACTGGTGTATGTTGTAATACATTTAGATGTATTATAACACTTAAAGAGATGAGTGGTATTCCTGTTGGATCATCAGCAAGCAATATATATGACTAGACCACATTACATCAGCACTACATTGCATCCCCCTCCCTCTATCCTCTCAGCTGAGGTCCTTGTCTTTTTCTTTCCTGAAAAAAAATTGAGGTCACTTACAGTAAGCTCTCTCTTCTCCCCTCTTTATCTTGGAGACGCCTTGACATCATTTCTCATTCTTTACTTGCCAAAACCAGTCCCTTTAACATATGCCAGTCATAAATTGCCTCCTCAATCATCATTTTCTCTGTCTCTCTGTCTCCGTCTCTCTCTGTCTCTATCTCTCTCTCTGTGTCTCTCTCCCCTCCTCTCTCTCCCTTTCTCTATTTCTGCACTGCCCCTCCATAGAACACCTCAATTTCTTCAAGATGTTGCTTAAGCACAACCTTCTACATGAAGCTTTCCAGATTCCTCCTCAATGATGCCAGTGCCCCCATCCCAAACTACCTTGTATATATTTGTCTTCATTCTTTTTATATTTATTCTGCATATACTTCTATATGTATAAGCCATCTCCCTTGATAGAATGTAAGCCCCATGACAGCAGGGATTGTTTCATTCTTTGTATTTGTATCTCTAGCACCTAGCATAGTGCCTGACAGGTATGTATATCTATAGCTACATATCTATACACAAATATATTATATTAATACATATATACATATTGTTTTTGTTGTTTAGTCTTTTTAGTCATGTCTGACTCTCTGTGACCCCATTTGAGTTTTTCTTGGCAAAGATACTGGAATAGCTTACCATTTCCTTTTCCAACTCATTTTACAGATGAGGCAAAGTGACTTGCCTAGGGTCACACAGCTAGTAAAGTGTCTGAATTCAGATTTGAACTCAGGTCTTCCTGATTTCAGGCCTGGCACTCTATCCACTGGACCACTTAGCTGCCGCCTGACATAATAGGTGCTTAATAAATTTTTGTTGAATAAGTAATTGATTATTTATTGAATAGCTCTCTGCAGTTAGGATTTGGTTTTATGTCCTTTGTGCTTATATAGAGTTGACATGAGAAATATCCAATTGATTCATTTTTTGATGTCATTTGTGAAACTGTTGCTGATGACATGGTCCATTATGTTATCTAATGCTCCTTGTAGGAGGATGCAGGCAATAAATATCTTCTTCAATTCAATGCTAAGAAAATATTTGCCTCTGAAGACAAACTTGCATGCTTTCTTTTGCTAGACTATAAAACTCTTACAATTCACTGTGTTTCCCTTTCCCTCTCAGCTGTCAGGAAATGCAGAGCTAAATTCAGTGCTCAACTGCTGTAATTAACTCATTTCAGATGCCTGGTAATCTCTATGCTTCTCTTCCTTTCATTGTTTTGTTGGTTCTTTTTTTAATTTTGAATTGTCTCTTTTGTGTTATGTTTGACGTTATAAACCATCTTGACTCCTTTTTGGAAGTAGTTAGTACAGTGAATGCTAAGTGAATAAATGCCTAGCGTCTTGGTTGCAGAGGGTTCCAAGTATGGAAAACTCACTGATGAAGATCAACAACCTGTCAGTAATTTACAGTCTTTAAAAAGGTTCCCAGGGCACTGAGAGATTAAGTGGTCCCTGCTCACACAAGGCCAGGAGATGTCAGAGGCATGGAGCTTAACACTCGTCTTCCTTACTCCAAGAGACCCCCCCCATCCACTGCCAGATTGTTTCTCTAGAACATATGAAGCCTACATCATAGATAGTATGTTCAAAAAGGAAATATCTTTAAAAAGGCCACTGTGAACATGCACATTACTTGAGATGCAAAACACGTCATTTTCTTATTTTAATGTAAGTGCCAAATCATATTCTATTATAAAATTTCTTTTAGCTTATTAGGTGGTTTGAATTTCCCTTATGATCATCATTTGCCATTAAGCTGTCTTCATTGAATTCAATGTAAGTCATTGAAAGCATTCTGAAACTTAATAGAAATTATTTTAAAAAATATTTTCTTTCCCCCAAATTACAAAGTTTTGAGTTCCAAATTCTTTCCTTCCTTCCCTTCCCCACCAAGATAGTAAGCAATCTGACACAGGTTGTACATGTGCAATCATGTAAAATATATTTCCCTATTAGTCATTTTGTGGAAGAAAACACAGAAAGAAAGACATGAAAGAAAGAAAAAAGAAAGGAAGAAAGTGAAAAATAGTATGTTTCAGTCTGTATTTAGACACCAACAATTCTTTCTCTGGAGGTGGGTGGCATTTTTCATCATGAGTCCTTTGAGATTGTCTTGGGTCACTGTATTGCTGAGAAGAGCTAAGTCATTCACTTTTGTTCATCATACAATATTGCTATTACTATGTACGATGTTCTCCTGGTTCTGCTCACTTCACATAGAAATGATTTTTTTTAATTTGCTATTTGGAATTATCTGTATCACTATTGTTTCAGTGTGGATAGTAGAGTTTTGACCATATTGGGAATATTTTTGGCTTTTAAAAGGTGCACCTATCATATAGTTCATGAGTAAGTGGATTTTTTTTTAAAAGAATACCCTTTCATTTGAATCAAATGAAAATTTCTCTAATGCAATGGGATATTTTAGCCAATCACTTGGAGACTAAGATTCCTGAAAATACTTTATAAGAACATAGGCTTTTGTAATAGCATGCTTTAAATGCTCACCTCCCACCCCTAATTACCTTGGCAACACTGTGTCTCTAAAAGATCTCATGCTAAGTAAATAAGATCTCTCTATAGAAGTTGCTAAGTCAGTGTGCTGACCCAAAAAACCATACCATCCTGTTATCAGACTGTTCAGGAAACCCCAAGTGAAAAAATCAGATGCATAGATAGATGATTATCATCACACCAGGGAAGAGTGCATGTGAGGAGGCTGAAATATGCAACTGATGAGGATTTATGGGGAACTTCAAAGACGTACAGGAGTGAAAATGTCATCAGAGAAATTTATACTAGGAAGACACTATGGGCTGGTCACATGATGAAGATGAAAGAGGACTGGTAGACAGCCAGAGTGTTTGTTTCACTGGTATTCTCTCCCAAAGTCTGAAGAAACTAAGGAAGGCTTCCAATGGATGGACTTCTCTTAGAAAATTTTTGAGAGGATCATAGCTAGAGCTCAAGAGGACCTCAAAGGCCATCTAATGCAACCCCTTCATTTTAAAAATGAGGAAACTGATGACATGGACAGGAGTTGCATGGCATGGGAAGGCATGGATGGTTTGAGATCTGCCATTGGAGGGAATATTCATGAGATCAGAGGTTCACAAATTTACAGTTGGAAGGGACCTCAGAGATCTTCTAGTAAAACCTCATCATTTTACAGATGAGGAAACTGAGACCTAGGGAGAATACATGATACATGTAGCTAGTAAGTGTCACAGGTGGGATTTAAACCCAGGTGTTCCTGACTCCAAGCTCAGTGTACTTATCTGATACATCTTGCTACTTCTTACCCATATCAATAGATACAGATCTGTCTATAGAAGATACCTATGTGCATATATCTATACAAGTCTTAAATTGGGCCCTAACCAATAAATATTAATCTGTAACTCAGGTTTTATAGTTAACTTGGATAATGGTCATTTTGTGAAATGAGAAATCAATCAAGCAATAAACACTTACAAAGTGAATACTATGTGCCTCAAGGAAACTAAAACATACTTCGACCTATAAAAGCTTAATTTTTAGAAAAAGGTCAAAGAGAAAGTCTGAAGTTTTTTATCTTGAGAGCACTAACTGGATTTCTAGACAGGAATGCAGCTTGTATTCAATTAAATAAAGAGGCAGATTAACTTTCTTTAATGAGCTCCTATCACAGTATAGAATTCTTCTATAATATTCTCCCTAAGTAATAAAGTCTTTCCAAATACACATAGTGGCTCCTATTGTGGGGAAAAAAGGAATTCCAAGTGATTTATACCTGTTAAGAGATCTCCCCAATGGTACAGTAAATTGTCAACACATTCCTCCCTTGCAAATGCTTTGCAAAACAGAAAGTATGAATTTCTACAAATTGAAAATCTGAATCCATTTTGGTTTCTATGGATGGCATTTCAGTTTCAAGCAAGCAAAACTTATTTTGCTTATGTCTAACACAAAACATGATAATTCAAAGAGGGAGAGAGTATTAACTTCTGGAATAAGGAGCTGGAGTTGGGGCATGGGGATCTTTAGGAAAGGTTTCTAGTGTAGGAGGCAACCCCAGCTCAGTCTTGAAGAAAGCTAAGAGTAAGAAGGGCAAGTGTTAGGAGGGAGTACATATCAATAGACCAATATCTAGAACTCCCCATCCCCCAGTGAATGGGTCCTACAAGGTGAAGACTATCCTCTAGCCTGAGGCATCATAGCTGGACTACAAGAGCTGCAATACTAAACCATTTTCTGTTCTGCAGGTGGGGCAGACTGGGTTCAGTTCTAGGGGAGTCTTCCTTTAACAAAAGGGGGTAGGCTCCCTTTTCTCACACTCATTGTCTCAGTAAACCCTGTACCCTGACACCCAGGAGAACAAGGAGGGGACTAAAAAAAGGATTCAATGTCCAATATGAATTGGGATTAGAACAGATAATTTATTCTTATGTACACAAAAAAGCCTAAACATTAAAAAAAGGAAACAAATGAAAAAAACTCCACAAGTATTCATTAATAAGACAAATTTTAATAACACTTTATTTCTCTCGTTGAGTCCAATGTTGACTTTATTGGTACTGTAGAACGTAGGAACTCTGAACTTCTTACTGTAGGGGTGCCTTGGCACGGGAACTATATGTGGGCTATGAGATTTCCAGTGAAGGGAAATTGATTTATTATATGAGCTCCCCAAGTCTTTCAAGTTGAGTCCATGCTCCATGTTGGGGTTGGAGGGGGAAAACGAGGTTACCATAATAAAAGAGCAAAGAAGTATACATCCTTCTCCATCCTTACTGTAGTCACATGATGGCCCATATCAGAAGCTATTTCTTCTAAAAGGCAAGGGACCACTTGGATTTACCATGTTCAATGTTTCTAAAAAGTCATTGAACCACTTTGATGCAGTTTCAAGCTATCTTAGGAATCCTTAGGGTTCTGTGTTTCATCAGGTGTTTGTTCAATTTCCTTTGTCTTGTAATGTTTAGAGATATTTTCATTCTTTTAGATATTTTGGTAGACGTATTACTTTATTATTTTAGTATCATCCCTGCTGATTTATCTGTTTGTGCTCTAGGTTTTTTTAACTGAATTTTTCTCCTGAGATCTTTGGCAGTTTTATTCTCTTTTTTTCCCTTATAAATTCTATCTAGTTTTTGACTCATCCCCTTTTGATGGTGGGTCCCACACCCCACACCAAGAGAGAAGGGGGACTGGACATCAAAGTCTCCTCTCATATTGGGAAATCCACTTTGCTTCAGTCTCCTAGGGATAGAATTGGAGCCAGCTAGGTGCCAATCTCTTCTCCAGGCCTGGGGCAGCCCCAAATATTGGGACCTTACTTTCTTCTTTAGTTTTTCTGGTACTAGTACTTTAGTACTAGGAGCCTACCCTAGTACTTTTAAAAGCCAAGTACTTTAGTACTTCTCTTTCTTCTTTAGTTCTCTGCCTGGCCATGGCTATCAAGACAGAACATGCTTTCTCCTCTCTTTTGCAAATATCTGGCAGAGTGGAGGCCTGAAATCCACTGCTTGTTGACCCAGAATGGTAGGGGTGATCGAAGAGGCAGAGCATTTTGGCAAAGACCGAAGCAGTGGCAGGGAAGCTGTTGACTGGATAAGCCTGTGGGTCTGGTAGTATGCCCTACTGGAGCATGGAAACTGGTGCTGAGTGAACCTTGTTAGAGATTAGTATTCTTCACTGTTAATTCACAAAGCTATTACCTTGTTAGGATTCTTGATTTCTTAGCCTGTGGAGAGAGGTGTAATTATTCTACCTCTGGTATATGACACTTCTTTGGGGTTTTTTAGTGGAGTCAGGAGAAAATATCTAGGCTTTCATCTTTTTGGTCATGTGACCTTCAATTCAACTTTTTTTTTTGTATCCCCAGAACTTAGCATAGTACCAGGCACACAGTAGGTGCTTAAATGCTTTTTTCATCCATCCAATCATTTAACGATTTAGAAAATACTGCCAGGTAATTTGGGAAAGTGGTAATATTATGAAAAGAATAGGAAAGTCAAGAGGAGATTCTTTGTGAGAACAGTTTGGGTTGTAAATGGGTCCTGAGGTGACTAAGAGACATTGAACTTGAAGATAGAATTGGGGAAGATGAGATTCAACAAGCACATTCTGAACGTTATTGACATCTGTACCAGGTCCAGAAATTTTTTCCTCTTGGATTTCCCTAGGCCAAAGCCTTTTAGACCAATAATCACTTCCATTTACTCCACAAATAACCCTTGTTCTGAAGAACTGATATCCATCAACATCTAATCAGCAACTCAAGCAACCAAGTCTGTTGAAATTTAAGAATATTGCAACAAGAGATTCAGTGATTTGCCTAGGATGAGTGGCAACTAGTATGTGTTAGAATCAAGACAAACATTCAGGTGAATCAGATGATGCATCATTATTCTTTCTTGTGCTTAAAAAGTAGAGGTACTAAGAGAAAAATTCCTTGGGGTGCAAATTATTTCTTAATACTGTTGTAAGCACTCTCCTACCCGATTAAAAAAATTACATACCCTATTATTGCTAAGAAGAGTCTGAAAGTATCTTCATATATATGAATTTTTACATTCTCTGTAGTCTATAAATTGTAATTTCTGATAAAATTTTCATAACAATCCTAAAACATAGCTATGGTAGGTACGTGGAGCTTCAGTACAACTAATGCTGTCAGTTAGGCACGTCTAGCTTAGGCTAAGGGCTAGAGATAAAAGGCCAAAACATGGATCTGACCTCCAGGAGCTCATGTTCTAATATGGAAAGCCAACATGAAAACTAGTGTTAATGGAAGGTACTACCAGTAGGAGAGATTGAGAAAGCCATTCAATTTTGAGTCAAATCTTTTTTTTTTTTTTTTTTTGGCTAGGCAATGGGGTTAAGTCACTTGCCCAGGGTCACACAGCTAGTAAGTGTCAAGTGATTGGTCTGAGGCTGGTCTGAGGACTCAGGTCCTCCTGACTTCAGGGCCTGTGCTCTATCCACTCTACCACCTGGCTGCCCCTACCTTGAGCCAAATCTTGAAAGAGGCCAGGGGTGCCGGGGGACAAAGACAAGGGCATTCCAAGCATGAGAATAAGCCAGCAAAAAGGCATTGGAGTTTGAAGTATGTAAGGAATAAGTAGACATCTTGCTTGACTACACTTATTTGTTACAAAGGTGTTTTTTTTTCTTTTTTAAGGGGGAGTATTAGAAGGGGAAAAAATGAAGCTTGACAAATGTAAAAAAAAAAAAGTAGACATTGTCACTGGATCATCTCCATAAGACTAGAAGGGTAGGAAGGGGCCAGGTTGTAAATGGCTTCAAATGCCAAAAATAATATTTTGTATTTGATCCTGGTAGAGTTTGGTAGTGTCATCTACCCCAAATCCTGATTCTGGAAGGTGACACCCCAAAAGCTCCTTCCAAGATGAAGTAGTATTAATGAAATTTCCATTTTAAGTTTAAATGTTTAGTCCCATTGAATCTTTGAAGGAACCTCCTTTGGTTTTCAGTTGGCTACAGAAGGCCATAGTATCTCCACAGACCTATTTTTAAGCATTTCTAAGCTTTTTCTCTTGCATTTGTATGAATAAAATTGTAAAGCTAGAGATTAATTCCTTATAACTTCTGCAGTAGAACACTGACTATAGAAACTTTCCCATCTAGTGGTTTGTATTTCTTACCTTCTCAGTGGGGTGGGGAGAGAGGGAAGGAGGGAATTTGGAACTGAAAAATCTATACAAAAAAAGAAATCCATTTAAGAAAGTCAGTTTTAAAAAAGCACAACAAACTTCATAAGAAAATGGTTTTAATAGAACTTATTTAAAAATGAATAAAAAAGATGCTACACTGAAGTGATAAATACTTTGAAAATATATTAAGATCTATTGAAAGAGACCCCAGAAATTCCAGACTTCAGAGGACTTTGAACTGTCTACTAAACTGTAGCCACCCAATACTTTATAAGGAAAGGTATCAGATACCCATTATTAAAGGCATTTGAAATCTTGGATAAGACATGAGGCTTCACTCCATCAAGATACCATACAAGACATACCAAAAACTACTTTTACAGAATATGAAGTACCAACATTTCAAGTTCCCTTCCACAAAAGTCTTTAAACAGCCAACTAGTTTATGAGGAGAAGGGGTGGGGTGGGGGGAGAAAAGCATTGGTCAAAGAGAACCGTTAGCTCATCAGTTATTATGGCAATGTTCAAGATGACAGTTTCTTAATCAAAAACCAAAAGATGCACATTTTCAAATGCTCTTTAACAGTCTTGATGAGATGGTTCCATGTTCATCTGGTTTTTTCTTCCAGCTTTAGTCATCTTAACAGATGGCAATTAACAACTGAGGCCATTCTCTCTTCTGCACCTGGTCCTCTTCCAAATCTCTTAGGTCTTTGCTTCCAAGATTGGTATAAACAGTTTAAGATCCATTATCGTACGGCTAATAGAAGAGCTAATCCCACCAGTCCAAATCCTGCTGCTGCGGCCATTATACAGCACAGGGTACTGCTTGGATCACTTTGTGGGGAAGACTGCTTTTGGGTGAAGTGGTGGTGAAAGCCAGTCTGTATGGGAAGAGAAGAGAAAGCTTTGATTATTTCAGACTATCGAAATATCAGGTTTGTCTTTGTACCCCTAGAACACAGCAGACATTTTAATAACCACTTGTTCAATTTCGTCTTCCAGTTCCTCAAAAAAAGTTCACCATTTGATGAAAATTAATATCAGTGTTTGTTCTATGTAAAAGATTACATGCCTATATTAGAAATACTGCTTTGGTTATGAGACATTTGGTAAAGTTGGAGTTATTTTTAAAAGTCACCATTGCAAAAAAGTCATGATATGATGAAAGGTAATAGTTAGCAAAACTTCTAAGTTATCCTTCGATAATCATTATAACCCTGGCAAGCAGGTATTACCCCCCTCCCCCCCATCACAGATGAGGACACTGAGGCTGAAAGAGGTTAAGAGGCTTGCTCAGGGGTCACACTGCTACAAAGTGTCTGAGACAGCATTTGAACTTGGAACTACAAGTCCAACTACGGTGCCATCTAGCTGCCCAAAACTGCTAAAAGAATGAACAGTTCCTTACTGAGTCTCTGGATACTTTAGTGGAGAATAAAGATTCCACTGAATGTTGCTTTTTGCACCAGAAATATTGATTATATAAAGGGGAGTGACCAGAAGTGATCACGTGAAATGACCAGAAGAGTTACCCGTTATCAATTTCATGCATGTTTCTGAACAAAAGACAGAGGTTATTTTGAAGATCCTCCGGGTTATTAGATTCCCAGTTGACCCTTGAGAAGCTAAAGCTGGCAGCTGCTTTAGCCATCTCTATTCAGGATAATCAGAAGTGACAGTAATTAAACTCCAGATGGTTGCATTTTAACTTTGCTGGGTAGAGGGGTTTGCATAAACAAGCTGTACTTGGCATTCCTTTGGCAACTTTGCTCTTTACACTCTATTTTCTGCCAAATAACCAATATAAATGCCTCTTCCTCCCCATTAATGTTTAGGTAAGTGCCACACCTGGTTTTTCCATCAACTTCTTTCAAAGCAAATCTCAGTAAGATGTTAAATGCTGACCATGTTTCCCCAGTTAGAAACGATCCTGGGGGGTAGCTAGGTGGCACAGTGGATAGAGCACCCGCCCTGAAGTCAGGAGGACCTGAGTTCAAATATGGCCTCAGATCAAACACTTGACACTTACTAGCTGTGTGACCTTGGGTAAGTCACTTAACCCCAATTGCCTAAAAATAAATTTAAAAAAATAGAAATGATACTGGATGAAGAGGTATTGGGATTTAAAAGTAAACGTCCTTCCCCCCCCCCCCCCCCAACCGTAGGATGCTGAGCCTGCAATCAGAAAGACCAGAGTTCAAATCCAGCCTATGGATCACTATCTATGTGACCTTAGGCAGATCAATGCCCTTTATTTCAGTTTCCTCAATTGTAAAATGGGGATAATAACAGCACCTCCCCGCCTAGGGTTGTTATAAGGCTCAAATGGGATATTTGTAAAGTGCTTTAGCAAGGTGCTTGGAACCTAGAAGTAGTGGAGCTATATAAATACCTATTCCTTTCCCTAGTTTCCTGGCAACATATATATTTAGATACTGAATTCATTCATTTAGGATTTTAAAAGCCTATAATGTTAAGACACTGGGACTATGTGGTGGGGATTTTTAAAAATTAAGGCCTCCAATTATTCAGATTAGGTCAAGGAAAAGCACCACAACAGCCCCCAGTCTTTTTGGTAACCTTTAAGAAATGTGGTGACCCACATGAAAGTCCCAACACAAACCTGAAAGTAAGCTCAGCCACAAGTAGCAGAAATATGACCAGACACACAATACTGAGAGCTGATGGGGACCTTAGAGGTCTTCTAGTCCTTCATTTTACAGGTGAGCAAAGAAGGTAAGGGAATTGGTCCGTAGACACTGTGGCTAATAAATAGGAATTGAACCCAGGTGTTCTGACCCTCAGGTAGGAGTTTGAACATCCCTTATTTAGGAGGACCAAGTGGCCCTTAGGCATCTAAGTTCTCCTAGATTTTTTGGGGCATCTGTGTATGCAAGAGTGAGTGTGAGTGAGTGTGTGAGTGAGTGAGTGAGTGTGTGTGTGTGAGTGTGTGTAGAGGTCACTAAAGATGTGACAAATGCTGAGTCCTTTCAGTCCTAGAGACAAGACCCAGAGAGGAAGAATAACCTGGAGGAGTAGGGGGAGAAAGTGGGGGGAGAGTGTAAGGTTTTGAAGCCAAAATAAGGACCAGGTGGGTAGGCAATTAGGGTCCTGAAGAAGGTACATGTAAATAAGCGATAAGATCCTGTCTTATCCAGATCATCCTCCCTCCTTAATTTTATAGGTCTGGAAGTGAAATAAAGTAGAGGCAGAGGCAGCATTTGAATTCAAGTGCTTTGATTCTTGTGTGCTGAGGGAGAATAAATTGTAAATTAGCATCGTTAGTCCCAACTGCATCCCACAGCTGATTTTCCAAGTTTTTGGTCATGAGCTGTCCATATATGGGCAAAATATTTAGGCCTGATATAAGAGCTTCCAAAAAAGCTCATGGAAGAGTAGAAGAAAAGTTCTGCCACATTTTTGGGGGAGGGAGAGAGGGGAAAGCAAAAGACAAAATGAACCCTGCCAGACAATCCATTCCCAGCATCCAGACTAAACTAAAGCGAGAAAAGCCCTTGGCTGACTAGAACTAAAGTCCTCCAACTTTCTTTCTTTTCTTTTCTTTCTTTCTTTCTTTCTTTTTTTTTTTCCGGTCGGGGGAACGCAAAGACAAAAATTTAACGCAACCAGCCAATCCACCCTGAAGCGAGACTATCTCCACTTCTGCTTTAGACCCCCACACCGCCTTAAAACAAGAAGCGTCTACTAATTGCTGAGTTTTACTTTCAGAACCTGCCCCAAAAGAAACTAAGCATCCGGTTAAAAACTAAAACAACAAAAAAAAAAAAATCCCACCCACAAAAGAGCCCTCGTGGCCGAGAACGCAGAACTTCCCCGTCTGATTGAAATGGAATTTCCCCCGCCTCCCACCCACCCTTGGAAACCCCGCACAACTCTCCTACAGCCCATGGCCACCTACACGGCTTCCCGCCCCTGAAGACCACCCACCCACCTACCCCACTCCTTCAAGAAACTGGGGGAGTTGGGATTGGGGAGGGGGGCTGCGTTGCTTACTCAGGAGTTTTCAAAGGACTTGACTCTTTGTGAGTAAGCCGGCTGGGTCAGGGCAGGGTTTGTCCTCCGCCGTCCGGTCCCTTCCCGAGCCATGTGGCCAGACACGACTGGCTCGCCCCCTCCCCTCGTCCGGCAGTCAATCGGTCCTCCCTCCCGGGTAAAAGAGGATACCTCCCATCCTTACCCAGCCTCCGTGCTCCTGCAGCCACGCGCCCTTCTTCTCCACCAGATAGTTGCAGAGTTCTTCCGTCAAGCGCCGGCTCATTTCCCTCCGAAGCGGCTGTACTCTCTCCTCTTTCTGCGGTTCCTCCATCTCCAGCAGTGCCCCGGCAAAAACCACCAGCACTGCCACCCGGCCCCAGTTGAATTCGCCCTGGCTCATGAGCTCCGCTACCTCGATTATGACTTGTTCAGGCGACTGGTCGAGTAGCTGATTCTGGGCGCACTCGAAGAAGTCTTGGTAACGCCTGCGGAGCTCTTTTGCCACCGAGCGCATCGTAGCTGCAGCTGGGGTAGTAGGCGGCCGTTCCTGGAAGCCTTCCCGGCGGCAGCAGTAATCCAGGTAGTCCGCCACAAGTTGCGCTGTCTCTTCCCGAAGGGCACACTTGTAGTCCATGTTTCCACCCGACGAGAGAGAGCCCGGGACCAGCTTGCAATCACAGCCTCTTTCCCCGGGTGAGGGTTTGCGCTTCTTAACTCGGCGGAGGCGGAGTACTGCTTCTTAATCTCCACCCTGGGGCGGGGCTGCAGCTCCTCGCCAAGCCTTCCCATCTGTCTGCCTGTCGGTCAACTCCTTTTCATTTTTTCTGTGCCATATTCTTTTTTTTTACTTGGGGCATGGCCAGCTCAGCACCTTCCCTCCTTCACCTGAGGTTCCCCCTCTCGTTTCAGCCCTTGCCTGGGACAAAAGCTGCCAGGGGATGTCAGTGGGGAGGGCAAGTGGGCTTCACTCCAATTCTTTAAGTAATCTCTGCCTCACTATGAAAGGCTCCTAAGGGGACGTCAGAATCCTGGGTAGCGTCCAGCGCTCTCAAGTGTCGTTTCCTTCCTCTCAGAGCAAGCCAGCATCTCGGGCTAAGGATGGGGGGATGGGGACAGGGGGAGGGATGGATGGGGGGTGGGAGGTCGCCCACATCCTTCCAAAAAACTGAGCATGTGCAAAAAGCTAAGCTTTAAATATGGGATTGAAGCTGGAGGCTGACTCCTTTCACTGGACTTGGACAAAGAAAAAGAGAGAAGGAAAAAGAAAATAAGGACGGGGTGTGAGTGTGTGTGTGTGTGTGTGTGGGAATGGAAAAGGCTCGATTAGGCAGCCCAGTCTTTGAGCTTCCTGACTTACCGGAGATGCATAATTTTTTCAAGGGAAGACTCCCAGAGCTGTGGGTTTGAGTATGTGTCTGTTGTCTAGTGTGTGTGTCTGTATGAAGCAGGGAAAATGGGTGTTTCTGAACTGTCTGTGTCATAATAAACTGTTAAGTGTTAAGAATTCTGATCAATAAAATGACCAGCCTTGATCCTAGAGGACCAAGGGTGGAACATGTTACTATTATCCTCCTCCTGAGGAAAGGTGAGGGACTTAATATACGTAATGAGACATACATTTTTGGTTAAACCAATGAAGGATTTTTTTTTTGTTAACTTTGCATAGTTGTTACAAGTAGTTTCAGCCCCTCCCCCCCAATTGGGGGAGATGGGAGAGAGAGAAAATAAGTTTTCATTTATTAAAAAAGAGGCAGTTAATGGGCAGGAGCTTCGTGAAGGGAGCATCTGAGCCTCCTTAATCTCAGAGGGGCTTGTGGCCATTGATCTGTCTAAGAACACTGGTTTGGAATCAGAGAACCTTGGTTCAAATCGGATTTTGTCTCAATAACTGTGACCACGGACATTTTCCTAGGTAACATTTCTGGGCCTCAATTTCCTCTCCAAAAAATAAGACTAAAAGATCTCTAATGTCCCTTTAAGTTCTAAATCCTAGTATTCTACTTCATTTTTAAGGAGGATGTTCCTCCTTGATTTTATCCCTCACAGTATATGTTTGGGTATAGCTGAAAAGGCTGGCTGGATGCTTTAGTCCTTTTCATAATGAACACTGAAGGTGATCTTCAGTAAGCATCCACTAAGAGCTTTTTAGTATTTGTAGCCCTCCTTCAGTCTCACTCAGGGACCCCTAAGGCTTTGGAATGTGGTTGTGTTCTGAATTACATGGTTCTCTAATTGCTATATGTGTCTATGACTCACCTTCCCAATGAGATTGTAGGGTAGGTAAGGACTGTTCCATATTTCTTTCTATCTCCCACCACCTCTAGCACAAAACTGAGCACACAGATGCTCAGGAAGTAGATCCTTCAAAACAGTCCCTCTCTTCTAATGTAGCTCAGAACGGACCTGTTGGCCTTCTTGTACTTTTTTTGAGGGTCCACATGGTATGAATTCATCCAGATGTGTTAGAGGCAGTTTCTTCCAGAATCAAAGGCCTGCCCTCTAGCCTTCAGATTGCCCCCTAGCTAGTATATCCCCATGCCCATCACCCGGCACTCAATGGGTGATTTGCTTGGTCTTCTTTTCTTTTGCTCTGTATAGTGTAATTTCCCTTACCAAGTTGCAGACTGAGAGCAGGAAATGTACTCTGTTCTTCTCCACACAGCACACAGTCCAATGCCTTACACATAGGAGGAACTCAGTAAATGTTTGTTGAAGGAAAACTGTGATCCCTTTTAGATTCTATTACACAGGTGGGTATCCCGCTGTTTCACTTATTACATAGTCGTGATAAGAATCCCTTCAATGGAGACACACTGGCTAAATCCCAAGGTTCTTTGCCACAGAAGCAGCAACCTTGGAAGTGGCATCAGGCTAAAGACTTTAAAATCCATGGGGCAGCTAGGTGGTACAGTGGTTAGAGCTCTGGCCTTGGAGTCAGGAGGACCTGAGTTCAAATCAAACCTCAGACACTTGACACTTACTAGCTGTGTAACTCTGGGCAAGTCATTTAACCCCGATTGCCTCACCCCCCCCCCCCAAAAAAAGACTTTAAAATCCATAAAATGATGTTTCCTTCAAATTTCCATTACAGTTGAGGGTTGGACCTACAGCCAATTTTTCTAGTCATTCAGCATTTATTTAGCATCTACTGTATGCCAGGCACTGTACTAAGTATAGTCCACAACACAGTGGCTTCCTGAACATCACATGTCAAGGCAAGATTATCAAGACACTCCCCACACGGGGAGCTTAAATTTAGGCCTTCATCTCCTGTTCTTATGGAAGAAAAATGTGGAGTTGTAAGAGGAATTTCTTGATATCTTTAAGGCAGGAATTCTTATCCTTTTTTGAGGCATGGACCTACCATTTATGCTGAAACATGTTTGCAAAATTATCTCTTCCATTAGAATGTGATCTCTTGGACTCATTAGCAGTTGTTTTTAACCTTTCTTTGTACCCTCAACCGTTAGCAGTGTGTCTGGCATATTTTATTGTCATTATTGAGTCATTTTCAGCTATGTCCAACTCTTTGTGAGCCCATTTGGGGTTTTCTTGGCAAAGATACTGGAATAGTTTGCCATTTCCTCCTCCAGCTCATTTTGCAGATGAGGAAATTGAGGCAAACCGGGGTAAGCGACTTGCCCAGGATCACACAGCTAGTAAGTGTCTAAGTTCAGATTTGAACTCAGGAAGATGAGTGTTTCTGACTCCAGTCTGGCACTCTATTCATGCAGTATATAGTAAGCACTTAATAAATGATTGCTTGACTGCCTGACGTTGGCAGTTTGGTCAAATCTATGGACCCTTTCTCAAAATGTTTTTAAGTGCATAAAATAAGACACTTAGCATTACAAAAGATGCCAATTATATTAAAATGAAGATGTAATTTTTTTCCCTTCCAAGGTAAAGGACCCACTGTGTTTGTGTAATCCAGGTTAAGAACCCCTACTTTGGAGTAATTTGTATGATGAAAAACTTAAGGACTTCTAACTTTGAACATATTCCTGGTGGTGCATTCTGCCCTCCTCCAGGACAAAACTCATTGGCCGTATAGACAGCTACAGATTAAGAGTGGTTGGAGGCTGGGGCAAGTTAATCACAAGAGGCTTCTTTTGAGGATGAGTCATTGCTATTTGTAATATAAAACGGAGCTGGCATTCTCTCTTCCATCAAACCTGGGGAAATCCTCCTTGCCATTATGTTAATGCAACTATACATATAGTCTACTTTGGGAATGCCCCTAAATGCTCCCAGTCCTAAACCAAAATATACCACTGTCTTCTACCAGCAAATATTGAGACCAAAGAACCAAAATATGTCAGTCAATCTATGTCAGTAGGGATTCAGTGGGCAGAGTACAGAAGTGGCAATTAAAAAGTCCCGAGTTCAAATCCAGCCTTCTGAAACTTACTAGCTTTGTGACCCTGGGCAAGTCACTTAACCTCTGTCAGCCTCAGTTTCCTCATCTGTAAAATGGGGGTCACAATATTACTTACCTCCCAGATTGTTGTGAGAATAACATGAGACAAGTGTTTATAAAACACTTTGCAAACCTTAAAGTGCCACATAAATGCTAGTTGTATTAAGGTGAATGGTCCTCTCCCCCCACTGCAGATCTTACCCTATTCATACCTTCTCATCCTTTGTGATTCTTGTCTATGTTCACTCATCTTCCATCGTGGATCTATTTGATGCCTTCCTCTAGGTCTGATAACATTTCATGGGTACCAGTGAAGCACTTGGGCTCTCCATTTGTAATTCTCTCTCTTTGGACTTTGTGATATTCTTTGCTACTGACTATATCCAGTACTTTCTGACTTGCTTCTTGAAGAAAGTATTTGTGATACATATGTGAGACCTCTGAGTAGTTTATAAGCCTTGGGCACTATTTTTGTTTCTTAATTACAAATCATATATTCCAATACTGTATACCGAGTGTCCCAAAATTCTTGGTGAGTTTAAGCTTTTTAAGCTTGAACTTAATGAACTTTAAGCTAGGGAAAAAAAAAAATGCTTCAACTGCACTAAGACTTTTGGGACACCTTGTATTTTTCACCTTCTTTCCCTATTTCTACCTTCGCTATTGCGTAGCAAGGTATATGCTGATTTAACTTGGAGGACTTTATCGAGTTCTTCATAGAATTTTTTTTTTCTGTCTCTTCATCCTCTACAACTGATGCTTGTGCTTAAGCCACAATGATCTCCAACATGGTCGTGTTACTTCGGCTGCTCATAAGCACTGCAAGACAATATCAATCAATGTCTTATAAAAATATGTTTCCTGTTGTCTTTGGGCACACAATAAAACCAATTCAACCAGTTTCTTTATTTACCTTTCTACAGGGAACCCATGAGCTACGCTTGCATTTATCTACAACATCTTTATGTTTTCTGGTTTCATTATAGTGGGAATGCCAATATTGATGTGGTTCATTTCCTCCAGTAATGTGTCAGCTTGATAGTATTCGGACAAATATCTCACATTTAGAATAGTAAAAGTTAAATATATCTTTTTTTTGGATGAGGCAATTGGGGTCAAGTGAGTTGCCTAGGGTCACACAGCTAGTAAGTGCTAAGTGTCTGAAGCTGGATTTGAACTGAAAGTTATATCTTTAAAGAGTTCAGGGTTTCTTAACCTGGGATCTGTAAACTTGTTTTGAAAAAAAAATTTTTGATAACTATTTTGATATAATTGGAATTCTTTATAATCAAGTAATTGTGATTCCTGTTTTATTTTAGGCATTACTCTGAACAGGAGTCTACAGGCTTTGCCAGGCCGCCAAAGCAGTCCATGGCACAAAGAAGGTTAAGAACCCCTGGTATAGAGTGTTTTGCCAGTGCGCCATTGTTACTGTAGAAGCAGGTGGAGCCTGGCCCGGTACTCAGGGCCATGTTTGCATTTTCCTTTGTTTCACGTGTCTTGGCCAAAGCATTGATCACTTTTGGGTCAACCTCTGGATGATGAGCCTCTCCCTATTTATCTATTTATTTATTTTTCTCCCCTTCTCTCCCCACCTCCCTCCCCAAGATGGAGCAAATCTGATATAGGCTATATGTATACATTCCTATTAAACATATTTTCACATTAGTGATGTTGTAAGTAAGAATTAGAACCAATAGGAGCAACCATCAGAAAGAGGAAACAAAACACAACAGAAGAAAAAAAAATAGCAAATAGTATGCTTCGATCTGCATTCAAACTCCATAGTTCTTTCTTTGGATGTGGATAGCATTTTCCATCATGTGGCCTTTGGAGATGTCTTAGATCCTTGTATTGATTAGAAGGGTTAAGTCTATCTACGTTAGTCATTGCATAACATGGCTGTTACTGTGTACAACATTCTCCTGGTTCTGCTCACTTCACTCAGCATCAGACCATACAAGTCTTTCCAGGTTTTTCTGAAGTCAGCCTACTCATCATTTCTTGTAGCACAATAGTATTCCATTACATTCATATACCACAACTTGTTCAGCCATTCTCCAATTGATGGGCATCCTCTCAATTTCCAATTCTTTGCCACCACAAAAAGAGCTGCTATAAATATTTTTGTACATGTGAGTCCTTTTCCCATTTGTATGATCTCTTTGGAATATAGCCCTAGAAGTGCTATTGCTGGGTCAAAGGGTATGCATATTTTTATAGCCCTTTGGGCACAGTTCCAAATTGCTCTCCAGAATGGTTGGATCATTTCACAACTCCACCAACAATGCATTAGTGTTCCAATTTTCCCACATCTACTCCAACATTTATCATTTTCCTGTTTTGTCATGTTGGCCAATCTGATAAGTGTGATGTGGTACCTCAGAGTTGTTTTGATTTGCATTTCTCTAATCAATAGTGATTTAAAGCATTTTTTTCATATGACTATAGATGGCTTTAATTTCTTCATCTGGGAACTGCCTGTTCATATCCTTTGACCATTTATTAATTGGTGACACCTTTAAAACTTTTGAGCATCTTCCTACTAGTACAGATTTGCTTTACTGGTAGGCTACCTAAGTAGTGTGATTTCAAGCAAAGGCTCCTTTGCTTCTCCCTCCCCCTAAATCCTCTCACTCAGAGCTTGGAATTCTAGAATCTGAGGTTTATTTCTTATTTCCTGTTAAAATGCAAAATCCTTTAGAGAAAGGCAATTTTGGGGGGGGGCACTTTGAAGGATTATATCCATGTAGATACACCCTTTCCCAGTAAAGATTGCAATCCATTCAACTCATTCATACTACATGATTCTTTTTCATATTCTTCCATAAATTCTCAATAGAGGATCTATGCTGGAGACTTTGTTCTCTAAATATTTTGTAGGAATCAGTGACACACTGGAGCTCTCAATCAACTAATTGGAGGCTAGGAAGATGGATAGCATTCCAACCCCCCCCCCCACCATGGACAGTTGTGGCTTTGTCTTGAATGACACTCTACTATCCCTTCAATATTCTACTGCCCTACTTCCTCCCACCAATGACTTCCCATGTTGCTTTTTCACTGCCAGGGCCCCTCAAGTTGGTTAAAGAAACCTAAGCACTCATTAACTACAAGGTAAAATAACCACCATCGCCTCCCCCACATTATTCCCACTCTCTACTCCGCCCACCCCAGTCATCTCATAGCTTCAAGTCTCCCCCTGCCAGAAACTCTAAGACAATGAGTTTTTGTCTCAAGCAGTGGCTAGTGAGTAAACCACCTCCCCTCCCCCAAACACTTAGATTTTTTTTTTGATGGCATAGTGAGTAGTCAAGGTGAGCAGGCACGGATGAATGGCAATTATATCGTCTTTCCTTCCAGGGTACCATCATCCGGTCCATTCTTCCAGGTTCTCAACTTTCTTGTTTATTTTTGAATCCTCACTCTAAAAACAAGTCTTTTCAAAGCTACCAATGATCTCTTTATTGATAGATATGGTGACTTTTTCTTAATCCTCATCCTTCTTGACATTTATTCTGCAGCATTTGACATCACTGACCACCCTTTCCCCCATAGGGATCAGGAGTTCTTAACCTGGGATCCATGAACTTATTTCTTAATCTTTTGATGGTTGCATATCATTATAATTGGTTTCTGTTTTAATCCTGTGTATTTTATTTTATGCATTTAAAAACATTACTCTAAGGAGGAGTCTACAGGTTTCACCAGACTACTAAGGAGTACATGACATCAAAAAAGGTTGAGAACCTGTGTCCTAAATACTTACTCTGTTCTCTGAGATGTTGTGACACTACTTTCTTGGTTTTTCTTCTACCTGATTGGTTATTCCTCAGTCTCCTTTGCTGAAATATTGTCCACATCCCCTAGTTGTGGATATTCTGCAAGACTATCTGGGGCACTCTTTTCTCTATATACTTTTTCATGTAATGAGAGATCAACTAATGAGTCTAGCCCTTATGAGCCTTCCCAGAATTCTTGCCTGATGCAATCCCCACGTGGACTTTGAACACATATAGATATTCTATAACTGGTTCCTGTTGGCTAGCTATGTGGTTTTTTCCTTTTAGATTAATTGGATAGCCAGGGAATAGTCAATAGATTTTAGACATCCAGAACTTCACTCTTCTTTTCTCCTGACTTCTTTTTGAAGGTATTCCAGAAAGAGAAAGGAGAAAGTGGTGTAAGAGGAGAGACCTTGGGTCCTTCTCGTCTGTGGCCAAATGGGGCCTGTTGGCTACCTTTTTGGTTCTTTTCTTTGACATTTGTTCTTTCGTTTTAGGTGAAGGAGATTGGAGATGACTACGGTTTTGTGAGTTTCAGAAGGTCCATTTGTGAAGTCCATACTGGGTTTTGCAGACAGCCATTCCAGTCATTCCAGGCATTTGATGCACTGAGGAGTGAGGACCTAGCCCATCAGTAGTTGAGACAGGACTTGTCATCAGGGATGCTGAATTTGGCCATGAACTTGGTGGGACCAATGCTGAATAGAAACTTCATTAAGTCTGAACCTATTCTCCCCAGCCACCCAAGTGAGTATGGTGGGAGTGGGGTGGGTAGAAAGATGTTTATATTCCTGGTCTTGCTAAATCTTTGAAGTAATGATTCCTTTGTAAAAGTTAATTGATGTTAATCAGCTTAATAATTGAACTGGTATGATATTCGCTGGCAGCAAACTGTGAAGAGAACACACCCTAGCCGTAGGATTAGAGATAGCCATAGCACTGCCCCTCAGGGGCCCTGGAACCCTGAAGGAAAGCTATATCTGTCCTCTCTGTGTGAAAGTGAACTGTTTTCATTATATTTACTTGGTAACTGCATTAATTTCTACGAGTTTAATTATTATCTCCCTACAGATGACTCATAGTTCTGTAGTTCCAGTCTTAATCTTGTTCCTGAATGCCATTCTCACATCACAAACTGCCTATTGAACATTTCAAACTGTAGGCATCTCAAACTCAACCTGTCCCAAACTGAACTCATTACTATTCTCTCACTTTCACCCCTTCCAAACATTCCTATTTCTGTGTTACCGAGAGTTGCGACCTTGGCATTATCTTTGACTCCTCGCTTTCCCTCATCTCGTACCAATCAGTCACCAAATCTTATTATTTCTATCTCTACAACATCTCTTGTATCTGTCCCCTTCTCTCTACTCACATAGCCCCCACCCCAGTTCAGTACGCATTATCTCTCACCTGGACTATTGCAATAGCCTTGTATTTGTTCTCTGTCTCAAGCCTCTTTTCTCTCCAAACCATCCTCTATCCAGCTCCTAAAGTGATTTTTCTTAAAGCATAGGCCGAAACATGCCCATCCCTTACTCATTAAACTCCAGTAACTTCCCTGTTGACTCTAGGATCAAATATTATTTCATATTTTTCTCATAATTTTTAAATTTGTATTTTTGTGTAAGTTTTATATACAATTATTAGCATACAACTGCATTATATAATGTGTAAATAAACAAAATAAACATACATACACACCTACATATACATACCTATATAAATATATATGGAAAGAGAAAGAGAGAAGGGGGGGGTAACAAGCTCAAACTTTTTTCTTACAAAGGGGATGCACAATCACTACTCTAGAACTTTGGCATTACCTGGATTGCTTTTACTATATAACTGTGTGTTTTTATTGGCTGTACCCTCTGCATGGAACTCCATCCTAATCTTTGCCTCCTCGCTTCTGTCAAGTCTCAACTAATGTCTCACCTTTTGTAACAAGACTTTTCCAATCCTTAATTTTAGTGCCTTCTCTCTGAGATGATCTTTGATTTATCTTGTGTATACTATAAATACATAAATTATATATATAGTACTACATATATAGTATGTATAGTATATACATAGCATGTATATACATATATATGTGTATATATAAGATATACATATATATCTTGTTTGTACATAATTGTTTGCAAGTTGTCTTGATCATTAGACTGGGAATTCCTTTTGAGGAGGGACTATTTTTTGCAGTTCTTAGTATTTCCAGGGCTTAGTAAATGCCTGGCACATAGTAAGCACTTAATAATGCTTATTGGCTTGACATTAACTCAGTGGCCTAGATTGTCAGAAAAGATAAATAAATGGACAGCTTAATATTAATAGATACTATCACTTCCTAGGGCAACAGGCATAGATATTGAAGCCATTGCCAGGTTCTAAAATAAATTCCCAAATGGATGTGCCATACTTGTAGGCAAATACACATACACAGAGGCAGAATGAACCTTTATTTCAAAACTAAACTTTGAAGTTGTTTTGGCCAGAAAAAAAGACCTATCAGCTGTCTGGGAGCCAGTGTTGAAACTGTGTGAAAGAACTTCAGGAGATTTTAAAAGGATTCTTAACAGATTCCTTATGGCTCAAGAGATAGATGACTGGGTTTTGAGTTAGTTGGACAGGCTGAAGGGAAGTTAACACAGGCTCCCACACATGTTTTTCTGGACCCAGTACAAACTTGTGCAACTGGCCCACCTCCAAGGCTTGAGCCTTATTTCTTGGGGACTGCCCAGTGCAAACTTGCAAGGTTCTTTCCTCCTTCCCTTCTTCCTCACTTCAAACATACTTTTGTGATCGATCCCACATACACAATTCCTGGAATGATAAAAGAAAAAAAATTGTTTGGATTTTGAAATCACATTCTTTGCTGATGAATATTTTGTGACTTTGAGGTTGTTGGCCTTTGTCACTGAACTTTTTGGGGTTTGAAAGGCAGTATGTGATAGCAGCCAGCTAGGAGGCTGGACTTTGAGACAGAGTAGCCCAGGGTCAAACCCTGCCTCATCTACTAGTAGGGGGACTTTGGATCTGAACCTTTAAGGGTTTCAGTTTCTTTATCTGTAGAATGGGAGAAAGACTAACACCTATTTTACAGAGTTATTGTGAGGATCAAATGATATATGTAAAACAACCTACAAACCTTGACATGTTATATAAATGGGAGCCATTATGATTATTTTTGGATTTTCCTTAATGGGCCAAAATGGTCATGAGGATCTGATAAATAGACTGATTATCTTGCTAGCCTTTGCATTTCTTTCAAAGTCGAGACACCAGACTGAGTGATTTTTTGGATGGATTCTATTATATGTTTAGAGCAATCACAAGGTTGAATGTTTAAAAGATCACGAGTATTGCTGTGCTTGATTTTTTAAAAAAAGATGTCTTCTGTTAATGGTGATATTACTCTCTGATAATGGGCTTTTGCTGATGAAAGAATCAGATCACTAGAATCTTCACATGATATGTCTGTCACCAGTCTTTATTCATTATCTTTAGTGCCTTGCTTGATTGGAAAACCTGAAATGCTAGTTAAGGATCTGAGGCTGGATTTGAACTCAGGTCTTCCTAACTCCAAGTCCAGTGTGCCTTTATGGTCCATTTCGGCTCAAAATCTATGAACATAAGTATGTTCTATCTGTTACACAGAGAGCAGCAGCTCACTGCTTCACAAAGTTGCTTGTTTTCCCTCTGATTGGCTCCAGACTCTCATAATTGCTTCCAGGCAGTGCATAATTTTGCATATGAATGCTCTAAGAAATAAGATTCTAAAAAATTTTGGTCTGAGGACTCCTTTACACTCTTGAAAACTATGGAGGACCTCAAAGAACTTTTGTTTATGTGGGTTATATCTATTGATATTTACTGTATTAGAAATTTAAATGAATACAACTTAAAATATTTATTAATTCATTAAAAAGTAGCAATAACAAATCCATTTCATCCTAGCACAAATCACAGATTTTATGAAAAATAAACAAAACAAAACATTAGTGACTGGAATTTTTTCCCAAATCTCTATAGAAGATTAAATGAAAAGAACTTTTGAGATGTAAAAAAGGGGAGAAGGGAGCCATTTCTACAAATGGTCTTTATTTTCTTAGTGTGGTGGTATGAGGCAAGGTCCTCAGCTGAGAGGGTAAGGGAAGGGAATGTGTGGGAGCCTAGAGGAGAGAAGGTTTGAAATAGCCTCTGAAGAGTTGAATAGAGAATCAATTAGGAAGGAGTTAAAGAATTGTTTTGATGCCTTGGGGTCCTGGTTGAGATTAGGTGAGAAAAATTTCTATGGCTCTAGTTAGCTTAGTTGGGTGACTTAATCCAGGTCCATTCAATAATACACAGTAGTTGGTTAATAAATACCTGTTGATTGATTGAGTAGAACCAGAGGAAGCAGCAGGTGAGAATTAACCAGGGATGGAGTTTAGTGATAGAATAATAGGGTCAATGGAATTGAAAATAGAGGACAATATGCAGTTGAAAAGGGTAGAGATTGGGCAAGGAGGAAAGTAAAGTTAGAGTGTGCAGTTGAAAAGGATGGAGATTGGGCAAAGAAGAAAGTAAAGTCAGAGTAGAAGAGATGGTCTGAGAAAGTTCTGAGGAGGAAGAAATGGAAGGTTTGGAGGTCCTAGTGAGGAAGAAGGGGGTAAGGAAATATTTAGGAGGGGAAAGGGAGAGAGAAAGACAGAGACAGAGAAAGACAGACAGACACATACACACACACACACATACACACATACAGAACTGAAAAGTAGGTTATGATCAGATAAGAGAATTTCAGTTTTTAAATGACTGTAGAACAGTCATGGGTCATGCGCTTGTGTATGTCTGTACCTTGCAAATATTCTGCCCTACCCATCATCACTACCACCACATGCAATGGTTTTATATGTTTTCCTGAAAGTATTCACTAGCACATTATGACTTTTCACTGGATTCTGAAAAAAAATTTTTTCTTCAGTATTAGGTATTAGTCTCTTTGTCATTTGCAATTTTAGATGTTGGAGATTAGCATAATTTTTCTTTGGATTCAGGCATTTAATTTGGGTAATGCTTGTGCTAAAATGGGTTGGGGTGGGAAGTCAGTCAGTCAATAGTCAATTAATATTTCTTAAGCACCTGCCAGATACTATGCAAAGTGCTGGGGGCAGCTAGGTGGTGCAGTGGATAGAGTGCCAGGCCATCAGGAAGTCTCATCTTCCTAAGTTCAGATCCAGCCTCAGACACTTACTAGCTGGGCAAGTCACTTCACCCTGTTTGCCCCAGTTTCTCATCTATAAAATGAGATGGAGAAGGAAATGGCAAATCAGTCCAGTATCTTTGCCAAGAAAACCTCAAATGAGGTCACAAAGGGTCAGACACAATTGAAATGACTGAATAATAAGAAAATACTAAGTGCTGGGAATATTAAAAAAAAAGTCCTTGCCCTCAAGGAGTTTACAATCTAATGGGGAAAGACACACACAAAAGAAATCTGAATGGGGCATGTAGGTGGCACAATGGATAGAGCACTGGCCTTGGAGTTAGGAGGACCTGAATTCAAATCTGGCCTCAGACGCATGATACTCACTGTGTGACCCTAGGCAAGTCACTTAACCCTGATTGTCTTGCCAAAAAAAAAAAATCTGAAAAAGGGGGAGGGGAAGGTATCTAGTAAAGGGGTGTGTGTGTGTGTGTGTGTGTGTGTGTGTGTGTGTGTGTGTGTCCACCTGAGCATGATGTTGATGTATAGAGGAGTGGAGCCTGGTAACACTCTCCTTATTTGGAGGTTCTGAATCTCCATCCTCTTCAATAAGATGGAGCCACCCCAGGACCACAAGGTACTGATGAAGTATGAATTCCAGAACTGACGTGGTCTTATGGGATGATCAAGTTCCTGGGCACTCACAAAGTTCAGAGGAGTGAAGCCAGGTGAGAAATGAAGAGGATAGTTAATAGTTTAAAAATAAGAATGCTATTTTCCTAGATTTATTGAAAAAGTATTACATATGAACTGAGACTCATCGGATAATAGACTTAGAACTGGAACACTTTAGAGGTCACTCAGAATAATCTTTATTTTACAGATGAGGATCTGAGATCCAAAGGGGAGAAGTGACTTGCCCAAGGTAACACAGGAAGTCAGGATTTGAACCTGTTTCCTGACTTGAGATCCAGTGCTGCACTGAGTCTAATGTAGGTGAAAACTTAGTTGCAATCCAATATTTTGCATAGTACAGAGGTTCGTTTTCCTTCTCTCTTTCTTTGATCATTGAGTTAGCCTACTGTTTAGTTAATTTCTATTGAGAGGAAAAAGGAACTTCTAATTACATGAGTCAAAGACATTGCTGGACAATGTCCAAATAAAAATTAAATAGCTATTAGCATGCTTTATGAAAAATGTGAATTTTTCGCATTTTAAGCTTAACTTAAATTTTTTGTAAGCACAAAGACAAATGACAGAGAAAACTATTAGCTGAATTTTCTTTTCTCTCTCTGTGTCTGTTTCCTTTTCTGTCTCTCTCAATTTAAAAGAAGGAAGCCAGGGCTGAGTTGTTCTGTAGGGCTCACCAACATTCTGTAGGGGACTTCATTTCTGTTCCTTGCAAACGGTTTAAGGTGTCTTCCTAGATCTGGGGATTGCTAGCAATTCCCTATTGTCTTTAACTCTCCCCTGTCCCAGCGGGAGGAACTTTTAGGAATGGTGAAGTAGAAGGAGATCTTCCCTTGACCCTTGGCGCTGAAGGGCAGTGGAGGTGAGGTAGGAGTAGGAAAGATCGATCCCTTTAGACATCAGTCTGGGGCTCCCCAAACAGGCTCAGACAAAGTTAACTATCCCTTTGCAACTCAACAATTCTGAATCTCTGGGCATTATTTTGTTGATTTATTTATTCTTTCCATAGCAATCCTTTCATACCTCAACCTTGTTTTAATCTTGTTGGATTATGGGAGTGAGAGTTTGCCCAAACACGGACTTAAGAGTGGAATGGCTGGGAGGAAAAGACATTCACATTCCTTTGGAGTAAAGAAGATGGTTGTAGACTGAGGTCAGCCAGAGAGAATGAAATAGGAAAGAAAGCCTTTGAAGTATGATTTTGGGGGGCTGTGATACAGTGGACAAGCAATTAGTTGGAAGTTAAGACAACTGGGCTCTGGTCTGGACTCAGTTGCTAACTGGTGTGCATCATTGGGAAATTACTGGGTCTTCACCTATGAAGTAAGAAAGTTCCACAATGATTTCTGAGATTTGTTCCCATTCTAAAGTTCTGTTCTATTCTATATATTATTGTGTTCAGTTCGGTTCTGGGCACCAAAGTTTAAGCTGGAGAGTATCCTGCGGGAGTGCTACTAAGAGAGTGAAAGACTTCGAGTCCGTGTCATAAGAAGATGATTTGAACGAACTAGGGACATTTATCCTGAAAAAGAGAAGACTCAGAGGAAAAAGGATGGCTGTCTTGAAGTATTTAAAAGGCTAGTACAGAGAAGAGGGATTAGACCCCAGAGGACAATACCAGGAAAGATGGTAAAATTTAGACTTGATGGTAGGAAAAACTTCCTAACAATTGAAGGCTTCCTCTGGAAGCAGTGGGTCCCTCTCATTGGTGGTCTTCACCAATGGGAGGATGTGGAGAAGGGCTGTACAGCATGGTCATGCCTGGGTGGGTCACCATCTCACTCAAAGGAACATTAACATGGCTGAGATCACAGATTCATCTCAGTATATGTGTAAGATTCTCCATAGAACAAGATCCAAGCTTGTGAGGGGAGTCTCAAGAAATTTACCTTTTTTTTTTTTTTAGAGGTGGGTAATTTGTGGCATAAAGGGCTGTATCCTCCAGTTCTTAATGTGGCACCTTTCATTAGAAGTATATTCCGTCTGAATTTTAAAGGAGCCAAGCTACCCTTGGAGGTTACCAGGTTACAACTTGTTCTGACCAGATCGCTATCAGGAACAAACTCATTCTCCTGGAGTCATCCTCAGGGCAAATTCTTTGCTTCACAACCCTGTTGTGCTATTGATAGAATAGAATAGTTTTTATAAGTAGCGATAATAGCATCCTGGATTTTTATAGTGAGCCTCATATCTATCACAGTATCTCATTTTATTGTCAACACTGAGAATAAAGGTACACGAGTTGTGGTAGGTATTATTACCTCTTTTTAACAGATGAGAAAATGGAGGCGCAGAAAAGTTTTGGTTTGCTCAAGGTGTGGCAGCACCACAAAGGAGTGGTTGAAATGGTTAATTATTCCTTCCCAGTTGGGTTACTAGCTTGGGTTATGACAGCCTTACCACCCAAACAGCTGGGATTTAAAAAATGAATAACAGGGGCAGCTACATGGCATAGTGGATAGAGCACTGGCCCTGAAGTCAAGAGGACCTGAGTTCAAATCCAGCCTCAGACCAAACACTTGATATTTGCTAGTTGTGTGACCCTGGGCAAGTCACTTAACCCCAATTGCCTAAACAAAACAAAACAAAACAAAACAAAAAATGTATATCTAATGAGACTCTTTGTGAATTTCCCATGGTCTGAGGAGGCAGCATATGTTTTCTCCCCTTATTCAAAAGCTTATTTAAATTGTTCCAGTAAAGATAACCAAAGTGGGGGGGCCTACCCTTCCTGTTCTACACAAATATTACCGTCTCCTTCTTGATAGAATGTAGAGATAGTTATTAGACAGTAAGGTTGTCCTTGACAGAGTTTTCTAATTTGTTTGTGTTCAGTGGACCCAGTTCCATTACATTGTTTCATCTATCACTGTTTCCCTGAAGCCAGTGTTTATGTGATTTTCAATGCCAATATTCCAGTCCTGTAAATGTTCATAAGGTGGGCATTGATAACAGCAGCAGGGAGGGTGAGTGAGTGGTTTAATTAGTTTGTTGTGGTCAGCTATGTTACTTTCACTGGCTGTCCTCATGATTCAGGGTGAAGATCAACTCATGGCCATCATATCCGCAGATTGGGCTACTACGGAAACTCTTTTTAGATAGAGATGCCTAGCTCTGACAGCGACCTTGCCAAGATAGAAATACTCAACATACTGAGTCAGTTCAATGCAGTTTAACAAGCATTTATTAAGTACCTACTATGTACTAGACCTAGAAACCGTAGAAAGGCCTGCATGGCATAGTGAAAAGAGAACTGGGGACTGAACCAGGAACATCTGGGCTCAAGTCTCGTTTCTGATGCATTCTGGCCGTATGACTCTGGGCAAGTCACTTAACTTGTTAGGGCAACTCTGTTTGACTACAAAGACAGCCCCCACCCAATGATTTAATCAACTTTATTCACGTAGAAGTGCAGAGTTATAGGCCTGGTACTAGTTATTGATCAGTTGTGATCAAATCAGTGAGGAGACTGGTTTAACCAGAATGAACTCTGGAAAACATTGGAGCTAGAGCCCATCTCATTTTTAATTGGGTTTATGTATCTGAGAGTGTCTAAGGGAGGCTCTTGGCTTCAAAGTTATCAGTCTGATGAAAGACAATATACTTTGAAGATACCAGTTGTTCTCTCTTTTCTGCCTATCAAAGCCTGCTCTCAGAAGAGGCTTTGATACCAGCTACTCGTAATTGACTGAGAAATGAAGTCCAGGTATTACTTTTCCATGGGTATTTACATTATACACTTTATCTGTAATTGTGGATTGAAAGGCTTAAGTCTCTGATGAAAAGAATTCCTAGAGCCAGATGGGAGAGAGATTTGGGGACTGGGAGGCCTTCCAACCCCAACTAGAGGAGATATTTGCTTTAGCCCTGAGGGTCTAAGTCTCTTGGTCCTCCCTGCTCCTTACCCCAATCCACACACACCTGTGACAACTGGACTCTACGTCCTATTTTTTATCCCAGTTACATATTGTGTGTGTTTGTGTGTGTGTGTGTGTGTCTTTGTTCCTTTCTGATCTTTTCATTTCAGGGCTCAAAATATCATCTTATGCCAAGCTAACTGATACTGTAATCACCACATGAGGAAAGGTAAAGAAAAGTTCAAGGGGCCTTCAATTATGGAGATCATGGGATCAAAGATTTAGAGCTGGACTGGACTTTAGAAGTGCTCATATTTTCTCATTAGGGAACTGAAGTTGAGAGGTTTAAGTAATTAATTTGCCCAAACTCACAGAGGTAGTAAGGAGGCACAGCCAGGATCAAACCTAGGGATACTCTGATGGAACTCTGATCTCTCAGATAATGGTTTCTCCATCTTTTGGTGCAGAGCATAACTCATCCCCCTCTTTTCATCTTGGACCATTTTTGTTGATTTCTGGAGGCTTTGTTCCAGGTCTTTTCATATTTGGTGGTTTTACCAGTTCTTGTGCTGCCAGCTCTTAACCCTTGCTTTCTAAACATGATCAGCTCACCTCTTTTTCTCTCACCCATGCCTCCAATCCTAATTTTTCTGCAAGTTATCTTAGGAGATTTGATGCAATCTGCTTACTTGAGGCGTGTAGATGGTACAGTGGATAGGGTGCCTGGCACTGGAATCAAGAAGAGCTGAATTCAAAACTTACTAGCTGTGTGACCCTGGACAAGTCATTAACCTTTGTCTCAATTTCCTCATCTGTAAAATGGGGATAATAATAGCACCTATTTCCCAGGGTTGTTGTGAGGGTAAAATGAGATAATATTTGTCAAGCACTTTGCAAACATTAACACTTTATATAAATGTGAGTCATGATTATGATTATAATTGTTATCCCCTACCCATTTTGTTGAAGCTTCTTTAAATACATTGGTTCAGTTCATAGTCAGAATGCCCATGTGGGGTTGGTTCAGTTCCTATGGTACTGGATTGATTCAGTGGTTGGCTGGAAATTGAACATTATTACTAACAGTTAAATTAATGTTTGTTGACCATCTAAAAAACTGTGCTTATTAGCATCCTCTGCCTCTTTTTCTGTTACTCCACTATTAACCCTCCAGAAACAGGATAGGAAGTTACACAGTACTGGAAGTCACTTTCTGTTTTTATCTGTTTCATGAGAGGCATTATGTAATGGATAGAGCCAGCTGTGCTAACCTGGGCAGGTCATTTAACTACTTAGCACCCCAGGTAAATCTCTAAGACTGGAAGTTGAAGAACAATTGCCTGTATAGATCTGCACTGATGGAGGGAGTTTCCTTACTGAGCATTTCCTCCACAGATAGAATGAGAAAATATTTGTAAAGCACTTAGCACAGTGCCTGGCACATGGCAGGCACTTAATAATGCTTTCCTTACTTCCTTCTGATAAAATCACAGGTTTGGACCATCTGTTTCACAGGTGACCATGATGCCTCAGGACCAAAGAATCTCTTTCCTAGTGGCCAATCTTCTAATGATGAGCCTCTCAATTTAGCTAAGGGTCTTCAGTCTTTCTCAGGGATACTACTCAAATCCATCAAAACCCAGGGTTACTTTAAACCTCAAAAAGTTCTGGAATAGGAATTTTAGGGAGGATAAATATGGCCTGAATGGGCTCCCATTACATGGGAGAAGTGAATGTTATGAATTGAGGTCATTGGAGAAATACAACTAGAAAAAAAATGATGGCCTTATCACATAATGAATGAGAAGAGAATTCCAGGAAGACACCCTCCATGCTGAGTAGATACCCTCCCTTCACCCCCAACATGAAAGCAATTTATGGGAAGAAATTTATAGGAAGACATAGACTAGAGATGCACAGGATAAGCAGGCTTGTATGGGTTGTGATTGGCATCAACGGAAGGAAGAACTCTACCGATGTGATCACATATCCATTGGGGCATTGGAGAATATGAATAAATAAAAGGAATTGGTATTCCTAATTTTTAAGGGTGAGATCATCAGGGCCTATGGTACCATGCAGTTATTCCCACATGCATATTTGTAACATATCAGGTTTTCGTTGTTGTTGTTGAATGATCTTGAAGTATAAATGCATTTCCTTCCTCTTGTTACACTCTTTGTGGCATGTTTGTGGCATATTTAACATCTATTTATGTTCATGTGGATCAATCCGAGTTTTGTGCTTGGCTCCTTTTCATTCAGTGGAGGCTCTGTTTCCTTTTTCACACTGATAAACATTTTGAACAATTAATTTATTTTCTTTAATGTGAACTTGGCCTTGGGCCCTTCCACTGGTGGCATTTGCAATAAATGGCCAAAGAGAACCAAATTTCCCCAATAATTTAATTTTGAATTAAACACTTGCTAAGCACCTACTATGTGTAAGGCTTTATGCTAGGTCCCAGGGGCATAAAGATTAAAAAAAAAGACAGATCTCTGCCCTCAAGGACCTTGCCATCTTGTAGGAGTAGGGGTAGGGGTGGAAGGTATCACAGCAGTGGCAAGAGTGCTAGATTTGCAGTTTCAGAACCTGAGTTATAATTTCTGCTATGCCACTTAGTGGTTGCATAGTCTGGGGCAACTTGTTTGAATCTCAGTTCTCTCATATGACCTACATGACCCACATGACCTTTGAAATCTCTTTTAGCTCTAAATCTATGATCCTTTGACAATTGCACAGAAAATTAGAATGCAAGGTAGACTATGACCAGGACAAAGGAAAGATCAAAGTACTGCTTCCCACAAAAGGCAAGCTTAGTTTTGGCCAGGTCTTAGAGGTGCCTGGTTAGAATGAGAGAAAGAGATGGTGGTGAAGAGAGAGCAGCGTGGTGAAGGAGAGATTATCCCTAAATTATCTCTATACTTTCTTACTTGGTGATCTTCTCATCTCTTATGGTAGTTTAACGATCATTTCTATGCAAAGGTTTGAATCAGTTTGAATCGGTTTTGTAAAGTCAGTTATTAAATTTTCAGTGTGATCATTTCTACTTTGGAAATAGGCAGATGCTACAAATCAGGACTTGGTGTTTTGTTTTGTTGATTATCTAGACTTAAAAGTGATGAAGAAAATAATGTAGATTAAACTTTAAAATGTGTCATGTACATATGTACATTTACCAGCACATCCCTGTCTCTCTGCATCTATATATCCAGTCCTAGTCTCTCCCTTGAGCTCCAAGTCATATCTGACTCTTTGTGACTCCATTTGGGAGTTAAGCTACTAGAGTGGTTTGCTATTTTCTTCTTCAGTTCATTTTATAGATGAGAAAACTGAGGCAAACAGGGTTAAATGACTTGCCCCGGGTCACACAGCTAGTAGTGTCTGAGGCCAGATTTGAACTCAGGAAGATAAGTCTTCCTGATTTCAGGTCCAACACTCTATCCACAGTGCCATCTAGCTACCCTTGAGCTTCAATACCATATTACCAATTGCCTAGTGGACATTTCAAGTTGCATATGTCCTTGAGACATAGTAAACTCAACATGTTCAAAACAGAATTCTTCCTCTTTCCTCCCAAACTTCATTATTTCTGTAGAGGGAACCATCATTCTTCTAGTCTCTCAGGTTCATAACCTTGGTGTTAGCTTCAACTCTTCTGTCTCCTTAATTCCATGTCTCCAATTAGTTACCAATTCTTGTCATTTCTACTTCCACCACATCTCTTTAGTCCAACTTCTCCTCTTTTCTCATGTATCTACCACTTTAGTGCAGGCCCTCATCATTTCCATCCTGATTTCTTGCCATGGCCTCCTAATTGGTCTTCCTGGCTGAAGCCTCTCTCTTCTTTGGTCCATCCTCTGCCTTGCAGCCCAAGTGATTTTTCTTAAGCATAGATCTGACCATGTCACTCCCCTATTCATCAAACTTCAGTTGCTACCTTTTGTTTCTAGGATCAAATATAAAGAGCTTTAAAAACTCTCTACAACCTGGCCCTGATCTGTCTTTCCAGCCAAACTGGCCTTCTCTCTGTTTCTCACACATGACACTCCATCTCCAATGTCTATGTATTTGCAATGGAATGCATCCCCTAATCACTTGTCTCATAGAATCCCCCTCTTCCTTCAAAACTCAGCTCAAACACGACTTTCTGCACAAAACCTTTCCTGATTCCTGCCTAACTGCTAACACTCTTACTCCCAAGCATGCTACTGGGAATCTCAATACAACTACTTTGTATTAACTATTTTGTATTTATTTGTATTACTCAATAGCATTAATTATTAAGTGCTTGGTTGTTGTCCTTCATTTTTGAAGAGGACCAAAAGGACGTCTCTATGCTAGAGTCAAGGTTTATTGTGTCTGACTATGGCTGATCAGGCCAATATAAGCTCAGAATGTTCTACCACGGGTTGGCCACAAATAGTTCATGTGAACCTTTGGGGTGGATTCTGTAAGTTTGTGCATCTTGCGTTTCTTTTGAGCTATTTCAGTTCTGCTTTGCTCATAGAGCACAGCACCTTTTCTGATGTGGGCACACCATGTTGAGCGGTCCTGTGCCAGTGTCTCCCATGTCACACAATCAATGCCAAAATTCTTAAGACAGACCTTGAGAATGTCCTTGTATTGCTTCTTCTGACCACCATGTGAACGCTTGCCCTGTGTGAGTTCTCCATAAACTAAACTAAACTAAAATAAAATAAAATAAAATAAAAATCTTTTTGGCAAGTGCACATTTTGCATTCAAACAACATGGCCAGCCCATTGGAGTTGTGCTCTCTGAAGCAGAGTTTTAGTTCGAGAAAGGACGTCAGTGTCTGATATCTTATCCTGCCAGGTGATCTTCAGAATCTTCCTAAGACAATTCAAATGAAAGTGATTCAGCTTCCTGGCATGGCACTGGTATACTGTCCAGTTGTTGTATTAAGTGTTTACTATGTGCCAGAGCACCGTTTTAAAAATTTATTTAGTGTTTTTCCCCAGTTACATGTAAAAACATTTTTTAAGATTCGTTTTTAAAACTTTGACTTCCAAATTCTCTCCCTTCCTCCCTCCCTACCCCACCCCCATTCATAGTAATGTTTTAAGTGCTGGGAATACAAAGAAAAGAAAAAAAAAACAGTCCCTATCCTCAAAAAGCTTATATTCTAATGGGGGAGACAATGTATCAATCATTTCATGTTGATAAATACAGAATTCATGGAAGATAGCTTTAGAAGGGAAGTCACTATCAACTGTTGGGCATGGAAAAGGCCTCTTGAAAGAGATGATGCTTGACGTGAGTCTTAAGGGAAGCCAAGGATTCTAAGAGTTGGAAATGAGGAGAGAGCTTTCTAGGTATGTGGGACAGTCAGTACAAAAGTATGGAGACAGGAGATTGAGAGTTGCATATGAGGAATTGCAAATAGGTCAGTATGGCTGGGCCACAAAGTGTGTGGAGGGATATAATATGTTAAAAGGTAGAAAGATAGAGAGGTTGTAGAGAGCTTTAAATACCAAAGAGAGGAATTTGTATTTTATTCTAGAGGTAATTAAAAGGCATTGAGATTTAATGAGTAGGGGAGGTGACATGCTCAGATCTGTACTTTAGGAAAATCACTTTGGCAGCTATGTGGAAGATGGATTAGTTAGGGGAGATAAGAGGCAGGAAATACAATTAGGAGGTTATTGTAGCTGTCCAGGTTGGAGGTGATGAGCTTGGGTGGTGGCTTTAGGTGAAGGGATAGAAAGGAATGAATGAGAGAGTTGCTGCAGGGAAAGAAATTGGTAACTGATTGGATAAATGGGATGAGAGAGAACAGAAAAGGATAACACTGATGTCCTGAACTTGATGATATAAGGATGGTGGTGTCCACAATGATAATATTTATTCTGTTTATACTTATATATGTTGTCATCTCCCTGTAGGAATGTAAACTTCCTTGGGAATAGGGACTATTTCATTCTTTGGATTTATTTGTATTCCTACTACCAAGGTTATAGTAGGAATTTAATAAATGCTTGTTGATTGATCAACAGTTTGATTATCCTTTGTCTTAAAACATGGGAAATAAAGGGCAATATCCTATTATTTCTCACATGAGGAGTTTCCCTCTTAATAGGTTCAATTATGTTCCTACTATTCTGTCTTGGATATCCACCCAGAGGTCAGGAAACCCAGATAGCTATGACTTGGCATCATGACAGCTGATTATAATATAGAGGCAGATTGGAGGAGTGCAGAGACCAACCTGTCTCAGTCAGAAAGACATGAGTTCAAACCCTGCCTCTGACATGTACCAGGTATGTGATAAGGGGCAAAGTACAACCTTTTAACACTATAGACAAGATGTTGATTTGCATTAGTGGAAGCAATTTCCACACTAGGAGGTTCCATGTTCTGATAAAATCACAGGCCTGGGCTTAGCTCCCTTTCCAACCCTCCACCCCTACAATGAAGCCAGATCTTTTGAATATTCAACTTTGATTATACAAGTGTCATAGGCATCCATGCTGGAGGTGGTTTTCAGTGGCAAGAAAAAATTGCAAAGTAGGTATAGTGTGGCTTTGGTAGCCTTTCGTTCAGTTGTGCCCAACTCTCTGTGACCCCATTTGGGGTTTTCTTGGCAAAGATACTGGAGTGCCATTTCATTCTCCAGCTCATTTTACAGATGAGGAAACTGAGGCAAACAAGATTAAGTAAGTATCTGAGGCCAGATTGGTAGCTTCTACTCCCACCCTTTAAATGTCTTTTGGCTGGCTAAAACTCTCCATGGAACTTCCTTCCCAGGCTCAAACATTGATTTTAGTTCTTGTTACCTCACTCCTATTCACTGTCTCCCAAACTCCTATTTCTTTAGAGCCTTTAGATCTGATTTAGGGGTTAGTATTAAGGTAATTTCCATTGAGTTGTGATTGTTGTTGCTTGTCCTTCCTTCTCTAAGAGGACCCATTGGTCCACCACCATGAGGGTGATGTCTTGAGTTGCAAGTGAATAGGATTTAAGTGAGGCAGATCTGGGCTGAGTCATCAGTCTCACTCTCTACTCAGAGTCATTCTAGTCTAGTGGCAAGACATAGGTCAGGACGACTGATCACTCACACTACCAGGTATATTTGCATTTTAATTTTAATTTTTTTTTAATTTTGCCTTTTTTTTTTTTTAGGCAGCTAGTAAGTGTCAAGGGTTTGTTCTGAGCACAGATTTGAACTCAGGTCCTCTTGACTTTAGGGCCAGTGCTGTATCTACTGTGCCACCTAGCTGCCCCTATATTTGCATTTTAAAAGAAGAGCTTCTTAACTAAGCTGGTGGAAGCCACAACTAGACTCAGAAATCTTTGAATTCAACCAATTAGGAGATTAAGATATTCTTTCTAAAAAAAAAAAGTGAAGACACCCAGGAGAATTTGCCCTAACAGTCCATTTATAACCTTTATTGAGTGCCTGCTATGGTTAGGGCCTTGTACTAGGCTGGTAAAGATGTGAAACTGTGATGACTGGGTCATAAGATCATAGGTTTAGACTTTGAAGTCATCTTAGAGACCATGAGTCCAATCCCCTCATTTTACTGATGAGGACATGAGGCACAGAGAAGTCACCTGCCTTGAGGTTATACAGCTGTGTCTGAGGTGAGATTTGAACCCAGATCTTTCTGACTCCACTTAGTTCCAAGGCTCTACCAATCCTTTATGCCACTCTTATGAATCTTGTGGTCTATCAAGGGAATGTAACACATAAACAGATAACTAGAATAGTGATCAAACCCATAATCCTTTTTTTCTTTTTAAACAGTTATTTGTTTAAAGTAATAATTATAGCTTATATCTATATAGCACCTACTATGTGCCAGGTGCTGTGCTAAGTACTTCATAAATATCTCATTTTATCCTCATAACTAACCTGGGAGGCAGGAGCTGTTATTATCCCCATTTTACAGTTGAAAGAATTGAAGGAAACAGAGCTTAAGTGACTTGCTCAAGGTCACACAGCTAGGAGATATCTAAGGTCACACTTGAACTCGTCTTCCTGACCACAGGCCCAGTACCTAGGTGCTCTTATTTCTACTTTCCAGAGGAATTTTGTAGCTGATTTTTTCCCACATCTTCTGATTGGTTCTTAGCTTTATGGCCACAACCATTTCTCTTCTGTTTTCCCTCTCACCCCCAACCTATCTTTTGGATGATTCCCCTAACTTAACAAGTGGATATTTGCCTACTTCCTTCAACTACAAAAAGTTCACTAGGTTAACCCTCTTTGACCTAATAGTAGCTTTAATAGTAGTGGGGAAAAAACCTGATCTAGCAATACAAATACAACAATTATTTTCAATATGTTAAATACAATTTATTACATTTGGGTCATCCATGAGTTTTAAGTATAGATTTCAAAACAAATTTTTTTTTCAATAAATACTAAATATCATTCATGTTAAGATTAAATACTTACAGTGTAAGCAACTCATCACAAGAAAAGTTCTCTATGGTATACCATAAAGTTCATCATAGTGCATCTTATTTGTCACAAGGATCATCGTTCATGATGTGGCAGAATGGTTGAGTTGAATATAATGATGGGAAAGAAGTGGACTGTGGGCTGGAGGCTTATTTTATTCTATCAGTGTGCTGAAGTGACCATCTAGATTTATGTAACTAGTTTAGTCATGAAAATAAGATTTTCATATATACTCAGCCACCCCCAAAGAGAGTCACAAAGTATTCCAATTTCATTCTTCTCTTTGCAACTATCCTCATCCACTTATTAGAAGTGAGGAAGGCTGAATTCCCACAACCTAAATTCAGAGCATCTAGGTTGGAAGGCTGGGTCCCACGCAGAAATCCCGGAGGGATTATCCGGAGCTCTGGAAATAATTGAGCACTCTCTGAGGCATGATTGTGAATACACCCCTTGCCCTATTGTCGGTGGGAGTTATGAATCTAAATATGTGAGGGGCCTGCTCCTGGAGAGCAAAGGAGAGTGAAGGCAAATTAACTGAGGCAAGTGGTTGAGATGTAACCAAATGGATAGAACCTATTATGATGTTCGTGTTAGTTTAGCAGCATAGATTAGTGCCAAGAGCACTGGACTTGGAATCAGAGGATCTAGATTTGAATCCTCTCCCTGCTACTTAACAGCTGTGTGACCCAAGTCACAACCTCTGTGGGCCTCAGTTTCCTCATCTATAAAAAGAGAGGATTAGACTACATAATTTCTAAGGTAGGTCTTATTTCTATCATACTACATATATGCATATATTTGTATGAGCATATGTGTATGTTATATGAATAAATACATGTGAGTATATTTATATGTGAATATACATGTGACTCACTGAGAACCTGACATGACTGTTTTGATTATCCTGGCCATCCAAATATTGAGTTACCTATCTCATGGTTGTATTTTTTACTATCAATGTTGACTGGTATATATAAAGAAATCAAATGTATTTTTTTCTTTTCAAAATCATTTTATAAATATCTTTTGTTCCTATATCATCTAAAATTTTCCCACTGTATCTTCCCTTCATCCCTTCCAGAGAGCCATTTCATATAACAAAGAATTTTTTAAAGAAAAAAAATCACCTGATCAAAACATTGAGAAAGTCTGAAAATATATGCCATGTTCCACCCTGGGGACCTCTCATTTCTTTGAAGAAGTACTTTCTCATATATCTTCTCTGGGCCTATGCTTTTTTGTTTGTTTTTATAGTTCTTCTACTTCACTTTTTTTTTTTAAAGAAGGCTGCTCGAAGTTTATTAGTTTCTGCTGAGTACAAAGTAAACTAAGTTACTGAGGCTGTGGAAACTCACATAGGTGACTTGGATAGTAAAATAAAAGAGTGGCTTCTTGTCTTTGTTTTTGGTGTTTCATTTCTGTGTTCCTTAAAACACACATACACACAACACAACTACTTCTATACTTAAGCAACCTGCCTAATCTA
The DNA here is from genome assembly GCF_900497805.2 of Vombatus ursinus. Taxonomy (NCBI): domain Eukaryota; kingdom Metazoa; phylum Chordata; class Mammalia; order Diprotodontia; family Vombatidae; genus Vombatus; species Vombatus ursinus. Next base: position 3,289,726 of record NW_020954626.1, read on the forward strand.
AGAGAGTACCGGGAGGGAGAAGACAAAGGGGGAGAAAATGGGCTTGATGCCTAGTGCAATTCAGGAACAGGGAACTGCTTCTGCTCCACCTCTAACAGAAGGGGACCTCCTGGCATACTTCTTCCCCATTGTCTCCTGAGCTAAGTCCCAGGTGATCATGCTATGAGCAACCTGGACAGTTCCTGAGAGCTCTGAGGATTCCAATGCAGTTATCAAGAATGGATGACTAGGGGGACTTCTGGGAGCCAAGATGGCAAAGTAAGCAGTAAATTGCTCTCACTCTCCCTTATTGACCTCTAAAAAACCCCAAAAATAGTGCCCTAGGAAAAATCTTGGAACAGCAGAGATAGCGGAAAGACACGGAGAAGCAGTGATTTAGCCTGGGAAACTTGGAAGATTGCCAAGAAAGGTCCATTTCACTTGGGTAAAAAGGGAGTGCAGTTCAGGACGGGAGGCATCCCAGGAAGCCAGCAGCAAGCCCCACCTCAGCAAACCAGTGGAAGGTCCTGAGTCACAGAGTGGTGGAGCAGGCAAACACTAACTCCAAGACCCCCCACATGCCTTAGCATAGCCAGGGGAACTGGTGGACTTCAGCTGGGAGAAGCACCAGGTGTTCCAGTACAGCCCTGGGCAGACAGGTGTCCTCCAGTGGCTGACCTCCCCTTGCTTCAGCACAGCCCCAGGTGGGTGGGTGTCTTTCAGCAGCCGAACCTCCCCATGCTTCAGTTTACCTCCGGATGGGCAGGCATCCTCCAGCAGCCAGACCTCTCTGTGCTTCAGTGTAGCCCCAGGGAAACACAGAAAAACCCCAGCTGGCTTCAGCACATGTTAGACACTACCACTAGGACCCCAGGTTTGCACCAGGTAAGCTCCCAGACCCCTACAGCCTCCAGCTGCCAGCACCTGAGGCCTCAGCACACAAAGCCAGTGACTAGGCCCCTGGCCCCCAGCACAAGAAGCTTGGGATAGTGCCCCTGTGCTCTAGCAGGACAGCACAACTTTAAAAGTCAGGAAATAGGCAAACAAAATGAGCAAAAAGCAGAAAAGAACACTGACCATAGAGAATTATTATGGTGACAAGGAAGATCAAAACACAAACTTAGAAGAGGACAATATTGTTAATATACCTACATCTGAATCCTCAAAGGGAAATACGAATTGGTCACAAGCCCAAAAAGCCTTCTTGGAAGAGCTTAAGAAGGATTTTCAAAGTCAAATAAGAGAGGTAGAAGAAAAATTGAGAAAAGAAATGAGAGGTATACAAAAGAGAGTCAATAGCTTGGAAAAGGAAGGACAAAAATTGACTGAAGAAAATAACTCCTTAAAAATACAATTGGCTGAATGGAAAAGGAGGTACAAAAATGCACTGAAGACCTTCTTAAAAAGTAGAATTAGGCAAATGGAAAAGGAGGTACAAAAGCTAACTGAAGAGAACACTTTGTTAAAAATTAGAATTGGCCAAGTGGAAGCTAATGACTCTATGAAACATCAAGAATCAGTCAAATAAAATCAAAAGAATGAAAAAATAGAAGAAAATGTAAAATACCTCATTGGAAAGACAACTGATCTGGAAAATAGGGCCAGGAGAGATAATTTAAGAATTATTGGTCTACCTGAAAGCCATGATCAAAAAAAGAGCCTGGACAGCCTTTTTCAAGAAATTATCAAGGAAAACTGCCCTAAGGTCCTAGAACCACAGGGTAAAATAGTCATTGAAAGAATCCACTGATCACCTCCTGAAAGAGATCCTAAAATGAAAACCCCAAGGAATACTGTAGCCAAATTCCAGAATTATCAGGTCAAGGAGAAAATACTGCAAGCAGCCAGAAAGAAACAATTTAAATATCATGAAACCACAGTTAGGATTATGCAGAATCTAGCAGCTTTGACATTAAAGGATCAGAGGGCTTTGAATATGATATTCTGGAAGGCAAAGGAGCTTGGATTACAATCAAGGATCAACTACCCAGCAAAATTGAGCATAATCTTTCAGGGGAGGAGATGGATATTGAATAAAATAGGGGACTTCCAAACCTTCCTGATGAAAAGACCAGACCTCAACAGATAATTCAATCTTTAACTACAAGACTCAAGAGAAGCATAAAAAGGTAAATAAAAGAAAAAAAAAATGTTATTCAATAAGGGTGAACTGCTTACATCCCTACGTGGGAAGATGATACTTGTAACTCTTGAGAACTGTATCATTATTATGACATTTAGAAGGGGTATACATAGAAGGTGTAGGTATAAGTTGACTTTGATGTGATGATAAAAAATTAAGGGGTGAAAAAGAGGATTGTACTGGGAGAAGAGGAAAGGAGGAGACATAAAAGGGTAAATTATATCATATGAAATGGCACAAGGACCTTTTACAGTAGAGGGAAAGAAGGGAGGGAAGTCAGCATTCTTTGAACCTTACTCTCATCAGATTTGGCTCAAAGAGAGAATAACATACACACTCACTTGGGTATAGAAATCTATCTTACCCTATAGGAAGTAGGAGGGGTAAGAGGAAAAAATGGGAGGGGGTGTATAGAAGGGAGGGCAGAAGGGAAGAAAGAAGTAGTAGGGGAAAGGTGAAAGAAAACAGAGGGAGGCTGATAGAAGGAAAGGCAGATTAAGGGCGGTGGTGGTCAGAAGCAAAACACTAGTGAGGAGTGAAAGGGAGAAAGGAGAGAGAAAAGCATAAGCGGGGGGAGTGTGTGGAAATAGGATGGAGAGAAAGACACAATTAAAAATCATAATTGTAGGGGTAGCTAGGGGGTGCAGTGGATAGAGCACTGGCCCTGAAGTCAGGAGGACCTGAGTTCAAATCCAGCCTCAGACCAAACATTTGACACTTACTAGCTGTGTGACTCTGGGTAAGTCATTTAACCCCAATTGCCTTAAAAAAGGGGGGACAGCTAGGTGGTGCAGTGGATAAGCCCCAGCCTTGGAGTTAGCAGGACCTGAGTTCAAATCCGGCCTCAGACACATGACACTTACTAGCTGTGTGACCCTGGGCAAGTCACTAAACCCTGACTGCCTCACCAAAAAGGCAAAAAAAAAATCATAATTGTAAATATGAATAGGATGAACTCTCCTATAAAATGGAAGCAGATAGCAGGGTGGATTAAAAACCATAATCCTACAGTATGTTGTTTACAAGAAACACATTCGAAACAGAGGGATACACACAGAGTGAAGGTAAAAGGCTGGAGCAGAATATATTATACTTCAACTGAAGCAAAAAAAAAAAAAACAGCAGTGGTAACAATCCTGATCTCAGACAAAGCAAAAGCAAAAATAGATCTAATTAAAATAGAGAAGGAAACTACATCTTGCTAAAAGGCACCATAGACAATGAAGAAATGTCAATACTAAACATATATGCACCAAGTTGTATAGCATCCACATTCTTAGAGGAGAAGTTAAGTGAGTTACAGGAAGAAATAGCAAAACTATACTAGTGGGGGACCTCAACCTCCCCCTCTCAGAACTAGATAAATCTAACCACAAAATAAACAAGAAAGAAATTAAGGAGATGAATAAAATCTTAGAAAAGTTAGATATGGTAGACCTCTGGAGAAAATTGAATGGGGATAGAAAGGAATATACCTTTTGTTCAGCAGTACATGGCACCTACACAAAAACTGACCATGTACTAGGGCATAAAAACCTCACAATCCAATGTAGAAAGGCAAAAATATTAAATGCATCCTTTTGAGAGCATGATGCAATAAAAATTACATGTAACAAAGGGCTATGGAAAGATAGAGTAAAAATTAATTGGAAACTAAATAATCTAATCCTAAAAAATGAGTAGATCAAACAACAAATTATAGAAACAATAACTTTATCCAAGAGAATGACAATAATGAGACAACATACCAAAACATATGGGATGCAGCTAAAGCAGTTCTTAGGTGAAATTTTGTATCTCTAAATGCTTACATGAGTAAAATAGAGAAAGAGTAGATCGATGAATTGGGCATGCAAATAAAAAAGCCAGAAAAAGAATAAAGTAAAAATTAAATACCAAATTAGAAATTCTGAAAAATCAAAGGAGAGATTAATAAAATTGAAATTAAGAAAACTACTGAACTAATAAATAAAACTAAGAGCTGGTTTTATGAAAAAAAAACCCCAATAAAATAGATAAACTTTTGATTAATTTGATTTTAAAAAAAAGAAAGAAGAAAACCAAATTACTAGTATCAAAAATGAAAAGGGTGAATTCACCACCAATGAAGAGGAAATTAAAACAATAGTTAGAAACTATTTTACCCAACTGTATGCCAATAAATCTGACAATCTTAGTGAAATGGATGAATATTTACAAAAATATAAATTGCCCAGATTAACAGAAGAGGAAATAAAATACCTACATAACCCCATTTCAGAAAAAGAAATTGAACAAGTCATTAATGAACTCCCTAAGAAAAAATCTCCAGGGCCAGATGGATTTATAAGTGAATTCTGCCAAACATTTAAAGAACAATTAATTACAATACTATATAAACTGTCTGGAAAAATAGGTGAAGAAGAAGTCCTACAAAATTCTTTTTACAAGATAAATATGGTGCTGATACCTAAACTAGGAAGAGACAAAACAGAGAAAGAAAATTATAGAACAACCTCCCTAATGAATATAGATATAAACATTTTAAATAAAAGATTAGCAAAGAGATTACAGCAACTTATCATGAGGATAATACACTATATCCAAGTGCAATTTATACCAGAAATGCAGGGCTAGTTCAATATTAGGAAAACTATCATCATAATTGACCATATCAATAACAAAATTAACAGAAACAATATAATTATATCAACAGATGCAGAAAAAGCTTTTGACAAAATACAACATCCATTCTTATTAAAAACACTAGAGAAAATACAGATAAATGGAACTTTCCTTAAAATGATATGTAGCATCTATCTAAAGCCATCAGCAGGCATTATATGTAATGGGGATAAGCCAGAAGCATTTCCAGTAAGATCAGGGGTGAAACAAGGATGTCCATTATCACCACTACTATTCAATATTGTATTAGAAATTTTAGCTTTAGCAATAAGAGAAGAAAAAGAAATCAAAGAAATTAGAATAGGCAATGAAGAAAGAAAGCTATCATTGTTTGCAGATGATATGATGGTATACTTACAGAATCCTAGAGAATCAAGTAGAAAACTACTTGAAATAATGAATAACTTTAGCAAAGTTGCAGGATGTAAAATAAATCCACATAAATCATTGTTATTTCTATATATTACTAACAAAGCCCAATAGCAAGAGACAGAAAGATAAATTCCATTTAAAGTAACTGTAGACAATGTAAAATATTTGGGAGTCTACTGGCCAAGACAAACCCAGGAACTATATGAACACAATTACAAAACATTTTTCACACAAATAAAGTCAGATCTAAATAATTGAAAAAACATCAGTTGCTCACAGGTAAGCTGAGCTAATATAATAAAAATGACAATTCTATCTAAATTAATTTACTTATTTAGTGCCATACCAATCAAACTACCAAAAATTGTTTTATAGAACTTGAAAGAATAATGACAAAATTCATCTAGAAGAACAAAATTCCAGAATATCAAGGGAATTAATGAAAAGAAATGCAAAGGAAGGTGGCCTAGCTGAACCAGATCTTAAATTGTATTATAAAGCAGCAATCATCAAAATTATTTGTTACTGGCTAAGAAATAGAGAGTGGATAAGTGGAATAGGTTAGGTACACAAGACACAGTAGTCAAAGACTATAGTAATCTACTTTTTGATAAATTCAAAGACTCCAGCTTCTGGGATAAGAACTCACTATTTGACAAAAACTGTTGAAAACTGGAAAATAGTATGGCAGAAACTAGGCATAGACCAACACCTTATACCATATACCAAGATAAAGTCAAAATGGGTACATGATTTAGACATAAAGGGAGACATTATAAACAAATTAGGAGAGCAAGGAATAGTTTACCTGTCAGATCTATGGAGAATGGAAGAATTTATGACCAAACAAGAGATACAGAACATTATGAAATGCAAAATGGATAATTTTTATTACATTAAATTAAAAAGTTTTTGCACAAACAAAGCCAATGGAACCATGATTAGAAGGGAAACAGAAAGCTGAGAAACAATTTTTGGATCCAGTCTCTGATAAAGGCCTCATTTCCAAAATAAATAGAGAACTGAGTCAAATTTATAAGAATACACATCATTTCCCAACTGTTAAATGTCCAAAGGATATGAACAGGCAGTTTCCAGATGAAGAAATTAAAGCTATCTATAGTCATATGAAAAAATGCTCTAAATCACTATTGATTAGAGAAATGCAAATTAAAACAACCCTGAGGTACTACATCATACCAATCAGATTGGCTAACAAGACAAAACAAGAAATGATAAATGTTGGAAAAGATATGGGAAAATTGGAACACTAATGCATTTTTGGTGGAAGTGTGAATTGATCCAACCATTCTGAAGAGCAATTTGGAACTATGCCCAAAGGACTATAAAACTGTGCATACCCTTTGATACAGCAATACCACTTCTAGGGCTATATCCCAAAGAGATTGTAAAAATGGGAAAAGTACCCACATGTACAAAAACATTTATGGCAGCTCTTTTTGTGGTGGCCAAGAATCGGAAATTGAGAGGATGCCCATCAATTGGGGAATGGCTGAACAAGTTGTGGTATATGAATGTAATGGAATACTATTGTTCCATAAGAAATGATGAGCAGACAGATTTCAGAAAAACCTGGAAAGACTTGAATGAACTGATGCTGAGTGAAGTGAACAGAACCAGGAGAACATTGTACACAGTAAGAGCCATATTGTGTGATGATCACCAACTTTGATAGACTTAGCTCTTCTCAGCAATGCAATGATAGAAGACAATTCCAAAAGACTCATGGTGGAAAATGCTATCCACATCCAGAGAAAGAACTAGGAGTATGGATGCAGATCGAAGCATACTGTTTTTCCTTTCTTTTTTTTCTTCTTTCTTTCTTGTGGTTTTTCCTTTGGTTGTAATTCTTCTTTACAACATGACTAATGTGTAAATATGTTTAATATGATTGTACAAGTATGGCCTATATCAGATTGCATGCCGTCTTGGGGAGGGGAGAGGGAAGGAGGGGGAGAAAATCTAAAACTCAAAATCTTATAAAAGTGAATGTTGAAAACTAAAATAAATAAATAAATAAATATTTTTTAAAAAAAGAATGGATGACTTGACTTCCCAAAGAAGAAGCTTGCCTACCAATGCTTGGGTCTGATTTTGGAAGACCAGGATGGTTGGGGATCATTTATTTGGAGTACTTGGGCATTTGACAGGAGTTGTTGCTGGAAGTGGATGCCAGGTAGTTTCAGTAGTAGTTGTGGGTTGCTTCAGGTGAACTGCTTGACTGTATTGCTGCCATGTTGTTTATTTTTGCTACTTGTGATGATATAAACCTTAGTGGCAGTTCTCAAGCAGCCCATTAGACAGTAGGCTGTGTCAGTGGAGGAATATAGCTGTCTTGGCTCAGGTAAGGGGGCATTAGGACATGAAGCTCATTTGTGTAGGAGATCATGGGAGCTTACTCCCCAGCAATGGAAAAAGTGAGAGTACTTTGGGTTTCCCACTTCACTATTCATTGCTTTGTGGTTATTGTTGTTGTTTTTATATTACTGTAGTCATTGTATATCTAGTTTTCGTAGATCTACTTACTTCACTCTTAATAAGTTCAAATAAATTTTTTCATGCTTCTCTGTAGTCACCATATTTATCATTTATTATAGCACAATAATATTTCCTTACATTGATGTACCACAGTTCTCCAATCAGTGGGCATCTACTTTGTTTCCAATTCTTTAATATCACAAAAGTGCTACTGTAAATATTGTAGTGTATATGGTGACTTTCTTATTAATGACCTCCTTGAGGGATATGTCTAATAGTGGAATGTCTGGGTCAAAGGGCATGGACATTTTAGCCAATTTATTTACATAATTCCACATTGGCTTCCAAAAATGGTTGTACTGATTCATCACTGCATCAACTATGTCTTAATGTGCTTTCCTTTGCACAACCCTTCCAACAATGACTCTTCCTCTCTTTTCTCATCTCTGCCAGTTTGCTGGTTGTGAAGTGAAACCTCAGGGTTGTTCTGATGTACGTGTTTCTTTTTATTAGTCATGTGGAGTGTTCTTTCCTATAGTTGTTACGAGAACTGTTTGTTCAAATCTGTGGACCATTTACCTGTTGGAAAATTACTTTCAATTTCATACACACACATATATATCTGTTGTTTATATATCTTGAATACCAAACTCTCATTTGAGAAATTTGATACAAAGAATTTTTCCCCATGAGACTATTTCCTTTTTAACCCAGATGCATTAATTTTGTTTGTGCAAAAGCTTTTAAATTTCATGTAATCAAAATAATTTATTTTTTCTTTTTGTAATTGCTTCTATCCTTTGTTTGGTTAAGAATATATGTCCTACCCATTGCAGAGATCAAGCATGACACCAAAGAAGAGATATGAGAGGACACTTCTCTCAGAGAAGTGGGAGGTGCAGAGGTGGGAGGTCTATGGGTGTGGAACATTGCATATATTTTCAGACTTCCTCAATGTATTCATTAGTTTTACTGATTCTCTCTCTGTCTCTGTCTCTGTCTCTCTCCCCCTTTTTTAAAAAATAATTCTTTGTTATATGAGATAGCTCTTTGGGAGGGAGGAAGGAGAGAGATACTGGGTGAACTTTTGGTGAAGTAAAAATAGGAGATAAAGTAAAAATTTTTGTTTTAAAAAAGGTATGTATGAACCTTGCTTTTGGAGTGGCCATTTGATGCTAAGTCCTGGCGTAGTGTTGAGAGGAGTGATATAATAAGTAATTAGTACTTAGCCATGGCAAGTACCCAGAGTTAAGTTTCCAGAGCTGCAGAACATGATTCCAGATATCCTCCACAGGGAATATATTCAGCTTCTGAACCTAGCATCTACCTACAGATCCTAGGCAGTATTTTTAGGTGTCCGGGAACTGGTTATTTCCAAAGGCTGAGTCATCCAGCCCAATTGGGAGGAGTTTCTCCTTAAGCAAACAGTATGCCTGTAGTATCTAAAAGAAGACAATTTAATAAAAGTATTTCATTTTCTTTTGTGGATTATGTATATTTTAAATAAGCATCTGAAGGTTTTATAATCCTGATTGAATGTAAGTACCTTGATGACAGATTTTTTTTTTTGTCTTTGAATGCCCAGGGCTCAGCAATTAATAAATAACTGTTGATTGATTTAGATCTAAACACACAGGGAAGTTACTCATGATTTAGAAATCCTCAGTTAGCTAATATGACTCACTTTCAACAAATACTTCACATGAATCAAATTTTTATACGTGGAATACATCTGAATGAAATAGTATTTATAAAAACATAAACCTAATACTAGTTTAAAGTTTTCCTTTTTTTTTCTCTTTCTACAGAAAAAGATTTTGATTATTGTGGGAAAAAATAGCATCACAAATACACTAGTGCTTAGCACTGACCTTATCTCCTTCAACTGAAAACAAATGCACAAAAAGGATAAAAATACTTAAGAAGAGAGCATTACCTAACAGTCACTCAGATGAGGTCTGGATTGGTATCCTTCCTAAAGATCCAGAAGTCATAGTTCTCCCCAGATGGAGAAGAGAAGAAGCTATCTCATGATCAGAACTAGAGGGCAGAGTTTTTCTGATGCAGAGGTAGCGTTTAGATCTCTCTGAAGAGAAATGCAGAGTTGGAGATAATAATCACCCCTAGAGAATGACCAGTGGCTGTGGCCAATAACAGGTGAAGGCTGCCAAGACTGACTCTAAGACTTGTAGGTGGAGCCTCTATTTTTTCCTGGTTTGTTGATCAGATTAAGAGAATCTATCAGGGAGTGTCTGAATGATATCTACATGAAGACACTTCTGGAACAATTGTAGATTTATTCCTCTCTGTTTCTTCCACTACTTTTATTGCAATGGACAGCATGGTTTATTACTGGTTTTATTTCTGTTTGCTCCATTTAAAATTTTGCTGACAGGTTATTTGTATTTTTAATGATGGATTTCTAGGTAAAGATAAATTTTTTTAAATTGCGTCCTGAGTTGGTGTTTTGCTAGAGAAAGTGTGATAAGGGGTGGATAGAAGCCTGGGGATAACTGATACACCAAACTCAACTGGTTGGAATACTTCCTTTTTAACCTGGGGATTGTCTAGCGGCTTAGAGCTTTATGAAGTTTATTAATATTATGTATTTTTAAGGTTTTTAACTTTGCAAGGAATATAAACTGTGTGGAATTGGCACTTGCCCTAGATGAATATTCTCATGAGCTAATCTCTTTATTTCCTTGCAAACAGATACACAGGTGACTTTGGAAAAGGGGTCCTCAGGCTTTCTCCAATCCCTCATAGAAGGGGGGAAGGGAAAGTAGAGGCAGGGACCTCAGATGAAGGTCATATACTTTCCTATATATGTTCGTGCTTTATTGAATTCAGTTCACACTAGTGAAAACTGTTTCTTATAAAAAGATAAGTAGAAAGGATGGAAAGGATTCTTTGGTCATTCTTAATGATAAGAAGGACCCCATCACTAGACTTTTCTCTTTATAATTGATACTATATGGTCATTTTAGGATAAACTTCCAACAACACTGCATCACAAACCATCCAAAATGTTTTCTTTTTTAACTTATTACCTGCAATCCATAATTTTTCACAGGAATCTTTCAAGAGTCAAGCTGTATCCAGATACAATCAGTAGCTGATTTTTTTAAAAAATTGCTCTAAAATGAATTAAATTAGTGCAAATTGTATAGGATATGCTAAATAATAAATTTGGTCTTAGAATGCTTTCAGAGAAAAGCTTAATTTACAGTTGTCTAAATAATTTCTAATTAAAGTTAGCTAAAATCAAGAGTAGAAAGGTAGCTAAAATCAAGAGTAGAAAGAATTATACTTTAAGATGATACTATCAAAGCAGTATAGGCTTATAATCTCTAGTAGACAGATTTTAAATATTAATGTTGGATGACATACAGAGACATCTGATGGGTTTCAACTATCAAAGTGTTTCCTCAGCATATGAAATTGCAGGTGAGTATTTCAAATTATATTCCATAACTTATCCAATATATTAGCTTGCATTGATAGGAGATACATATTTTTTTTGATAGGAGACATATTACAGATTAAGCCCAGACCTGAAAAGAAAAAAAAAAATCACAGTCTTTAGTTTATCACATTAAAAGACTTGAATTTTTTATAAAAAGTTCACTTAAGTAGATTATGACTGTTGCTTCCAAAACTCTTCTTAAGAGTTTCATACTTGACCAAGTAAAATAATTTATATGTTGTAATTTATATTTTAATTACTACATATACTACATAGAATTTATGGAATCTCAGGGGTGGAAGGGAGCCAACAGGCTACCTGTTCAACTCACAAATGGAATAAGAAGAATGCCTTCTATAACACTTCCAACAAATAGTCAACCACCTCTTGCTTAAATATTTCCAGTAAAGGGCAGCTCACTGTCTCTGCAAGCAACCTATTCAGCCTTTGTGTAGTTTTAATTACTACAAAACTTTTTTTGACATCAAACTTAAACTGTCCTCTTTGCAAATTCTACCCATCGTTAATTTTGGCTCCTGGGACAGACCTCGCTTCCTCCCTCCATTCCTTCCTTCCCTCCTCCTACCATTAAACCTGATCTTGTCCCATTTAACTGTCTTAACAAATATGGTTCTCATTTCACTGAAGCATAATGAAGGTCATTAAAGGTGGTTACTGGAACAGCTGAAATTAGAACCCAAAATTTGACCCATCTAGCTTCTGTCTTTTAATCTACTTTGAATACTCTAAGAAGACCAAGCATTCTCCTCCTCAACCAACAGAACTATATGTCCCCCAATCCCTAAAGTAAGAAGAAGAAGACCCTTACTCTCAGGGTATGGTCCCATGATCCTGAGCAGAAAGCAGTTCCATCAGGTGAAACACGTAAGGTACTAACTCTATTTTCATGTCCAAACAGGATGGATACTCTTGATCCTTTCAATACATCCCAGACATTGATGGTATAATCATTGTAACCAGCAAACAGTAAGCGACCTAGAAAGGGAATGACATTCACATGGAAGGATCTTTGGAAAGCTCCATGAGATTAAGGTTCTAAAGTAGGGGTTCTTCATTTTCTAGGCCATCTAAAGCAAGAGAATAGCCACTTTACAGACTACCTATTGCCTATTTCTTTTTTTTTAAGGCAATTGGGGTTAAGTGACTTGCCCAGGGTCACAGAGCTAAGTAAGTTTTAAGTGTTTGGTCTGAGGTCGGATTTGAACTCAGGTCCTCCTGACTTCAGGGCCAGTGCTCTAGCTGCCCCACTTATTGCCTGTTTGTGCAAGATTATTATCTTCCTCTACTCCTACTATGTACAAGGTACGTACCCTTAGGTGAAATATGACTGAGTCCCTGATCCTGAGTTCAGTCTCATTGACTAGACTACAGATAGCATTTGTTACAAAGTGTAGCATTTCTCTAACAAAGGGTAGGGGTGGGGAGGGGGAAGAAATCAGAAGCCTTAGGAAATCATGGGGAATTCCTAGGAACTTGTGGAAATGGCTTGCTCCCAACCTGACTTCCCTAGATTGATTCCCTTCCTTTGAGAACGTTATTTACTGCCTACAAATTTTAATTTTCCCCTCTTGGAGTGGTAGATGGTTAATTCTAAATCAGTTGTTTCCTTCCTTAAACTCAGGCTACTTCTAGTTGCTAGTAAATGCTCTGTTCCCAACCTTTTTTATGATGGCCAACATGGGATACTTAGTTCTCTGTCCTCTACCCACCTTATGAATTTTGTGTGTGTGTGTGGTGGAAATGGGGAAAAAGACTATGGGTGGTAAAAGTTTGACACATTACTCTCCTTTATGGAATGGCAAAAGATAATGCAGGCCCTTTATTTGTCCTGGCAAGGAAAAAAAGGGTATTGTCTCCATTCAGAGAACTTCTGCAGGCAGTGCAGAGCTAGAATGTAATAAGCTCCTTGAGGGCAAAGACTGTTTTATTTTTGTCTTTTGAATCACTAGCACCTAGCAACATGACTGGCACATCAATTCTGGATGATGGATTAATTTCAATTACAGTGCTGAAGTAGGGGGGAAAAAGAGGAATGAGATAGAAAAAGAAGAGGAAACTGTGCAAAGGAAAAGCTTTTTCTTGATTTTTTCCCCCCGAAAATAAGAATGAGGAAGGATGTGGGTCAATATGTCAGATCATTTGGGAAGTGCTCCCTTACTCGTGAGGGAGTGCAGGGGATAATAGTTTATTTACCATGTTTCTTCTCACTTAGTTCTCCTAGTGATCTGGTAAGGTTTCTGAGGTAAATTTCTGAGCCCATTGTCCTAAGAAATCAGATCTTACCACTGAGTGAGAAATCCACACTGGATGCTCCAAATATAATACTCTCTTTGGAGTAAATTGCCACCTCCCTGTCAGCACGGAGGTCATACAAGCGACACTGTAATTCAAATGGAGATTTAAAATAATTTTTATTTTGATTGTAATTCTAAAAAGCACAGCTTATGGAGACACAGGTAAGTCAAATGGTTTGTGCAATTTTAAAGACTGGAATGGAATGTAATCTTTTATCTCTTCCTCTTCCCCTCTCCCCTCCCCTTCCCTTCAGATTTCCTCTTTTCCATTTTCCTACAAGTTCTCATTATCAATGGGAAATAGGCAGTGGATTCCATGGAAGTATAAACATCAAGGAGTTCTCAAGGTATAAATAATTCTTGGGGTTTTGCATGATTTCCTTTTATAAAAATATAAATATTTCATTGACTTAAAAAAAATCACTGTTACTTTTCAATGACACATAACCTGCTTCCTTGCCAAGAACTCTTCCTTTCTCACAAAGAAGTATAATGCAAAACAAAGTAACTCTTATCTTTTCCCACTGTCTGAGAAGGGGCTTTAGAAGGCATATGACTGATTTTTTTTCTTCTTCTTGGAAAACTGTACTGACGTAATTCTCTCTTTCAAAAACAATATTCAGTAACTTGGAAACATACCGTAGCATCATCTGAACCAGAAGCAAAGGCATCTCCACTGGGGTAATATCTGTAGGAGACAAAGTTGTAGTTGCAAAATCATTCAAAATCACCATGCAATATGGCAGGCAGAGCATGATATAAAATTGTTATCATGTACTTTTATAGTGTGAAATTTTATGTTGATGGTATTTCTTTCAACCTTCTGAGATAGGTCATTATTTGTATCTCATTTTTGCAGAGTAGCTTAGTGATTAGAGAGCTGGCCTTGGAACCTAGAAAATCTGTTGAATTCAAGACCCACCTCTGCCACATACTAGTTGTGTGATTCTGGGAAAGTTACTTAGCTTCTCAGTATTCAGAGAAGGTGCCAATCTGTATTGGTAAAGAGAGAGTTCTCATCCAGAAGTTCACTATATCAGTGATCTCTCAAATCTAGTCCCCACCACTATTGTATCTTTTATATTACTTGTGCTTTGTGGTTATTGGGTTACAAATAATGATCACAGAATATCACAATTGCAGGTATTCCACAGGGAAATGGAAAGGTATGAAATAGATGGCAGGAGGGTATAGCCAGGAGTGTGCTGAAATCAGCTTGAATTAGCTCATGAGAAGCAGTTGTTAAATTTTCAATGTGAACATTCTTGAACTTCTGGAAATCAGCAAATACTACAAATTAAGGTTTAATTTATTGTTTTGTTGATTTCTAGACTTAAGAAAGTGATGGGGAAAAATTAAATATTAATTTTATTAAAATAGTAATATTATATTAATATTAGAAAAATATTAATAATGCAGATTAAATGTTGTGGGTACATTTCCCCCTGCAGAGAAATGGTTGTTAAACATATACCCGCACACCCCTGGCCACAGCATATTACCATTGATGATTGGTGCATAAGAAATGACAGGAAATGCAACTGTCAAAGATATATATATATATATATATATATATATATATATATATGTACACATACACACATACATACATACCTACATATATATATCTGGAAAATGAGATGGGCTAGTCATGTATTAAGAATTACAGACAATATGTGGAAAGCTTAGATGATACATTTAATACCCTTGAGATGTTCAAAGCACTGGACCAATCGATCAATCAATAAACATTTATTAAGCACCTACTATGTGCCAGGTACTTTGCTAAGTTCTGGGAATACAAAAAGGAAGCAAAAGACAGTCCCTGTCCTCAAGGAGCTTACAATCTAATGAGGAAGTCAACATGCAAAAAAAAATTGGAGCCTTTACTATACATGTGGGGCCCATTCCGCTCTTTCTTTAAACACACAAAACAAGTTATGTGCAGGTTAAATAAAAAATAATTAACAAAGGGAACGCACTAAAATTCAGAGCTGTTGGAAAAGGCTTCCAGTAAAAAAATGGGATTCTAGCTGGGACTTAAAGGAAGCCAGGAAGGTCAGTAGGAGTTGAGAAGGGAGAGTGTTACACTGAGTTGATCCTTTGTGAGAATTTATGGGAAGAAGTGGAACATAATTATACAAGATAGGAAGCTATGTAGTAGAGGCTGTATTACTCCAGCAGGCTCCCCCTTGGTCCAGTCTCCTCTCTCAAACCTGGGAAAGACACTGCACCACTCATTCCCAGTCAAGCACACCGAAGGCTTGGGCTCTCCCTAGGCGTCTCTTGATGACACCAGAACACCACACACACACCCCAAGACTCCAAAGAGGAGGAGGAGGAGGAGGAGGAGGAGGAGGAGCACAACGTAAATGATGAGAAAACTAAAGACAAAGTCAAGAAGGCTGAAGGAAGTAGAAAACTCCCAAGGAGAAGGATGAGACTCAGCAGCAGAGGCTACAGTGGTGAAGAACAACAAAGAGAAGACTGACAAAGATTCCCAGGTCACTGCTAACATGACTAAAGATGAGGAAGCAGAGAAGAAGCTCAGAGGCAAGAGT
Organism: Vombatus ursinus; assembly: GCF_900497805.2. Lineage (NCBI taxonomy): Eukaryota > Metazoa > Chordata > Mammalia > Diprotodontia > Vombatidae > Vombatus > Vombatus ursinus. Next base: position 3,305,725 of record NW_020954626.1, read on the forward strand.
CTGAGAAGTGGGCTGGGTAGGTTCCTGTCTCTTGTTTCTGAGGTTGGTGGTGAAGCACTTAAGATTTCTGAGCCAAGCACTAAGTGAGGCAAAGGTCTTTCTGTCCTCAGGAGCCACCGCAGCTAGTGAAGTGGATGACAGGAACAAAGAGGAAGGGGAAGCCAAGGAAACTGAGGCTCCTGCAGCTCCCATTGCGCAAGAAACTAAAAGTAAAATGGCTCCAGCTTCAGACTCAAGACCTAGCAGCAGCACATTTTCTTCCAAAGAGACTCCAGGAGCAAGAGAAGCCCCTGGATCCACCCCTGAGGCCCAGGCACCTGCAGTTCCAACAGAAAAGGTTAAACCTTCTGAAGCCCCAGCCACTAATTTGGATAAATTGGTGCATATAAGTTTAGTATTGATATTGCTTCATTATCCATGGTACCTTTTATCATAGTGTAGCTTCCCTATTTATCTCTTTTTAAAAAAATATTTTTAGGCAATTTGGGTTAAGTGACTTGCCCAGGGTCACACAGCTAGTAAGTGTCAAGTGTTTGGTCTGACACCAGATTTGAACTCGGGTCCTCCTGACTTCAGGGCCAGTGCTCTATCCACTGCACCACCTAGCTGCCCCTTTCTTTTAATTAAATCTATTTCAACTTTGACATTTGTGTGATATTATGATTGCTACCACTGTTTTTTTTTTTTTTTTGCATTGGCTGAGGCATACTGCATTCTACTCCAGCCCTTTATTTTAACTCTGTGCGTGTCTCACATTTTTAAGTGTGTTTCTTGTAAGCAGCTTATTATCAAGTTCTGATTTTTATTCCATTCTTTTCTCTGTTTGTGTTTTATGGGTGAATTCATCCCATTCACATTCAAAGTTATAATTACTATTTGTATTTCCCTCCATCCTATTTTTCTTCACTATTGTCCTTCTCAGCCTCTCTTTTTATCCTATCCTTCCTCTAGTTTACTTCTAACCACTACCTCCCTATTACACAGCATTTTAAAGATTATCTCCCTTATCCTCTCCCTTAACCCTCCGTTCTCTTGTTCTGCCCTCTCCTCTAAGGGTCCCACCTTTTCTTCTTCCCCCACCCTCCTAAATCTTAATCTACAGACCCTTCTAACCCCCCCATCTTTTTTTTTCCCTCACCCTCTTATTTCTTTATAAATCTGGAAGACTATATACCCTTCTAGATGTATATGTTGTTCCCTCTTTAACCCAGATCTGATGAGAATAGGTTTCCAGCACTACCAACTTTCCGCCCCTACCTGATTCCTCTGTATCAGTTCTTCCTCTTGCACCTCATTTGCATGAGATAATTGTTCTTTTCACCTTTTCCTACACAATTTGGCTTCTTAGAATGATCACATCATATTCAGCTCATCCCCAATCTTTCTCTTGAACTATCCAATTACTAATGACAGTCTTATGAATAAGGTTTACATTTCCATATATAAAAAGTAAACAGTTTGACCTTATTGAATCTCTTGTAATTAGTCTTTGATGTTTACTTTATATTTCTCCTGGATCTTATATGTCAAATTTCCATTAAGTTCTGGTCTTTTTGTGACAAAAACCTGAAAGTCTGTCAATTCCTTGAATATCCTTTTTTTTTTCATTCAGGATTATACTTAACTTTGCTGAGTAAGTTATTGTTAGTCACAACCCCAGTTCTTTTGCTTTTCGATATATAGTGTTCCAAGACCTGTAGTCTTTTAGGGTAGTAGCTGCAAGGTCTTGTGTAATTCTAACTGTGGCTCTGCAGTATTTGAATTGTTTTTTCTTGTTGCTTATAATATTTTCTCCTTAACCCGGGGTTTTTGGAATTTGGCTATGATATTTCTGTAGATTTTCATCTTGGGATCTCTTTCAGGTGGTGATTGGTAAATTTTTTCTATTTCTACTTTTCCTTGTTGTTCTAAAACTTAGGGAAATTTTCCTTAATTATTTCTTGTAATATTGTATCAAGATTCTTTTTCTGATCATAGCTTTCAGGTAGTCCGGTAACTTTTCTGTTTTCTTGATCTGTTCTTCAGATGAGTTATTTTTCTTATGAGATGTTTCACATTTTCTTTTACTTTTTCATTCTTTTTATTTTGTTTCATTATTTCTTGGTGCCTTATAATGTCAATTCACTTCTCCTTGCCCAATTCTAGTTTTCAGGGAGTTGTTTTCCTTCTTAAGATTCTGAATATCTTTTTACAGTTGGTTGACTTTCTTTTCATAATTTTCTTGGTTTTCTTGTTTTGTTCTTATTTTTTTCCTAATTTTTTCCTCAATCTCTCTTATTTGATTTTTAAAGTCCTTTTAAAGTTCTTCCAAGAACTCTTTTTGGACACGTGATCATTTGACATTACTCTTTGGGGTACGAGAGGCTTTTTTTTTTTTTTGCTTCAGTATCCTCCTCTGAAAATAAACCCCAGTTTTCTCTATTCCCATAGTAACTGTCTGTGGTTGAGTTCTTTCTCCTTTGCTTACTCATTTCATTCATTCATTTATAGCAGCTTATTATAATCCTCTCCAGTCCCAGGGTATGGGGGATGGTGCCTCTGGCCTCAGGTCCTTCTAACTATTATTTTCTGAGCTTTGTCCAGGGCCCAACCTCAGCATTCCTTTCGCCCTCCAAGCCATGGCTAGGGCCCCCAACCACACTATGCTGGAAATGCTCTTGCTCCCTGAGAACCCTCCAGTGGCTGTAATCTTCAGTTCTCCCCTCTGGCCTGGAATTGAAACCAGGAACTCAGTGCTCCTGTAAGTGCCCATAGCTAGCAGCGTCCCTGCCCCACTGCTTCTGCACTCACCTGGTATGTGCTGGTTCCTTCTCGTCTTCAGCTGCAGCCTAGGATGGGAACTGTGGCTTGGCAACATAGCTGGGCCTGGCATCCCTTGGCAGCTTTAATCTTCCCTTACTTGGATGTCTGACCCCCCAAACTGTCTGTGAGGTGAGAATTCCTGTGGCTGAGGCTGAGACTACCTATCAACTCAGTTGTCCTTGGGCTCATTGTTTGTTGTTTCTGTGGAGATAGCCTGGAGATATTTGCATTTCACTCAGGCCAAACCTCCAATTCTGGTCTTCTCCAGTTGTCCCCGCAGGACCACTGTTCTGCACCAACTCTTGTTATTTTTGCTGCTCTACATTCACCCTGAAGTCCTATTTTGTCTTGTTTGTGGAGGAAATCTGGACAGTTTGGAATTTTCTGACCTACTCTGCCATCTTCCCAGAATTCCCCAAGTGCCCCAGATATAACTTCTTATGTTATGATGAACCAGCCTGAAACTGCACTCATCAGAAGAGAGGGCAACAGATGAGGCTCTGGAGTTGGCCAGAATCCCTGGAGATCCTGAAGTGTTTGGGACACAATATGGCATTTACATCAACCAGAAGTGTGTTGATGGGGTAATGTCACTGAGTCTTAGTAAACATGACTAGGTTCAGCACCATGCTGTCAAGTTAACTGGGTCTGCGTGTTTTTGTTCATTTGCTTACTTTTGCCTCACATGCTAAGTCATACCACTTCTCTGAGAGTTACTAGAGAAAGAAAACTCTGATGAAAAATTATATGCAAATTGTGTATATGTAATGAAGCTATTTTACAAGGGAAGCTGATAGAGGGGAATACCAGAATTTTTGAATATCCAAATGAGTTTTGTCTTTCACAAGTGCTCACATCATACTTATTCTAATGATATTGCCTTTGTTCAAAACATCTTGTCTGGGATTCCTTCACTGAAATTATTTTTAGAGGTAATTTATTGGCCAAATCGGATCCATTACTTTGTAGTCACATCTTGACTTGACCAAAATCAGCACCACCCAGCTTGCTCACCCATTTTATAAGGCTTGAATAATTTGTGGCCATTGAAAAAAAAATCAAATTCACCTGAGGATATAAAAAAGAATGCAACCCCTCCCCCCACAAAGTGGTGTTTTAAACATGGGAGCTCCAGTAGAATAAGTGTATGAACAGTCCTGGGGATTCCTCTGGAGGGGACAATGTGTACTTTAATGTATAAGTTTTGGCATGTTTGGTTAAAAACAAGTTCTATTACCTAAAGTTGGGATGCAAGAAATGTGAATACACTAGCATTCTGTAGTTGTGTCACTGACCATTCACTGTATTTCCCCTACCCACCTACTCTCTGGATGGGTTATATGGTTCCAAATAACCAGTTGAACAGCAGAATATTTGGTCAACCAACCACCTTATCATTACAGAGCAATGAAAGCAGATTTACTGATCTCTTCTGGATTAATGATCTACCAATTCCTTCTCGCTCAGTGTCCATCTTCTTTTATCTACCTGTAAATTATCCACTCTCTCTAACCCATCACACCATACACACTCCTATTAACCTATCCCACCACTTATACTTGATAGTATTATTATGATACCCAAGTGACACAGTGGATAGAAACTGGGTCTGGAGTCAGGAAGACCTGAGTTCAAATCCAGCCCCATATATTTACTGTATGACTCTGTATGATAATATTTGTAAAGTGCTTTGCAAACTTTATGGTGCTATGTAAATGCTATCATTATCATCATCATCATTATCTGTGTCTCTATCTGCCCTCTCTTCAAATATCAATGCCTTGCAAAGAAACAAAAAAGAATTCAGATAGTTAACTGGTTATTTTCTTTACCTAGTATCTACTCTTCTCCTTGTTGTATTTTTGTTTATAATCTTGTGTCACATAAACACAATTTAAGGGGCAGAATAACAATGAGGCTCATTTTTTGGGAAAAAAATCTTCCCTTCAAGGTCTTGTAGATATTATCTCCAACTGCCCTTTAAGTTTCAATTTATCCATATTCTGAAAAAAGAGCAAAGTAGAGAAATGTAATATAGATGTAAGGCATATAGTAATTTACCAACCTGACACTGTTGATATCAGATTCATGTGTTTCAAATGATTGGATGCATTGGCCAGAGCGCATGTCCCAAACCATGGCTTTTTTGTCACATCCCTAGAAATAAAAAAAGTCGTTCTGAGTTATATGCCTAAAAGGACAATATGGGTAAGGGAATGGAATGAGAAAGAAATGTAGGCATGGTGCATCAAAAGACTATTGGATGTGGAACCAGACGATTTGTGTTCAAGCGCCAGCTTGACCGATTATTCCCACGGTCCTGGGCACATCCTCTTTGAGTCTCACTTCCCTTATTTGCTAAGTGAACATAGTAACTGTGACACTTTCTACTTTACAAAGTTGTTGTGAGAAAAATGCTTTGTAAATTTTAATGTGCAATATAACTATGGAATATAACTTAATACCATGTTAGCTAATACTACCTAAACATCTCATATTTCTTCAGTAAAATGAACCAATATCCTGACCTAATGGATCAAGAGCTAGTCTTGATGCTAGGAAGATCTGGATTCCAGACCTGCCTCTGATATATACTGGCTGTGTGAATCTAGTTGAGTTGCTTAAAATTTCAGCGATTTAGGCAAATCTCTAAGACTAAGTTGCAGAGAAGGTACTAATCTGAAATGGTGGAGGGAGTCCTTATTCTAATGAAATTATAGGTTCAGTTCCTTTCCCCTATAAAATAAAGAGATTGTTTTTTCTGCACAAATTTGATCTAAGGCAATCATTTTCAATTAAATAAGTTTTTGGGGGGCAAAGAGTATGTCTGATTTTTTTTTAAGACAGCAGAGCTTGTGGCTTCGAGGTATAAGAGAGAAGTGGCATTTGGATCATTCTATTATTATTTCTATTTTCTATTAATTCTATTTTTCCTTTTCAGAGTAGGTAGAAACTATTGCAGAGACTACTTCCTAACTATTTCTTCTCCCCTTTGAATCTTTTCCTCCCCCTCCCTCTCACCTTTCCACAGCCAAAAAGGCAAAGACAATCAAGGGTCCAAAAACTGCTCTAGTCCCTCATTTCCCCCCATTTCTAGTTCTAAGGAATTAAATAAGGCAAAGCACTTGGTAATTGAAAGAGTATTCCATAAATATCAGTTCTCACCATTGATCTCTCACAAAGGTACTACTCTCACGTTTCATCATGACATAAAAATGACCCCAGGTTCCAGAAGGCCTTGCCAGCAGAGTTTAGGCCCTGACATGCCTTCAAATATGGGCACACTGGCACTCTGTATATCTCTTTGTTGTTGGTGGTTTTTTTTTTTTTGGTGAGGCAATTGGGGTTAAGTGACTTGCCCAGGGTGACCCAGCTAGTAAGTGTTAAGTGTCTGAGACCAGATTTGAACTCAGGTCCTCCTGACTCCAGAGCCAGTGCTCTATCTACTGTGCCACCTCACTGCCCGGCACCACGTTTTTTATCTGTCATTTTTGCCTTAATTTTTTTCCCAAGCTGTTTTTTTTTCTTTTATAGAAGATTAATGTAAACATAACTTGTCCCTAATTGTTCTTCTTAGCTGCCTAAAAGAAAAAAAAATCATTTCCTGCAAGTGCAGTAAATATATTATTTCATTTTTTTTCTCTTTTTCAATTACTTGATTTTGTAGCTGAGAAATCTGAGGTCCAGAGAAGTTGTCTTCAAATAGTTAGTGGCTGAGCTGAGCCTAGAATCAGGTTCTCTCATTTCCAAATTTCCCCTTTCTTTTACTATACCACATTGTCTCCCCAAGTTCCCCTATAACCACTACACTCCCTCTGTGTCTATTATACTATGACCCTTGATGAACCCTCCAATTTCTTGGTGTTTTCACAGATCTCGGGAGTTGTTCGTATCACATGGCTCAGTCATGTATTCTTTGTTCTCCTGATCCTCAGAAAGGGGATGTTGGTCTTTTAGTTACTCACAGATGCTCGGCTGTGACTAGCTTTTTATTTATTTATTTATTTATTCATTGGTGAAGCAATTGGGGTTAAGAGACTTGCTCAGGATCACACAGCTAGTAAATGTCAAGTGTCTGAGGCCAGATTTGAACTCAGGTCCTCCTGACTTCAAGGCTGGAGCTCTATCCACTGCACCACCTAGCTGTCCCTGACTAGCTTTTTATTTAAGAAAAAAAATAGCCCACTAAGATTTTTGCTTTGATCCAACAGGATATATCTTAAGTATGGAACCTTTCCAGAAAATCTGTATGATCCCCTGAAAATCTAAGAAAGAAGGGATTGTAGAGAATGGGACCCACATTCATAGACTTTTTACTGGGTAATGTTCACTAAAACAGTAGATTACAGTGTTTGGTTACAAAATACTATAAAAACATGGGAAGACGGGTCTGGTAACCATACTCTCAGCCTATCTGCCTCTCTCTCCTTTTGTCTAGAATCTTTGAGTTTTTCTCTCACCTAACTCAGGTGAAGAGTCACTTATCCAGATAGCAAGCCCCTGGTTAGCTGGGTCTTCCCTTATGAAAAATGTCCCCATGGCCCTTATTTAATGTTCACATTCCCTGGAGACAGGTATCCATTTATTTTAAAAGCCTCACCCCAGACACAAAGGTGTTTCCTGTTTCTGAAGGTGCCAAATCCAGGCAGAGAACATCGGCTCCATGTCCGTGAAAGCTCTGGAGAAGCTGTCCACTCTCCACGTCCCACAGGGCACAGGTCCCATCCCCACTTGCAGTCAAGATCTGCCCAGCAAGAAAAGGACAAAAATATTGTTGTTATGGCTAATATAAAGTTATTATTAGTGATAAACAAAATGTTTGAGGTACTAACAAGAAAAGCTGGCTCTCCTTAAAAACAGTATGGTACAGAGGAAAAAAAAACCAGTGATTTTGGGGTTAAGGCACTAAGATTCAAATCCCATCTCTGACACTACTTATGGGACATTGAGTAAAGCATATCACCTCTTTGGGCCTCAGTTTCTTCATCTGTAAAAGAAGTGGGGCTGGTCTAAATGGCCTCTAAGGTCCTTACCAGTTTTTGATCTATGATCCTAAAATCCTGCTCTGGAGATTCCAAAAACTTGGCTCACTCCAGATAATTTGTTGCATCAGACCCATCTGGAGGCTACTAGATACTTTGACTTCCTGACCTTGAACCAGAACTTATCGACTCCTTTTTGGCTTGGGCTGTAGCCCCAAGCCCACCATGCCCATGAAGGACACTATCTTTGTCTCCCACTGCTATGCCAACAACCTGACAGCAGTTGAGGCAGCAGCTTGACTGCTTTTACCCCAGAAGGCTGGGGAAGAAGAGTTAGGCTGCTTTTGGAGACAGGTGAAGGAAGTGGGACTGAATGTTTGGGAGAAGGTTTGCTACTGCTAGGTTTTCCATCAGAGTCCATCTATGAGTTCATTTTGATCTCAAATGACAACAGTTATAGACTGAACTGAAGAAAACTCTCCCTGAGCTCACAACAGTATTAGACAACTGGAGACTCTTGGGCATAGACATCACACTGTCTATAGCTGGGAAACAAGTGAATAGAATAATAAACATTCCATTGCTAAGAGAAATGGAAAGAACAGAAGCCCTGGACCTTCTCACACATGACATGTAGCATTCATCCTATATGTCATGGAATGCATCCTACAGTTGGAAGGGCATCCCTTTTAATATCCTAACCGATGGATAAATCTCTTCCCACCCCCACCCACCTTTCTACAATAATCTCCAGAGCACATTCAAAATTGGCTAGAGAAATGATCAAAATGGTGTTTAACTTGGAGTCAGGAAGACTTAGGTTTAAATTCCCCCGAACATTCATTGGCTGTATGACCACAAGCAATTCACTTAGCCTAGGGACTCAGTTTCCTTCCTCTGTAAAATGAGGATAATAATATCTGTACTACCTATCTCATGGAGTTGTTATGAGGCTCAAATGAAATGATAAAGCACTTTGAAAACTCTGAAATGATTTATCAGTTATTATGATATACCTATAAAGTGAACACCATTTATCTCTATCTTTTCAAAAGTTAAATTTTACTTTGAAATCAGTTTTTTTTTTTTTTTGCTTAGGCAATTGGGGTTAAGTGACTTTCTCAGGGTCACACAGTTAGTATTTGAACTCAGGTCCTCCTGACTCCAAGGCCAGAGCTCTATCTACTGTGTCACCTTGCTGCCCCTAGTTTAATTTTTCATGTGTAGTTTTCACATTACACTATACCCCCCCCCCCACATTCACAGTCAGCATGTTAAATAAGGGATCTCATTCTACTGTTCCTTTCCTTTCCTCTTCTGCCCATGCCATTACCAGAGTACTGGGCACCTGGTAAATGCATCCTGAAAAGGGCACAAAGAAGAGAAATCACTGTTTGCAGCTACTCCGGGGCCTGTTAAGAGCCAACCAAGATCAACCAGGCATCACGCAATAGTTCATTAGGTTTGGCAGTTTGAGAAAATAGGACTAAAAGTTTGCTAAGTAGCACATGACCGTATTTCCAAACCTCAGGCTGGCTCCAGAGCTTGAAAACTACTCCAAAAAAGTTAGGTCTGGATTCAATTCCAAATGACTCACTCTAGTCTAGACTTGCCCCTGGAAGTCTATAAACTTCTGGTAGAATGTCTTGGGGCTGATGAAAGAAATAGAAACTTAATTAAATTACTAAAGTTGAATTCTATTTTCAGTTCTGTTATGAATATTTTGTTCCATGCTCTATTTTTTCAGTCTAATTTAAAGTTGATAGATTTATATCTGTCAGGGACCTTGGGGAACCATTTTACAGATGAAGAAACTTTGATATATTCCCATTGACGGGATGTTGTGACATTTAATTTTTTTCATCCCATCTAACACCTAGCAATACTTTGCCCATACACAGTAGCTACTTAATATGTGTACGTATGTGAAATGTGAGTATATTCAGCATATATGAGGTGTTCTCAAAAGACTTTTAAGCTACTAAAGCATAAAACTACACTATGATTTTTGGAATATCCTTTATATCGAAACCAAAATGTAGAAAGGTTAAGTAACTTCCCAAGGTCACAAATGTAAACACCTATTGGAATTTGAACCTGGGTCCTTTGACTCTAAATTCAATGCTCTTTCCATGCTGCCTATGGTTATTTAATTACTAATTTCCTATTCCTGCTCTCAAATATGTGGAAAATTGGATGATTTCCATAAAATTAAAACTTCTTGGAATGGTCAACAAGCGCTTTAAAAAGGTCACCCAACACAATGTGTTCTCTTTTCCTCTTATCTCTTCCTCTTCACTGTAGCTGTAGTAATGGACAGGTGAACACTTGGAGTTTTCGATTATAGGCAGATTTTCAAAGGAGAATTCTTTTGCTCAGGTTTTATGATTCCTGTTATCAGAACCAATCCCAATGTAGGTCCTGGTCCTTTTGATTCACTGACTCAGGCTCAATATAACAAAAAAGACTTTGTAACAATTAGAACTGTCCCTAAGTGGAACAAACTGTCTTGAGAGGTATAGTGAGCTACCTCTCATTGGAAGTCTTTAAGCTAAGGCTTCATGAATGCTCATTAGGGTGTCACAGTTGGATTTCTTGTTCAAGTACCAGCTAGGTTAGACAAATTCTAAGGACACTCTCAACTCTGAAATTCAGTGCTACTATAAATTTCTACAGAAATTTACTTAACTGAATCTAATACTCAGGAACTGTCACAAGTTTACCCAGTGGGTCAGTACCCCTTCCCTTAACTTATGGTACTTAGCAGTCAAATGTCACTTTCTTACTCTCTTCACTTTTTTACCATTATTGTTGCCAGCTATAGTGCCAACTTTTCTAAATGTACATTAAACTGGCTAAAATCCAACAATGATTCACACTTTGACAGGCTCAATCAACAAGCGGTAAAACTATCTTCCTCAGGTTTCCACACAAGTCAACCAACAAACATTTTGGGCAACAGAACACCATTAGAATCTACTGATTGGTAATCAATGAATCTGCTGCAAAGCAAGGACAGATTAAATTATTTAGGTCCTTAACTTTATGCACTGCTCTTTTCTTTCATCCAAAAATATTGTAACCCATTGTGGGTGTTATAGGTAGGATGTTTTCTCTCAGAAAGAGGTTGGTAAATTGGTGTTTTGATTTGTTTGGGTCACTGATTTTATCAATGAAAGAAACTGCTGGAGAAGTAACAACCTCTATGAATACAGATCATTATCTTTTCTGCAATTTATAATCATTGAATTGATTGGAGCAATGAGTGTGGTTAAGTGACTTGCTCAGGGCCACACAAAAAGTATGTGTCAGAAATGGGACCTGAATCCATCTTGTCCTGGCTCAAGGTGAGTTTTCTATCTACTTAAAGATGTTGTCTCTCATGCCAAGTGATAGGAGAAATTACAAAAACATTACCTCTGATATAAAAATCAGAAGTAGTAAGATGATTTGAGCTCAACTAAAAACAATTTGCTAAAGTTGTATTACATTTTCAGTATTTTTAGTTTTTGCCTTCTTTTGAATATAGAAGTATGTAAAGAAGGGCCTAATTTAATGGAGATTATTTTCAACATTTTCAGTACTTTGAGGATTTTAAATGTTTTATCTTAAAGTGAGAATTTTCTATGAGCCAGTGATAACTGGCCTCCTTTGTCGTTTCTCAGATACAACATTCCATCTCTCTGCCTTTTCATCAACTGTCCCCATGTCTGAAATGCCCTCCTTTCTTAACTTCACCTTCTGCTTTCCCTGGCTTCCTTCAAGTCCCAGTTAGCATCTCACCTTTTGCAAGAAGCCTTTGCAATTCTATTTAATCTTAGTGCCTTCCCTCTGAGGTTGCCCTGCATTTGGGGCCATCTCCAGTAGTCCTGATCTATATCTTGCCTCTGGACCAAGATGGCTCTGGAGGAGAAAGAGAGGCTGGTGACTTTGCACAGCCCTCCTTCACTTAAATCCATTTCACTTGCATATCATGGCATCACCTCCCTGATGTCATAGCCCTTTTTGAGAATGAAGGACAACAGCAACCTCCAATCTCTCACTTATCTACATCCATATATCTTGTTTGTACATAGTGGTCTGCAGGTTAAATTTTGATGAATTTGGGGGAGAAGGGAAGTCACAGCAACTCTTTTTCTTTTAAGGGTTCAAATTTTTAAAACATTTTTTAAAAATGAAATTTTATTTTGTTTTTGTTTTCAATTCCAAATTCTCTTCTTTCCTCCTCTTCCCTTTCCCCTACCTATTGCTTGTTTCATCATGAGTCCTTTGAAACTGGATAACAGAAACTCTTAAAAACCATCTCAGGCATGGAACGGTAGCAATATACATCAGTTAAAAGAATATCCAGTTTAGTGAGTTCACTGATTCTTGAAGTAATGAAGACAATCAAAGGAGAACAGAAATTCCTTTAGAATTGGGGTTCTTAATCTTTGTGTGTGGGTGTGTGTGTTATGGGTCTCTTTGACAGAGTCTGGTGAGGCCTAGGGAGTGCTTTTCAGAATCTTGTTTTAAATGCAAAAACAAAACAAAACACACAGTATTACAAAGAATATTAATCATACAAAATACAGTTATCAAAATTTAAAGACAAAAACAAGTTCACAGACCTCAGGTTCTGTGAATTTCTACTGCAGGAGAAAACTTTGGCAGAATACACAGAACCACAGAATTCCTACATCTTTGCCATTCAATGAGGACCACCTGTGTAGTCCCCATCTCTACATCTCCTGCTGTTCTGCACACAGCTGATGCTTGCTAGGTTAAGCAATAGCAAATCTATGACAGTTAGGTGATTGTTTACCTGCATATCCGAGTTGGTGAAGCTGCAGGCTGAAAGGTAGTTGGTATGCATTGCGACAGACTTCTTTTTGGCGGCCATATTTTCATTTTTGTCAAAAGTCAGGGGATACACAGAACACTTATTGTCCAAGCCACTAACATGAAAAACAAAGAAATTTCAAACATTGATACCATTTGGGGAGAAGAGTTGGGAGGATGGGGAAGTTTAAATGAGTCTGTGAAATCCTTTTTGTTCACTTGTTTCTGAAATGTAAATTGTCAACTTTATATTGTAGATGCTTGGAGTACCATGTATTCAGACATAGAAATGAGGGCAGTAGTAATATATATATTGCAGGTTAATGTTTATAGAAAATGAAAATTGACTTTAGTGGTTGACTCTTTTGTAGAAGATGAAGCAATGCATTTGAGCACTGTATATATAAAGAAAAAGGATCCACAGGATATTTCCTACACTTAAAAACACTGTAAAACCAGTATTTCATTTGGAACTTTGTATTTAAGATTATAAAGCATTTTGGTATCTGCTAGAATATACTGAATGACCACAGGATACATCACAATCCCCATCATTCTGTCATTATAATGACAAAAGTACTGTAGTCCTTTGAAGAAAATCTGGAACTAATCAGCCCACCCTCGAGTCTTCCAAGTTGGGGACGAGACTCTGTTTTGGACAATTGTTGAAGCCCCTACCCTTTACTCCTGGTACTCCCTACTCACACGTACACACACATCTCTCCCTTCTAATTAGGGCAAAAATGAAGCCCCAAAATGAAGAAATCAAAGTATAAGCTAGTTATAGTGGGGAAAGGATCAGAGGTATAGCTTATTGGGTTTGTTTTGGGGGGCATGGACTACCTTAGTTCAGGGGGTCTAGACCTAGGGTCTGTGAACTTTTAAAAATATATTTTGATAATTTTATTTCAATATGATTGACTTCCTTTGTAATCATATATTTTGTTTTAGGCATTTAGAAACATCATTTTCAGGAACGGTCCATAGGTTTCATCAGACTTTGCCAAAGGGGCCCACAACACAAAAATGATAAAGAATCTCTGACCTAGAACATTCTGGCTATGGCAAATGTCACACTGAAAAAGGATGTGACATTATAGTACTCTATTTTTTTTAATCTCAAAACCTGAAAATTATATGATCAATAAGTTTACATTTACCCAGAGTGAATCGTTATTGATGATAATGTGTATATGAGGCACTTTATTAATTATACTAAAAAAAATTAACTGTACTAGAATCAACTTTCAATGATTTAGAGACTAACACCCAGTGAGTGAACTTGCCTACCAATTCTCAACAACTGTTTTCACTACTAGCAACCTAGAAAGCCTGAACCTCAGGGAATTTGGGGCATTCTAACAATGTCTGGTTGATTTGGTAATACAGCCCTCCATTAAAAGTACTATCTAGTTGTTTGTTGTTGTTGTTGTGTGTATGTGTGAATGTATACTGAAACTAATTTTGTGAACTGTAGCAGTTCATTAAACTTTTTGAGATAACTGTATACATTGGGCTATCACAAAATCAGAGTTGGTAATCATTAAGTTAGGTTCTCTGTTAGAAGCTCAAAGTAGCTAGAATTGTTCTTAGCAAAAGATTTAGTGAGGGAGAGGATGAACATTTTTTTATCTATAAAGAGAATTTAGCCTTGTTTTAAATTTTTGACATTATCCGTGTTTATAAGCAGTACTGTGGTAGGTGCAATAGATTAGAAGACCAGCTTTAGAATGAAAAAGACCTAAGTGCCTCTGACACATACTAACTGTGGGATCATGGGCAAGTTATTTAATTTCTTGGTGACTCTAAGTCTGTAAGTTAAAGTTGGTAAATTACAAGGGACTTACTCATCTGCATTAGTAGACAGAATTGTTTAATTCTCATTCATAACCTGGTGAGGCAGGAAAGGGAGGCAGGTGGAGGAACTGAGGCTTAGAGGTCAAGAGCTTGCCCAGGTAGCAGAGTCAAATTCAGAGCCTGGACTCTCCTGAGTGAAGATATTCCTGCTATACTGAGTATGCTGCACATGCAAGATCTGGCTCCATAACACTCTAGAGTTGTTGCATTAATGTCTCTTGATAGGAATGATACAGAGAAAAGCCCAATGGGGAATGCCACAGTTGGGGGAAGAATGTGGAGAAGTTGGAAACTGTCACTTCAAGAGTACTCAAATGGATTGGTGATCTAATCAACTGGGAAGTTCCTTCCAAAGATGCAGAACACAAACTGTCCATCCTTCCTTATCCCACGTGATTCTTATCCATATCCTCCCTTAAACCGGCCACTTAAGTGTAGCGAGTGTCCATCCAACCAGCTGGAGACAGGTCTTGTTTTCTTCTAACATGTGAAAATACTAATGGAGCGCTCTAGTTACCCACCTGTTATCCCTCGCCCTGAGCACGTGACCAGCTCATCTTCTTGGTCTATCATATGTTTCCTGGATGACATTTTTATTCCTATTCTTTGGATTTCCTCATTGATTTCCTGCTGGAGCCTGCTCACATACACCGTGTGTCTCTCCATTGCCCTGTGTGATACTCATTTTTAATATTTTGGAGAGTGTTGTACTTAATGTCTTGTTGCCAAATGGCAACAGTGGCAGAATGTTGATGTTAAAAAGATAGTTTCTGTTTCCATGGGAAACTTGGGGTTATTAAAGGAACTTTACAATTTTTTGAAGGCAACCCAGCCGATTCTTCTCCTCCTGTTCAATTCTAAGCCCAATTTGTGGTCCATCCATATTAATTATCCCAGATATAAATACTAATGGAAAAGTGCTATGATATGTCCATACAAATGAAGCTCATCATATAGGTAATACGTAATATTCATCCACTTGGTATTTCCTGTGTGGATGATTATACCAAGCTCTTTTGAATGGTTATAGGTCTCCTTTAGAATGTATTTCAGTTTTGTGGAGCTTGATGGAACCAGTACAGACTCTTCTGAAAACAGGGGCATCTGAAGGCCCTCACCATCTGCAATAACATCTCCTTCCAAATGGGCTTTGTGCTGTATCGGCTGTATCACAGTGGCAAATACTTTTGAAGAGCATATTCCCCATTTGATGTTTTGACTGATATTTAAAATTAGAGGGTCATTGAATAGGGTTATTCCTGTTGCTATGTCTTGAAAGATTTTGATGCATGGATGGTATACTTTGCTGTAAAAGAACGTTTAAGGCAGTGTCTTGCTCTGCTGACTCAAATGCTTTTTCATGATCAACAAAAATACAATGTAATTTTATATTTTCTATGACTTTCAGTTAGACAAGGGGGATTCAGGACACTTTAGATGCCATGCCTCTGGGTTACACAGCCAGTGAGTGGGTTTGATGATGCACTTAGACCACGTAAGCATCAGAAAACCTGACTTATAAATAAATATTGGAAGTATTGAAAGTTATTTAGTTTGTAGAGGTAGGTAAGGGAGAGACCTAGTCAAGTGAGAGCCTGAGTTTAATAATTTCTAACTTACTTTAACCTGGGGCTACTATTTAACTTTATATAGAGATTCTTATAAAATCCTAGCAACCAGGTGTTTTCCCTCTCCACTGAAATAGAAAAAAAAAATAACAAGGTTGTTGTAGAGGGGATTTCTGCTCAGTTATGAGCTAGAAAAGATAACCCTTAAGTTTCTTCACATGCTGAGGCTCTAGAATTTGTAGGAAGAAGGATTTTAGTTAAAGATTATAAAGAACAACTTTTCTATTTGTGAGTGCTGTTAAACAGTGAGATAAACAACGAAATCGGTTATCAAAAGAGACTTTGAATCTCCTTTCCCAGAGAGATCTCAGAACGTATTAGATAATCATCTCCCCTGCACTGAGAGAACACTGTAGTCCTTTATAGCCCTGTGATTTTATGAAAAAGGTATTGTGATGATCCTGAACATCTTAATGCACACCCAAAAGTTAGACTACAAAAGAGAAGGCTGGGTAATTCCCAGGCCACCATGTCCTTCGACATTATTTTCTAGGATGATGGCTCTTTTCTGTTTCCCTAATTCTCCTGGTAGTGGTTGGTGGCCCAGTGGATGGAACACTGACTTTAGGTGTCAGGAGAACTTGTGTTCAAATCAGGCCTCAAGTACTTACTAGCTGTGTGATCCTGGGAAAGTCACTTCACCTCTTTCTGCCTCAGTTTCCTCAACTGTAAAAGGGGATAATAACACTGCC
This sequence comes from Vombatus ursinus, assembly GCF_900497805.2. Classification (NCBI taxonomy): domain Eukaryota; kingdom Metazoa; phylum Chordata; class Mammalia; order Diprotodontia; family Vombatidae; genus Vombatus; species Vombatus ursinus. The sequence continues at coordinate 3,322,507 of NW_020954626.1, forward strand.
TATATCCCAGGATTGTTGTGAAGATCAAATGAAACAGTATTTGTGAAGCGCTTTGCACAGTGCCTGGCACATAGTAGGTGTTTAATAAATGGTCGTTTATTTTCTTCCTCTGTTACTCAGGTTAATAGATTACTTACTTATAGATATTGAGCAGCATTTTCAGCTCCATGGAACAGGAACCCTTCTCTTGACTCTAGAACTGGACAGAATCACATTTCCCCTTTCTGATTTATCAGCCTCTACTAAGGATTACATTCCTCCGCGCAGTAGACTAAGTGGGACTCATCAGCAGCCTCAGATTGGTTTTTATCAAAAAGCGGAAACTCCTCTATTTCTGAATATTTAGTTTTGAAAACTCATACAGCCAGTGAGGGCCATTCTCTTCCTGCGTTCTCCCCCTTTCTCCCCGCCGTAATACCCAGCCCCAAGTCTTGTTCTCCTTGTCTCAGATTTCCTGCACTGACTTCCTTGTTTCTAGCTATTCATTACTGGGAGAAGCGGCTATTTTACTGTGAGAGGTATGAGAAAGCAGGGAGCGTGCTGCGTTGATCAGCAACAGCTGACTGCAGAAGGACTTCACCCATACCCCAGGAAGGAACCTGGCCTGATGTTTACCTCTCTCCATTTGTTCAGTACAGACTGTTAGTTTGTCTTCTCATTACAACTGGCTGAATCAAGATAAGGAAAGTGGCAGCTATCAAAGGGGCCAGAAGCAGGGATTGAGCTCAGACTGACTCATCCCCAAAAGTATAAGAAACATGCCCAGGAGTCATGGGTAAGCCCCAGTAAATAGCCACTTCACATAACACCCTGAACGTGAGCTCCTAAAATGAAAATACAAGATGTCGAGTCTGAAAATTAATGCCTCTCTTGGTCCCTTTGAGAAGGGAATTACTAACCAGTTGTGTTCACCTTCTTTGTAGGTGGTTACGATCGGAATGTTTTGTCCTTTACCCAGGACAAGGCGGACACTTCTTTGTTCTTCCCGTACAGCGTGTTTGGCTACCACTCACCTTTGATTAAATAAGTGCGCGGTGTGATCTGCCTCCCATAGCAGGCTGTTTGTGCTTTTTAAGGGATTGACTGTTCTCCCACTGCCTTTTATTTAAGGAGATTACTCAACCATTCACTGTTTCAGTTTCTCCAGTTTAAAAAAAATTGAACAGCATCTGCCTCTGGTGTACTTCAGAGTCTGGACATTTTAAATATATTCATGTGGAGTGAGAGAGACTGCAGGAAAAAGGGAACTAAGAGAAGGAGGTTAGGGAGTTTCTGGGAGTTGACTTTTTCACTTTCTTGTTTGGGGGAAGGGAGAGGATTGCACATGTTTTAAACTCCTTAATGAGAATATAGATTATTCTCCTGGGCAGCTGGGTGGCAGATGTAGTGCTATATACATCTGGAGTTAGAAAGACCTGAGTTCAAATCCTGCCTCAGATACTTATCAGTTGTAAGACCCTGGGCAATTCACTAAACCTTTCTCAGCTTCATTATCCTCATCAACCCTTCCTAGGGTTGTGAGGATAAAATGAAGTAATATTTGTAAAGCGCTTTGCAAACCTTAAAGCACTATGTAAATGTTATCTAGCTCTTATGGATGTAGAGACAGAATAGCATAGTAGATAAAGAGCTGTCCTTGGGTCAGAAAGACCTGGGTTCAAGCCTGGCCTTCCACTTTTACTGGCCATATGACCGTGGGTAAATCACTTCATCTTTCAGTCTTCTAGGGACCTAAGACAGTAAATTGCAGGAAATATATTGACCTGATCTGATAAGAGTTTCTTCACTGTGAATTCCCTACACTAATGATTTCATATACCCAATGTAAAAATATATATAAGAGGAAGGTCAAGTTTTACTCCTTAAAAATTATTGGGAAGCAAAGAACGGGACGCTCATTTTAATGGCATATCTTTTGTAGGAGACACGAACAGTGAAATTTCTTGCCAAAAGAAAATAAAATGAATCTGATTGAAAGTTTGAGATGTTCTATTCTACTCACCCACAGGCAATGGCACATCCTGATGGGGCATAGGCACATGCCATCACCCAGGTACAGGGCATAGTCACTGCATGTTCCTGAAACATACACAAAATCAGAGAAATTCTTTTACAGTTATTTGTAAACTTAATTTGAAGCAAATCATAACTTCCTATAAGTTCATGCAGTTATTTCAGAGATATATTTCTCATGGAAAATTAGTTGGCTATAGGAAAAATAAATTTCTTTTCCCCAAAAGTGTTTCTATTCACTAATAGGCCATAAGAAGTTAAGGGACTGGAGTTTGAAATAGGCAGTGTCAATCCCAAGAACCAGACACTTGCTTGCAAGGTTTACGTCCTCTGCTGCTTTGGCAAGTGGCAAATCCCATCCCACATCTTTCCTCCTTCAACACATCAAAATTCAAGGAAGAAGTTGATTCTTTATGTCATAGGTCAAACTGGGTACACCTCAACTCCCCACACCATATCACAATTTTCAGTAACTATTCCCCAACGTTGGCTTCATAAGTGGCCAAGACATGGGAGAATGTGAGGCAGGGGCAGAGATTCCCTGATCATGAACTTTTTGATACCTCAGGAACTAGACATTCATTTACACTAAATAAATCAGACTTCTCTCTCCAATTTGAAAATTCAACTCTTCATACAATGGGAATTACTGATATTTTAAAGAAATTCTCCAATACAAAAGCAGTATTGATTTTTAAAATGCATTTAGACAGTGAAAAATATTGAAAGTGTTTTATCTGAATGATGTGTTTTCAGTTATTTTGTATTGGAATCTATATTTAATAGATATAACACATTGTAAACAAAGAATTTATGAAGGAGAATCAGTATAAAGGATGTCATAAAATAAATGTTTGAGTTAAAAAGACGGTCTGGTCACATAACAATAGATTGCGAAAACTAATGGACAACTCTTGTGTTTCATTGTTTCACAAAGATGTAAAGAAGAAGGAAGGCCTCATGATCCCTAGTGGACTCCTTGTGATGAACTTAAGGCATGAGGTGTTGCATAAGATAGGCAGTCATGGATGGCTTTTGATCTGCATGCTGGAAGTCAAGCCAGGACTGGCACCTACATCTTCTGACTTGAACTTCATTTCTATTTCCAGTTTTTTATATTATGCTGCCTCCATACTTTCCAACAGACATAATCCCATATCAACAGGAGATTCACTCATGAAAATTTTTAATTCTCATTATCTCTTTTCTAGCAGAAGGGGACAACAATTTTATATGCACAATTGTATACTTATCAGTAGTATTAATATGCAATTATTTGGTGCCCACTGTGCACAGGGACTATATACTTCTTGATGCTAATTATGGAGACTTTGAAAAAATGTCTTACCTTATTAGTTGTGAAGGAATCCCATACTATCACCTTCCCATCCTGGATGAAAAAAAAAAGGCAGATCTCAGTAGTATCTCTGAATTTTCAACAAATATAGCCTAAAAATTTCAGCTAAAATTTGTATCTACAGGGGATAACTAAAGTAGAAAGTAGACATGATAATCCGGATGCTTCAGGCTTATAAATCTACTCTCAGCAGGGAAAAGATGAAAAAAATTATGGTATATGAAGGGATGGTATATGGTATATGAGTGGAATATTCTCCCACTGTAAAGAATGAGGAATATGAAGAATTGATGAGGAGTGAAGGTAACAAACATATACACTATGACTATAATAATGCAAATGAAGGTAACACCTAAAAGACAACAGAATTCAGATAAAATATAAAAGCCAATGTTGCTTCCAGCTGACTGAGGTTAAAGCACACTTCTTTCCTGGTAAGAGGCCATAAAACTGGTAAAATGGAAAGTTCCTTGTACTGTCAATTGCATCATATATTTGACTTTTTTTTTTTTTTTTTGCTTAGCTTAATAAAAAAAATTGCTAGGTCCTGGGGTAATGGTAGTGGAGAAGAAGGGTACCAGGATGTAACTGATGTGTCTAAACAAAACTCATCAGTTTGAAAAAAAATGGAATACTACTTAAAAAACCAAAACAAAACAATGTGAAACCTTTAATCTATCTAGGAAATTCAAGCCCCCCCTCTCCTTTTCCCTATGAGTAAGTGTCTATTTGATTTGGATAAATTTTCAATTTCCCACTTCATATTGTTTGCGTAATACAGAAAGTAATCTGTTCTATATAATCCATTATAAAGAACAATCATACATTTCAAATAATCATACATTTCAAACAAATATAAATTTAAAACAAATTTCAAACATTCCAAATTCTACTCACAATGCCCCAAATCCTTAAGCCTGCACACAAAATATTATAAATCTGAAATAATTTTCAGGTAACTGTTGGACGATTTAATTACAACTTGTATTTATCATGTTTGTAACCCTTCATCTCTATCCCTACTTTCATTGGCCATTTTCTTTCTTTTTTTTAAGTTGTAATAAAAACTTTTGAACATAAGTACAATCAACTAAACTATTTTAGTAACTGTGTTTACATTAATTTATTTCAATGTATAAAGTAGCACAGCAATTTTTCTGTCACTCCCTCTGGGTCTCCATTAGGATTCTTTGTGCATTCATTCCCATTCTCTTTTTCTCTTATATAATTGTAATTTACTGTGCTTTCCATTCTGCTTTTACTTTTTTTTTTTTTTTACAATATATTGCTTTGTAAAAGCCTTTCCAGATTTCTTTGTATTTTGTATACCTTTCAGTTTTAGTGGCATCAGTGTTCTATTACATTAATATAAACTTTATTTAATCATTCCCGTACAGTTGGATCTGTATGTTGTTTTCTGTCATATCTAACTACATGTAATGCTTTTATGAAAACTTTAATCTGATAGGTCTTTTTTGTTGTTTTTGATAACACTTTTAGGTCCTATTGTCATTCATTTTCTACTGTAAGAACCTGAGCATTGAGATTTTCTGCAGAAATCTAGTTGATTCCTTGGTGTCTGATTCTTTTGGCCTTTGGTAAAGGAATTGTGGAATTATTTGAGTTCAAGATAGTTAAGTCCTAACTGGTAAGAGTTTTCACAGCACAGCATTCTTCTCTCTAATATTTTAAATTGCCAATCAAAACAACAGTTTATAATGTCCCTCAGACCAGTTGGAGATTCTAGACTGAAAAGTCAAGTAGGAAATAATTCCTAGTCATTTCCAGAGATGGATTTCCAACGGACTGGTACAATGGACAATACTCCAACATTTAAGAACCCATCACTATGACTAATGATATCCATGTGATTAGAAAGTAACACCACTGATTTTTAACAAATATACCAGAAGTGATACATCTAAGTAGTGTTCCTTTCAAAGTAGTTACCCTGGGAAGCAACACACTTTTTATTCTGATAATATTCTCATCGTTCAAAATGTCTCTGTAACTCTTCTTTGGGAATGACTTTCCCTAGCATATTTGAATATCCTTGACAATGGCCTATTTTCATCCTTTTGGGTTATAGAAGATTTTTTTTTCTCTAAAAATAGCCAAACATCTTGAGAAAACATTCTGGTGAGGACAATGGGAGAGCATGCTGAGATTTCTTTTGGAGGGGATTCTAAGATTTAGAACTGAAAAGGACTTTGTAGATAACGTAGTCCAACTCCTCCATTTTACAGATTAGGAAATCTGAGGCAACGGGATGCAAAATGACCTGTCCAAGGTCACACAGGCAGTAAAAGCTGTGCTGGGATTAAAATCCAGCTCCTCTGATGCCAAATTCTATGTTCTTCCTACTACCTCATGCTGTTTTCTTGGGGGACTGAAGAAACACTGAAGGAATTAATAATTTTTAAGCCCATGGAAACCATGAAACTGCTATTGATTTTTTTGTAAACAAATAATACTCTATAAATTCAGAGAGGAAGAAATTATTTTGCTGAATAGAGATCACATACAGATAATTCCCAACTGAATTTTCACTTCTAAAGGTGCAAGATTTATAGGATTTAGAAAACGAATTGACTGTATTGATTTATCTTCTGGGAGATTGACATGGTTGAATGAAAGTTACAAAGATTCTGAAAGAATTTAGAGAAACATATTTTTATTTCTCCTTATTTAAGTCTGTGCACCAGAAGCCATTACCAGTGAACGGCATTTTGAGACCAAGTGTATTTTACCTGAGAAGAGCTCACAATCCTTCTTTTGTCTTTACACCAGTCCATGCAGAGGACTTTGTTCCCATGGCCCTTGAGCGTTCTTCTTGTCTTCATTACAAACTGACCCAGAGCCTCCACCCGTTCAGCTACCTGATGCACTAAAAAGAATTGGGTTAGAAGAAGGTTGTGTCACATTCACTGTGGGAAATTATGCATGTTGCATGATTTGTAAAGAATCATAATTTGTACTCATATCCAATTTGCTGATAAATTTTGGTCATTTCTATCTTCATAATATCTCTTATACACGTCCCTTTCTCTGCGTTCACACAATCACAATCCTAGTTCAAGCTCTTATCACTTCTCAACTGGACTATTTCAATAGTCTTTAAATAGGTCTCCTGTCCACAAGTCTCTCCCCATAACCTATCTTCCATTCAGCTGCCAAAATGGTTCTCCTAAAGTGTACATATGGCAATGTCATTGTACCCTCTCCTGCTCAGTGAGCTCCAGGAGGCCTACAGGAAACCCTTTTCCAGTTCCTGCAGATGCTAATGCCTTTCCCTTTCATATCACTTTCTATCTTCTTATTCTATATACCTTGTATGTACCTAATTATGTTTGTGTTGTCCTTCCATTTTAGAATGTGAGATCTTTGAGGGCAAGGGACTGTTTCTGCCTTTTTATATCACCAGTTCTTAGATGGGTGTCTGGCACACAGTAAGCACTAATAATGCTTGTTGATTGATTGATTAATTGTACCTGAGCAAAGCTCCACAAAACACAGGAAATGTGCTCTCACATCAGAGGGATGGTGCACAACCAAGATGGGACAGGAAGCTCTGTTGGGTTATACTATGGGGGCAGGAAGGGAAAAAGCATCTACAAGCTCTTTAACTAATTATTCTCATTAACTAGATGCTCAGCTCAGTTGTTTCTACATTCAGAAGGAGTGCTAGCATTGTCACTGCCCTCTAAGTTTTGATGTACTCCTTAATTCTGGTTCTGAGTTAATGGCATGGGCATTTAGGAAAATTAGTCATATGCCTATAGGGCTGTAATTTTTTTTGGTAATAGTTTGGGCCCTTATCAATGTTATTCCCATGTAACACCATATCTTAAAAAGGAGGGTTGGGGCCTTTAAAAATATCTTACATTTTAGAACCATCTTTTCCACGATCCTCCCAGCTTCTCCTGTCCTTTCTCTTCCTGAACTACCTTGCATTTATCTTGTACATATTCTGCATATGCTTATATATGTACATATCATCTCTTCTGACAGAAAGTAAACTCATTGAAGGTAGGGATTGTTTTATTTTTGTCTTTGTATCTCTTGTGCCTAATTCTGTGCCTGGCATATAGTAGGTGTTTAATCAATGCTTACTGATTGGGGAAGCTAGGTGTTGAAGTGGATAGAGTATCAGGCCTGGAGTCAGGAAGACTCATTTTCTGAAGTTCAAATCTGGCTGCAGACATTTACTAGGTGTGTGGCCCTGGGCAAGTCACTTAATCCTGTTTGCCTTAGTTCCTCATCTGTAAAATGAGCTTGAGAAGGAAATGGCAAACCACTTCAGTATCTTTGCCAAGAAGACCCCAAATGAAGTTATGGAGAGTCATGCCCAATTGGAATGACTCAATAACAACAGCAACAACAACAATTGATCGAATGATCTATATAGGGCTGTATATCTTCCAAATTGCTTTCATGTATATTCTCATTTTGAATTTCATAACAACCCTGCAATGTACACTAGGTAGTTATTACTATGGTCACTCTATAGAAGAAAATAAGGGATCATGATCATATGTTACATGGGGGAGAGAGGACTGAACCCAGGACCTTCTGAATCTAAGTCCAGTTGTTATTAAATTCTGTGCCTCGATTATAAAATGTAAAATTATTATTATTGCTACTGCTGCTATGTGCTCAGCACTAGTAGGTACCCAAAGATGAATAAAATATGACCTGTCCTCAAAGACCTTACAATCTAACAGCTAGGTGGTACAGTGGATAGGCCACTAGGAGTCAGGAAGACCTGTGTTTAAATCCAACCTCAGATACTTAACTAGCTTTATGGCCCTGAGTAAGTCATTTAACCTGTCTGCCTCAGTTTCCTCAACTGTAACTGAAGATGATGATACCATCTTCCTCCCAGGATTGTTGTGAAGATACAATGAAATAATATTTGTAAAGTGCTTAGGACAGTACCTGGCAGAGAGTAGGCCAGTAAGTAAATATATGAAATGAATAAATATATAAAAATATTAATATATAATAAAATAATATAACATATATTAATATATAATACACAAATAAAATGAAATCTTAATAAATGCTTATTTCCTTTCTTCCTTTTTTGGGGGTAGGGGATGGGGAGGCAGTTGAGTTAAGTGATCTGCCCAAGGTCAGACAACTAGGCAGTGTCTGAGGCCACATTTGAACTCAGGTCTTCCTGACCCTAGGTCCTGGTGCTCCATCCACTATAACCCTGATGTACACTATCCACTGTACCACCTAGCTGCCCCTTATTTACTTTCTTCCTAATAGAAAAGTAAGACTGAATTTGATGTAGGAAACTTTGTACCAATGGAGATTAGCATTTGTTCTGTGACTTACAATCCTAGAGAACAGCCTGGGGACACTGTAAGGTTGTGACTTGCCCAGGGTCACAAAGCCAGAATGTGTCAGAAGTGGAACTTGAACTCAGGTCTTCCTGATATAAGGCCAGCTCTCTATCCACTTTGCCAAACTTCCTTTTTCTATTTGTGTAAGATATACACAAACAATTATAATACAAGTTAGAAAATGTTTCCTATATAAGAGAAGTCAAAATAGCATGCGCTGAGACACTGGGTGGGGAGGGAATCATTTCTAGCTGAAGGGATCAGGGAAGGCTTCATGGAGGAGGCACAAACAGAGGTAAGCCTTAAAGGAGAGGATGTCAGTGGGTAGAGGTTAGGGATGGAGTAGGATTGCAGCCAGAGGAAGTATAGTCAGACAAAAAGGTCAGGTGTAGTCTTGGGGAATGCCCACACTTAGGGGGTGGGGAGAAGATGAGGAGCCAAAAAAAGGCGACAGAGATTGGTGAGAAAGATAGGAGTAAAACCTCTATATTTACATAGAATGCTTCTTGCATCAAGAGCAAAATGTACAATGTAAAAAAAAAAAAAAAGGAAGCTGCCCATGTCCCTTGAATTTACTAGAACATCTGAACTGGAACATTTACGAATTGACATAGAAGAATTCAATGTTCTAGCATTCCAGACACAAGCTCACAACAGAAGCCAGGCCCTGTCTTTGTGACGAAGGCGTAGGTGGGGGATTGATGAATCTACGACGTCAGAAATAGATATTTCCAGGAGCGAAGGTAGGTTTTGGTGAGAAGTAAGAAGGTTCTGCATTGCTTTAGTCTGGCAAGATCGAACTTCACAGGAATTTGTGTTCACAGGAAACACAGAGAGCGAGGTACAGGCCAGCTCTTTTAATTAGCCAGTTAGAGTGTTTCCAGGGTAGAGTAACAGCCTTAAAAATGTCTCCAGTTATCTGAAAGTAGTTTCTATGTCACATTCAAAAAAGACATCTTGCTGCGCCAAGCTGGTATTTTGACTAAATCACTTTTGGACGTAATCCAATCTGTGTTCTGTTGTTCAGGAATTTATATAATTTGCTAGTGTAATAATACCATTACTACTAATAATAAGCATTTTTATAGCACTTCAAAGTTTGCAAACACTCTACAAATATCATCTCATTTGAGCCTCACAACAACCTTGGGAGGTAGGTCTATTATTATCGCCATTTTACAAACTGAGGCAAACATAACATTAAGTGACTTGCCTAGGGTCACACAACCACTAAGTGTCTGAGGCCAATTTGCATCTTCCTGACTTCAGGTCTAACTCTCCATCCACTTCATCATCTGGGTACAGGCACAAGCAGAGGACATGAGGACAGATGTGAAAAATAATCATAGCCTCATAGATTTAGAGCTTGAAGAGGTTTAACAAGTCCTCTGGTCCAATCTCCTCATTTTATTTTATTTTATTTTATTTTTTTAATCAATAAACATTTATTAAGTGTCTACTACATGTCAGGCATTGTTCTAAGAACTGAAGATACAAAAAGAGGCAAAAGACATTTGCTACCCTCAAGGATCATACAATTTTTTTCTTTTTTTTTTTTAGATATGAGCAGAAAATTTTTTTTCTGTTTTCAACATTTACTTCCACAAGATTTTGAGTTCCAAATTTTCACCCCATCTTGCCCCTCCCCCCACCCCAAGATGGCTTGCATTCTGAATACCCGTTCCCCTAGTCTGCCTTCCCTTCTATCTCTCCCCCCCTTCTCTTATCCCCTTCCCCTTCAATTTTCCTGTAGGGCAGGGTAGATTTCTGTACCCCATTTCCTGTATTTCTTATTTCTCAGTTGCATGTGAAAACATTTTTTTTTAAACATGTGTTTTTTAAAACTTTGGGTTCCAAATTTTCTCCCTTCCTCCCTCCCCACCCACCCTCATTGATAAGGCAAGCAACTAAATATAGGTTATATATGTGCAGGTATGCAAAACACTTCCATAGTAGACATGCTGTGAAAAACTAATTCTCCCTTAATCCTATCCCGCCCACCCATTTATTCTATTCTTTCTTTTGACCCTGTCTCTCCTCAGAAGTATTTGCTTCTGATTGCTCCCTTTTCCAATCTGCCCTCCTCTCTATCATTCCCCTACTCTCTTGTCCCCTTCCCCTCCTATTTTCCTGTAGGGTAAGACAGATTTCCACACCCAATTGAGTGTGTATCTTACTCCCTCCTTAAGTCAAATCCTATGAGAATAAGAAATCATTCCCTCTCACCTTCCCCCGTTTCCCCTCCACTGTAAGAGCCTTTTCTTTTCTGTTTTTTTTTTGTGGGATAATTTACCCTGTTCTACCTCTCCCTTTTTCCTTCTTCTAGTACATTCTTCTCTCACCCCTTAATTTTATTCTCCAGATATGACCCCTTCATTTTCAACTCACCCTGTGCCCTCTGTCTATCTATCTATATCTATATATACATACATATAATTTTTTCCCCCTCTAACTACCCTAATACTGACAAAGGTCTCATGAGTTACAAATATCATCTTTCCATGCAGGAATGTAAACAGTTCAACCTTAATAAGTCTCTTATGATTTTCTCTTTCCTGTTTAACTCTTCATGTTCCACTCGAGTCTTATATTTGAAAATCAAATTTTCTATTCAACTCTGGTCTTTTCATCAAGAATGCTTGAAAGTCCTCTATTTCACTGAATGACCATTTTTTCCCCTGCAGGATTATACTCAGTTTTGCTGGGTAGGTGATTCTTGGTTGTAATCCAATCTCCTTTGCTCTCTGGAATATTATATTCCATGCCCTGTGGTCCCTTAATGTAGAAGCAGCTAAATCTTGTGTTATCCTGATTGTGTTTCCACAATACTTGAATTGTTACTTTCTGGCTGCTTGTAATATTTTCTCCTTGACCTGGGAACTCTGGAATTTGGTTACAATATTCCTTTGGAGTTTTCCTTTGGGGATCTCTTTCAGGAGGAGATTGGTGGATTCTTTCAATTTCTATTTTGCCCTCTGGTTCTAAAATATCAGGGCAGTTTTCCTTGATCATTTCTTGAAAGATGATGTCTAGGGTGTTTTTTTGATCATGGCTTTCAGATAGTCCAATAATTTTTAAATTCTCTGTCCTGGATCTATTTTCCAGGTCAGTTGTTTTTCCAATGAGACATTTCACATTGTTTTCTAATTTTTCATTCTTTTGGATTTGTTTTACAGTGTCTTGATTTCTCATAAAGTCACTAGCTTCCAATTGCTCTATTCTAATTTTTAAGGAAGTATTTTCTTCAGTAATATTTTGGACTTCCTTTTCCATTTGGCCAATTTTGCTTTTTAGGGCATTCTTCTCCTCATTGGCTTTTTGGACCTCTTTTGCCATTTGGGTTAGGCTATTTTTTTAAGGTGTTATTTTCTTCAGTATTTTTTTGGGTCTCCTTCAGCAAGCTGTTGACTTGTTTTTCATGATTTTCTTGCATCACTCTCATTTCTCTTCCCAGTTTTTCCTCTACTTCTCTCATTTGCTTCTCAAAATCCCTTTTGAGCTCTGCCAATACCTGGGACTGATTCATATTCTTCTTGGAGGTTTTGGATGTAGGAGCTTTGGCTTCATTGTCTTCTTCTGGTTGTATGTTTTGATCTTCTTTGTCACCAAAGTAAGATAATATAGTATGATTCTTTTTGTGCTGCTTACTCATGATCCCGGCCAATTACTTGAGTTTTAAACTCTTTGTTAAGGTAAAAGTCTGCTTCCAATGTGGAGAATGTACTGTCCCAAGCTTTGAGGGTTTGTACAGATGTTTTCAGAGGTACTTCTAGGGACCTGTAAATTTTCAGTTCTTCCAAGGTTCTATGATAAGGGGCGAGGTGTTTTCTCTCCACCACCACAACAAGCTCCACCGTACCAGTGCTCCTCTTCGCCCCAGGACCGCCCCTCAGAACAGTGACCCAGATCCAAGCATGGGCAAAGCAAGAAATTCCTGCCTCAGTGCTAGCAAAGAGATCCCACAATCCCCCTCTGATCAGCCACTCGATTCCTCCTCAGTCTGTGGGCTGGAAGCTGAGGAAAAAGCTGCAGCCCCAGGCCGTGCTCAAGACTTGTGGCTGAGACCTAGCTCCTCTCTCACCCCAGTCACAGACTTTTCCCACTGACCTTCCAAGTTGTCTTTGGTGTTCAGGGATTGAGAAGTCTGGAAACCACCACAGCTGCCCATGATTCAATCCTCTGAGGCCTGCTCCAGGTTCGGTGAGGCCTGCGCACCCACGCTGAACTGCGCTCCTCTCCCTACCTGGCGCAATATACCTTTCCGATCAACCATCCAGGCTGTCTTTGGCTGGAAATTTGTTTCACTCTGTCTTTTTGTGGGTTCTGCTGCTTTAGAATTTGTTTAGAGCCATTTTTTTAGGTATTTGGAGGGCTTTAGGAGAGAGCTCGAGACAATCACTGCTTTCCCTCTGCCATCTTGGCTCCGCCCCCCCATCTCCTCATTTTAAAGATGAGAAAACTGAGGCCCAGAGAAGAGAAGTAATTTGCCTGCTCAAGGTCACGTAGATTCCATTGTTGTTCAGTCCTGTTTAACTCTTCATGACCCCATTTGGAGTTTTCTTGGCAAAGATACTAGAGTAGTTTGCCATTTCCTTCTCTGGCTCATTTTACAGATGAGGAAACTGAGGCAAACAGGGCTGAGTGACTTGCCCAGGGTCACACAGCTGGTAATTGAAGCCAGATTTGAACTTGGGAAGATGAATCTTCCTGACTCTAGACTCAGCTCTCTCGTCTACTGTTCCACCTAGGTAGTAAGGAGCAAATTCAGGCCCTTGGAGCTCCAATTTGGCACTCTTTCTCCTATACCAGAAGGTCTCCCCTTCACAAAGTTGACCATAATTAAAGCAGGGATAGTGAGCTGTATGTGTTACATCATCCCACGAGATTGCCAACTTCTGCTGCTTTTAAATTTTGTATCTCTAATGTGATGCCTTATATAGAGAATTGAAGGTGTGGCTGAGAGAACTCCAAAACAAAGAACGCTGCTTCCTTTTAATGCTCAAGCCTTAAAAGAACCTCACAAAACCTTTCTGCTGGTACTTGCTAGTTAACAATATTGTTATCTAGTTGTTTCAGTCATGGCCAACTCGTTGTGAGCCCATTTGGGGCTTTCTTGCCAAAGATACTGGAGTGGTTCACCATTTCCCTCTCCAGCGTAGTTGGTAGTAATAACTCCAGAGAAGTTAACAATGTCAACTCACTTTAGGGTTTGACAAGTGCTTTCCTCCCAACAGCCGGGTGAGGTAGATGGTATAAGCACTGCCATTTTCACTTTTCAGAAGAGGAAACTGAAGCTCTGAGAGATGTTGGGATCCCCTTCAGCCCACCTGAATCCTGTGATTTTTAATTTTTTTTTTTTTTTTGCATATGAGACCTTAGTGTCATAGAGATTAGAAAAGATCTCTGGGATCATTCTCTAGTAAAATGCCCTTGATTTACAACAAAGAAAGTAAAGTCAAGGGAGATCAAGTAATTTCCCTACTACTGCTTTTTTGTCTCCTCTGCACTTAGCATGATGCCTGGCACATAAAAGGTGTTTAATAAATGTTTATGGATCCACCGATTGATACTAATGAATACGGTTAGTGTGTAGTCAGACAAGAATTAGACTTTAGTTTCCTGACTCCCAACCCAGGGATACTTTTCCCTGCATCATTTGAACTGGGCCTCAAAGGATGCAGACAAAAAAAGAGAGAAAAAAAGTCCATTTGGGGCTTTGAGTGGGTTGTGAGACATTCCTCACTGGACATCTGTATTTCTGTTAGTCAGTCAACAAACTTTTTTTTTCTTTTTTTAGTATTTATTGTATGTCAGGTAATGTTCTAAGAGTTGGAGAAACTAAGAAAGGGGAGAAAATCCCTGCCCTTAAGGAGCTTACATTCTAATGGGGAAGAAACATGTAAATAACTAAATCCGAATAAGATAGGCACAAAGTAGATGAAACTAATTTGAAAGAAAGTACATTGGTACTTTCACTGGGGTAAAGGGGATGGGAGGAGGAAAGTCCTGCTAAGAGATGTGGGATTTGAGATGAGCCTTGAATGAATCTAGGGAAACTAAGCGGGGAAGGGGAAGGGGAAGGAGAGTGCTTTTTCCTCCCTAGAGAGCCTGTGAACCAAGGATTTCTTGCTTCTAGGCCAATAAGATGGGGAGTTCAGGGATAGTCATCAAAGCCCTAGAACTGCTTTTATTCTCAGCAGCCTTGTTGCTGTCACTGAAGCCACCGACACTACTGGGTAATAGCAGTGTCCTCCCTCTAGGAGGACGATTATTTTTTTGGGGAATAAGCTCAAATTATTTCTACTGCCTCCCCAACCTCCCTCCCCTAAAGTATATATGTGTGTATACATACATACATACATACATAGAAGGCATCCCAAAAGTCTCAGTGCAATGTTAAACTTTAATAATTTTTAGGACATCCTCTCTATATTCTTATGTCTCTTGGCCCCGTAAGACTTGTTATTCTGTTCTAAAACGAAATCAGATTAATCTGGAAAGATTCTTTCTTTATAAACATAAGCACATTCTTACCCTGGATCTAACTGGTAGGAAAAAACTAACTACTATAAACCCCCCCCCTCCCCCCACCAAACCCTCAATTCTTTTTCCCTATTTGTCAGTATTTTTCTAGGCATAGATACTTTCTTGATGCTATGGTGCACTGGACTCAAAAATATTAGGTCAGGGTTGGAGTTTCAGCATGCTACTTTTTCCTCTGCTATCCACTAAGTGCCCTTGGGCAAATCACTTAATTTCTTAGTACCTTGTCCTCCCATTTTCCGGAGAGTGCCCTTCCTCAAACTGCAAACTGGTGATGATAGTGATAATTACATAATCTGTCCTAACAGGGTCAAGTGAAGATCAAGTGAAGTGACCTGTATAAGTTGCTCTGTAAATTCGAAAGTGCTTTATAAATATGACCTATTAGGATTGTAACTCTAGAGCTGGAAGGGGCCTCAGAAATCGTCTCCATTGCTTACTGATGAAGGAACTGAGGCCCAGGAAAGTTAACTAACTTGGCCAAGGTCACACAGCTAGTGTTAGAGGCAGAGTTTGAATGCAGGACCTTTGTCTAGAGTCAGTGTTTTTTCTGTTCTATGAGATCCTGTATAGGATGTTTTTTAATAGATTGCTCCTTCCAGTCTACAAGCATTTTTTGTTTTTTGGGGGTTTTTTTTTGCACATCTTAACGTGCACTTTGAAAGGGAATTTCCACATATTTAAAGGAACTTACTCATCTGGCCCAGTGTCTGTGTTGTGTGTTTTTAAAAGTTTTTCAAACAGATCTGGCAACCATGCCTCCCTTCTGATATGCAAATAACAGCAGAAGTCTGATAATTATCTGTATTCTCATAATAGAAATGTGTTCGTGTGTGTGTGTGTGTGTGTGTGTGTGTGTGTGTGTGTGTTCTCACTTTAATAGCCACCCGTCATGTGCTGCCTGGAGCATGAAGACACTGAGTGTCCTGATGACAAACTCTAGATTACTGCTTCTCCCTCCCACCCCTACTCCCCAAGAAAATGTTCACATTCTAACATTGTTGTTTAGATTCTAAAATAAAAAGGCCTGACTCACCAACCAAAACAGAAACTCCTCATGTAGTAAAAGTGAGAACGTATGCCAACCATCATATATTTTCCCCAGAATATTTTCCTCTTCTCTTCCTACTGACACATTCATTTTGAATTCAAATTAACTCCTTAATTTCTGCCAAATCCCAAAGTTTTGTTGAAACACACTTAATTCCTTTGAATTAAAGGAGTCAAAAGGAAACACAAGGAAAAAACCACTAATAAGATGAATCTCAATATCATTATATATATGAAATGATATATATACATGATACATAAATATACACATATATACATCATATATATAATACATATAGTTTTGATAAAATAAACAACTGCTTTTTTTTTTGTAGGGCTTCCTAATGGATCACCCTTCTAGGAACCACCTTAAAAAATCACCAAAAAATCATGAGCACAAAAGACCAGAATCTCGAATAAATGGTTCCATACAAAGACATGCTTAATATTCACTTAACCTCCATATGTTACCCTTTCCCTTCTTCCATCTCAGAATGCGGTGACTTTCCTTCTAACCAAATACACTTCACTTGTGCCCTTGATTCTCTCCTTTCCCTTTATCTCTCCCTTAGGAACTTTTTCCATCACTCATTCCTTTTCTTGTTCATTTTCAATCTCTTCCTCTTAACTGGGTCTGTTCCTTATGCCTATCCTCCCAATCGAATATCCCTTATCCTGAAACAAAAAAATCTACCTGAAATTTGTTATCTCTTCATGGTATCATCCTTTCTCTGTTCTCTGTTAAACTTGGCAATGGAGTGTCTACTCTGACAACTGTATTGAAACTATTCTCCATAAAATCACCAGTGAGTTTAAATGTTAAAAAGCAAATGGTCTTTTCAAAATTTTAAGAACACTTAACACTACTGTAGTCTTTCTTCTTCCCTTGGCTTCCCTACTCTCTCATTATTTCCTTTCCTACTCATCTGAATGAGGCATGTCAGGGAATGGATAAAGAAAGTATGGTGAATATTTGGGTGAAAATCAATCCAGAGAGAAACAGAAATTATATTTGTCATCCTGGAATTGCACACTAGGTAGCAAACAGAGAGGAAGCAAACACAGAGAACCCAATTAAAATGCAATTGGGAAGTATTTAACAAAATACTAATACAATAGAACATAGATAATGTTAATATTTATTTTTTTTAAGTCAATAGGTGGTTGTAGTGACTCCCACTCCCCTTTCTATTTGAGTTTGGTACCACTTCTACAAGCCACCTGAATAGAAGAAGGAATTGCATGAAAGGTTTGTGATGTCTATCCTAAATCTCTTGTGGAGGTAAAATATAGTAGAGGAATCTCTCATTATTAGGAGGAGGTGAGGAAGGAGCTTAAATTATCCAGCCATCAATTGCCAAAAACTGAATCACTAATAATTCCTTGATTTGCCTTAATGATAATTTCATCCTTCAAACAGTGAGAGAAATGGCAAGGAAAACTAAGACTCAGGACCTAATTCTGACCAATTTGGTAAAACTGATTGCTGAATCAATCAATTAGCAAGCATTTATTAAGTACCCACTAAATGTGCCAGGTACTCTATGTTAAATGCTGAAGGAGATGTGATAGGTACCTTGGAGGGAAATAACTGTTATCTTGTTGGATTTGCTCTATCCCAACTGCCCAAGGTACTAATTTTGAATTTCAATTCTATTACTACACATTAGTGGGAATATTTCTAGAATGCTTCTGTAAACATGCCTGGGATGTTACTTCCTAGCTGGGATTGGGTGGTAGATTTTCTTGGCTACTATCAAACATATGTAATTTAGGCATTTGCTTCCAAAGACTAATGGGAAGAACCTGGGGAAAGTCCTCTGGACAATCAGGATAAATTCTTTGGAGCAAAGGATGATCAATCATACCAGGGAGATATTGAAATGATTGAATAAGATGTTGGCCATCTTACTTAAGGACAGTTCCTCGGGAATTGGAGGGAGTTTACCCCAGATAGGATGGAAGATACAGGGAAGAAGTCCTTTCTGAGACATACAATATTGTTTTCCTATTCCTTTGTGGATTCCTAGTCTCCATGGAGCTATCTTTCCACGCCTCCTCATATGCTAGGTGTAACTAATGTCACAGCTGTTAAAATAACTGGCAATCAGCTATTCCCACAGCTTCCATGGAGGGGGTGGAGTTAGGGTGGTCAGGACATTCAAAGCTGGACTACCCTCCTGGTGTAGATCAGACTAGGTACATTTTCAGCATGCCAGGAATGGGATTGAAGGGGGCAGAGCACATATGTTTTAAACCATACCTTGTCTCATCTACTCACACTGCTCCTACAATACCCTAGGATGGACAATGCCAACAATAGAGTAGATGATCATTTTCTGGTCAACTTGGAAGGAAAGTTATAGGGAAGATGGGAGTGAGGCTGTGTTTAGAACTCAGTAGAAGAATAGTAGAGTTCAGGGCAATCAGTAGCTCTGCAAGGCAATGGAGTGGGCCAATCTGACTTGGAGCTAGTAATCATCTTTAGGGAACTCTATCATAATTCTTTGTGGTGATGGGATGTATACATGCATGGGGAAGGGGAAAGTGAAGTGCTGTACCAGTAAGATCTCTGGCTCTCAGAAGCAGGATATTCAACCAGGCCCTCCAGACCTGGGAGGTTCCCCCAACCATAGTACTCTTAGACACTTTGGAAGATGGTACATATTCAAATTGCAAAACATGACAAAACCACCAACTGAAGTACCAAAACTGAAAGACTTGGTCTCTAGTTCTAGGCCAACCATTGTGACCTCAGAAAAATCACTTCACTTCACTTCCTCATATGTAAGCAAAACGTAAGATGACCTTCCTGGTGCCTTCCAGTTCTGACATTTCAAGGTTCTAATTTAGAGAAGGCCTATCCTTTCCATTAGAATTTGGTCTCTTTAGCCAGGGTTGGAATTAATCTGTTATTTACTGATCATTGTATAATCATGAACCTCATGACTTAAAAAAAAACCCAATAGTTTTTTTAATATGAAAAAATATAAATGTCGAGTAAGTACATGGCAGTGAAATGTTATAAAAATATCTGATGTCCTACTTCTCAGTTCTGTAAGGTCATTGATGAACTGACCTAAGATTAAACTTGCTCTCAAGGCACATAATCCTTCTGAAAAGACACATTTAATGACAATTTAAAATGTGGAGTTGATGAATTTTACATGTAAAAGGATTACATTGGGAATGTTTCCTGGATAAACCAGATATTTTAAATGAAGAACTCCTACTTCTTATCTAGGCTTTAGCACCCTTTTTTAGGGGGCATTTTTTAGACTTCACATGAACAAATTCAAAAAAGGATTTTTTCTGGCTGTAATACAACTGTATGCTGCTGCCAGGATAATCTTTTTATTTACATATTTGGTTACAATAGTAAGCACTCACATTTATATAACGCTTTAGGGTTTGAAAAGTGCTTGTCACTCCGATAAAAAAAATCCTCAATGATTCCCTCCTGTCAACTTGTACCAGATAGTCTGACACCTACTTTTCTAGCTTTATATTACTTTTCTTTTTGCTCCAACTAAACTGGACCGTACTCTGCTTCCTGAATATGCCTTAACACACTCTATTCCCTGTGTATGGAACCTTCCCTTTCCTTTCTTAGCCCATTTAATTTCTACCCCTTTAAAAAGTTCAACTCAAAAATAATTCCTCCAGAAAGCCTATTCTTTATCACTCTAGTCAGTAATAATTTTATCCTCTGCTCTCACATAGCATTTTATTTTGTGACTCTCTAATGCACTTACGTTATATCATGTAACTATGTTGGGATTAATTTTAACTAGAAATCAGCTTCATGAATACCAGATTGGTGGTGGTGGTAGTTGGGGTGGATTTGAGTAGAGAGTGGTTTGTCTGAAAGAATTTGAGGGTTTAGATGGATTTCAAGTTCAATATGAATCAAAAGTGTAATAAGGGACCACAAAAGCTAATGAAATCTTAGGCTACATTAAGGGAGCAAGAGAGAGCATCTTAGAAACAGCATCTGGCTGTTTTCTGCCCTGGTCAGATCACATATGGATCACTGTGTTCAGTTCTAGGCACCTATATTTAGGAAGGACATTGATGAGGTTTTTTTTTAATTCAATTTTATTTTTTCAATTAATGAAAATATACCTTCTCTCCTCTCCTATCTCATTCTCTCCCCCTCCCACCCCCACCCTAGGAAGAAAGAAAAACAAATCCCTTGTTATGTTTGCCAAGAAAACCCCAAAAGAGTTAGAAGTGGGACATGGCTGAAATGACTGAACAAGTATTATAGGTGTTGTTTACCCCTGATAAAATTGTGAGTAAGTTCCTTGAGGACAGGGATTGCTTCACCTTTTATCTTTGCATGGCTAGCACCTAAAACAGTCCCCTGGTACAGAGTAAGCTCTTAATAAATGCTGGTTGATTGACTGACTTTGCAGAGCCCTGCACTTCCTGCTGGGGAGATAAAAAGTACTGCAAAGGTACAGGGTATCCTGTACA